>NC_067401.1:135067361-135367361 GCF_016432865.1 Antechinus flavipes | reverse complement strand
GCCCAGTGGTTAGAATGCATCTATTATTATAGTCAGAAAGTCCCTAGTTCAAATCTCTATTCGGACACTCAGTACCTGTGTGACTCTGAGCAAGTCACTTAAACTTGTTTGCCTCAGTTTCCTCATCTGTTAAAAAATGGAGAAGTAAATGGCAAATCATTCCAATATCTTTTCCAAAAAAATCCCAAATGGAGTCATGAAAAGAGACACAACTGAAAAAAATAAACAACAATCACTAAGATATATAGGGAATTGACACAAAGAGTCATTCCCCCAACAGACCAGTGGTCAAAGGATATGAAGTTTTCAAAAAGAAAAATGCCAACTATAAACATGCTTTGAGAACATGCTTTAAATCACTCATAATAAGAGTAAAATAAAACAACTTTAAGGATTCACTTCAAATCAATCAAAGTGGGAGCAAGAAACTGAAACAAAATGTATACATCTTAGTACTTCCCTTCACACAATACTTTCTCCTATCTTTGAGCCTTTATGGTGCTATTTCCCATGCCTAAGAATGCTTCCTTCATCACCTCTGCCTCTTAGAATCCTTTGCTTCCTTCAATGCTCTGTTCAAACACCACTTCTTCCATGAGCTTTTCCTGTTCCCCTTAGCTGCTAGTATCTCCTCACCAAAATTGTCTTTTAGTTTCTAGTTATATGTACACACATTGTCTCCTTCTGTAGAATGGAAGTTTCTTAAGGGTAGAGATTGTTGCATTTTTCTCTGTGTATTCCCAGTGCCTAGTACACTGTCTAGCACAGAGTAGATGATTAATAACTGCTTATTGATTGATTTGTTGATTGGTTAGAGAATGGCCGAAAAAACTGTAATAGAACAGAATATTAAGGATGAGAATGAAGAATTTCAGAAATAGAGTAAGATTTGTGTGAATTCCCACGTGGTAAATTAAGTTTGGGGAATAGCCAGGTGGTACAGTGAATAGAGTACTTGGCCTGGAATCAGGAAAATTGCTCTCTGTGCATTAAAATCTGTCTTCAGACACTAACTGTGTGACCCTACTTAACCCTATTTGCCTCAGTTTCCTTATCTGTAAAATGAACTAGAGAAGGAAATGGCAAACTATTCCAGTATCTTTGCCAAAAAAAAAAAAAAAAACAACCAAAAAACAAATGGAGACAAGAAAAGTAAGACATGACTGAACAACAACAACAAATTAAGAATGACCATAAGAACAACATGAGTAATGACTATAAGAATGAAAATCAAAAGGAAGTTGAGTCCTAAGTAATTAAAAAGCCATTGATGGAGAAGAGACTATTGGAGCAGTGGGTTGTCTGTACTGTCTAATGCTTTCATAATATCTAATTTCTTTGCTTATTTATTTTCCTTTATATAAGGGAGAACTTAATATGGCTATAATAAGATATATTACAAATGATTGTAATATAAAGACAAAAGACATCAATAAAATGGATTTTTAAGTAAAATAGGGATCTTTGACTCTGCACAAGTTTCATTCCCTGTCACTGCTCTTGCACTTGAAGGCACAAGGGCGATCACAGGAAAGGCTGGATGATCAGCTCAAACCATATCCTTGCCCTGTGTTGGAGAGCTATATCTTTATAAACAAACCTTTTCTTATGTAAACCCTTGCTTGTGTCAGGTCACAGATGCCATCCTCATACCTGAAGTCAGGGCAACTCCCAGCTGCCGCCCATAGCAGCAGTGCATGTTTCCATGATTTCCCTCTATGGTAACTAGAATCTTGGGTGGAAAAGCCAAGATCACTGCTGAAATCAATGACAGAGAGAATATCCAACCCCAGGAGCAGAAACAGAAATTGGGTCAAGAAGATAAACAAGAAGATTGCCAACTATGGTGACTGCCACAAGATTAGTGAGGGCAAAGTAATTAGCTGAAGGGCATATATTACCATCTCCAAACTTCCCCTGCCTCCCCTTTTTTATATTCTTTGGTCCAGAAGAGGGTTTCCAGAAACCTCCTTTCCTCCTTATTCCCTGTCCATCAAGTATAGTTCAGAAATCTCTAAGGAATACATGAAAAATGAAAATAGTAATTAGGAGGACTTTGGGGAGATGGCTTACACTGGAGGTCTCCAAGTGCTTAATTTCAAAGTGCTTAACATTCTCTATTCCTCTTTGCATTGTCTAAAAAACTATGTTAAATGCCTGTGTCCTGTGGATGTAGGGATTGTTGATTGAGAAGAGTTCATAAAATTGAGGAGATGCCCATCAATTGAATTCAGGAAGATAAGACTTTCTGCCTCTAGGTCTGGCACTCTATCCACTGCAATACCTGGCTGCCAAGGTATAGGAATATAATGGAATATTATTGTTCTATAAGAGATGATGAACAGTCTGATTTCAGAAAAGCCTAGAAATATTTACATGAACTTTTGCTAAATGAAGTGAGCAGAATCAGGAGAACATTATACATGGCAACAACAAGATTATGTGATGATCAATTATGATAATCTCAGCTCTACTCAGCAATACACTGATCCAAAATAATTCCAAAAGACTTGGGATGGAAAATGTCATCTGCACTCAGAGAAAAAACTATGGAAACTGAATGTGGGTCAAAATATACTATTTTCACCATTTTTTGTTTTCCTTTTACTTCTGATTTTTCTTTCACAACAACTTAACTAATATGGAAATATGTTTTAAAGTACTATACAAGTATAATCTGTAAAAGATTGCTTGCTGTCTTGGGGAAGGAAGAGGTAAGCAAGGGAGGGAGAAAAAAATGGAAGTCAAAATCTTACAGAAATTAATGTTGAAAACTACCTTTACATGTAATTAGAAAAATAAAATACTATTGAACAAAAAGAGAGAAAGCCATAGATTTCCTGTTTTTAAAGTATTTTTGAGCAATGTCCAAAAAAACTCCTAGTTTAAATTTAGAACTTAGATGGCATGAGTTTTAAAGAGTTCAGCTACTCAAGGATGACTGGGACACTGCAGAGAGGAGAATTTGCTTTCACAAGAAAGCCAGAGATGCTCTGGGGAAACCACTTGGTGGATGGCTCAAATAGTGTGCCACCTTGTGGACAGCATGGATACTATCTTTATTGAATGGACTATTCATATAATAAATGATCCATTGCCTTTCTTCAAGGTTAAGGAAAAACAAACTAATGTCTTTCTGACTAACTAACTAATTAGTCTGAACTAATGTGAGCTGATTTTACACTGCAGAATCCACACAGAGTGAACCAAGTGTCATATGATATATACTTAAGATGATTTTTCCACAGATGTTTCAAAAAAAAATTGACTATAAATTCTATTTTTTGCTGAGTTATGTATAATTCTTCCGGATCCCATTTTCTTGGCAAAGACAATAGAGTGGTTTGCCATTTCCTTCTCCAGTTCATTTTGTAAATGAGGAAATTAAGGCAAGTAGGGTTAACTGGCTTAGCCAGGGCCACACGGAGAGTGGTTTGCCATTTCCTTCTCCAGCTCATTTTACAGATGAGGAAACTGAGACAAATAGAGTTAAGTAACTTGCCCAGAGTGAGTGTTTGGATTTGAACTCAGGAAGATAAGACTTTCTGCCTCTAGGTCTGGCACTCTATCACTGCAACACCTGGCTGCCATAAAATAGATTTAAAACCGAAGTATTATGAGAAAACTGAGTAGATCGCTTCTTGCTGGAGTAGATCAGGGAAGACAATTTCATTGATTTAAACTAGGATGTGGTCTATCCAACCTAGAGGCTGAAGGATAGACTATATGACTTCTATCCTGCTACATAGGCAGCCATCAGATTCCAGTCAGAAGGCTTCTAAATCCTTCCACCCAAAAGTTGACCTTTGAGTTCCATTTCTGGAAAAACACCCACAATTCTAAACAGCACAGGATGGCCCTTGGGATGGGAGGAATCTCAGGGGAAAGCTCCCAAAGCCTGACTCCCTTAGAGAAAGTCTCTGTGTCCTGGCCTCCCTCCAGTCACCAGAGGGATGTGTGGGGATCTTGTTCTCTTGGGGGAATTGGGGGAGGGAGTAGATCGGTCTGTCCCATCTCTCTTTGACCTCCAGGGCCTTCAGACCCACTCACAATCAGGCATTTCATCCCCTCCAGGGGCTGGAATGAAAGAGCTGTGTCTTGTTTCCCGGGCATAGACTCTCCCCCCTCCCCTTGTGTCTCTTATGTCCCTCTCCCAATCCCTTTCCTCTCAAACATCCCATATTATATATTTCTTTCCATCTGCTCCTAGGGCAGAGACTCTGACTACTCCCTACCACCATCACTACCCAGCAATGGATTATTCAAAAAGTCCAGAGACATAGGGTACTGTCTTCATTCTTCTGCCTCTCCCCCTTCTCCACTCACTGAAGAATAAACCTTCCAGTTTCTGTTGGTCCTTCATTTACTATTCCATGTGACAAATATTTATTAAATACCTACTATGGGCAAAGCCATGAGGGAATACATGGATGGAAAATAACATAACTGCTGCTTTCAGAAAATAGATATTCTACCGGTTATAGGAAGCAAAGGCATGAACATGGACAGACAGAACATGAAACTTTGTGAAAAGGAATCTTTTCACAAAGGACCTATAAGTTAACTCACCTAAGGTCTTTCCATTCAGCTCAACTTACTTTCTGAACTCTCTGCTCACCAAGAACCTCCCTACCCCATCCCTGCTTTCCCCACACACATCCCTACTTTCTATCATCTCCTTATATTTTGTCTTCTTCCATTAGAAGGGAAGGTCCTTAAGAGTAAGGACTATCATTTTGCATAACTTCACATTTGCCTTCTCAATGGGAGGAGAGTGGGGAGGAAGGAAGAGAGTCTAGAACTCAAAGTTTTAAAGACAAATGTAAAAATAATTTACATGTAACTTGGGAAAATAAAAATATTAAATAAGAAAAATGGTTAAGGATTATCTTATTTGCTTATAATAGCATCTGTAGTACTTAGTACAATGTCTGGCATATAATCAGTGCTTAATATGTGTTTTATGTATCCAGTAGAAGTGAAAAATTGAAATTTGAAACCAGGTATTCTGACTCCAAATCCAGTTGTCCCTATGGTTTATTACAAGTGGAGGTCCAACAGGAACTATGAGAAATGGAGGGGAAGAAAGAAGCATTTATTAAACACCTACTATGTGCTGAGCACTTTACAGATATTATCACACTTGATCCTCACAACTACCCTTGGCTAGGTGCTGTTATTATCTTTGTTTTGAAATGGAAGAAATAAATAAATGGAATAAATAACACATAGCTAATAAGTGCCTGAAGCAGGATTTGAACTCAGGACTTCTTAACTCCAGCCCTAATGCTCTGCCACTTTCAGAAAAGATAAATAAGACAGAAGGAACAGCACATAAATTAGACCTTGAAGGAAGATGGTGGGGGGTGGAGATAGAGACCAGCCCTAAATATGAGTTGAGAGGTGGGGAAACTGAAGAAAACAGAATAAACATGCTGGTGGGCTGGGCAGAAATTAGACCATTTTGACTACAAGAGAAATTATGTGAAGGAAAATAGAATGATTTATGAATAAAAAGATAGTTTGAAGCCACATGAAGAACCTTGAATGATAAGGTCAGGAGTTTATACTTTATTTTGGAATTAGAAAGTTACCACTAAAAGTTTTTAGTAGAGAAGAGATTGATAAGAGTTGCATATTAGGATGATTGCTTGGGAAGAAGATCTTTCTGGGGCCTGATAGCAGTCCAAACAAGAAGAGATGAAGGTCTGTATTAATTAGCCAAAAATGGGAGTGAAAAAGAGAGGACAGATGTTAAAGAGAGGGAGAAGGTAGGGTCAATAGGACATGGCAAATGACTGGATTGAGGTAGGGAAAGGTCAAAAATGTATCCAAATATTCAAGAGGGTATCTGACTTCTTAATCTCCCTGAGCCTCAATTCCCTCATCTGTTAAATGGGAGAAGATGGTAGATTAGACCAGAGAAAGGTAAATTGAAATTATTAGGCAACTACTATGTGCTAAAGACTTTATAAATTTCTTATCCTTACAACAACCCTGAAAAGTAGGTGGTATTATTATCCCCATTTTACAGTTGAAGAAACTAAGGGTAAATGATTTGTCCAGAGTCACAAAGCTAATAAATGCCTGAGGATAAATTTGAACTCAATGTCCTGAATGACTCCAGAGTCAGGACTTTCTATCCCTGGTGCTGTCTGATTATAAGTTGTCCATATCCACTACAACTCTAAATCTATAACCCTATGACTAGGAGAAAAACAAGAGCAAATCATACTTTCCTTCCCAATGTCAACTTCTTTCCCCTGGCTTCTTCTTCCCTATATGAGGGGTTGAGGCTGGGCTGTCTCCTCTGCAAGTAAAACTACCTCCATAGAAAGAATGTCCTTTAATGGTCAAAGGATATGAACAGTTTTCGGATGAAAAAATCAAAGCTATGTATAGTCATATGAAGAAATGTTCTAACTCAAAGTTTCTCAAAGGGTGGATCATGACTCTATATGGGGTAACTGAATGTGGGAGTCATGAAATTAGGATTCACTATCAATAAATGTTTAATTTGTTTACCTATTTTATGTGCCTATATACACAGGGTCATGTAAAAATTTCATGGATAAAAAGAAGTTGCAAGTGGAAAAAGTTTAAGAAATTCTGCTCTAAACCACTTTTGATTAGAGAAATAAAAATTAAAACAACTCTTGAGATATCACCTCACATCTATCAGATTGGCCCATGTGGCAAAAAAAGGAAAGTGATAAGTGTTCAAAGGTTTGTTGGAAAATTGAGACACTAGTGTAGTTGTAAACTGACCCAACTATTCTGGAGAACTAAGTCCAAAGGGCAACTAAATTGTCCATACTCTTTTACCCAGCAATATCACTATATTGTATATCCCAAAGGGATCATAAAAAAGGAAAAAGGACCTACATTGCAAAAATATTTATAGTAGCCCCTTCTGGAAGCAAAACTGAGGGAATGACCATTAACTGGGGAATGGCTGAACAGAGTGTGGTGTATGAATGTGATGGAATAGGATTATGCAGTAAAAAAATATAAACAGTCAGATTTCAGAAAAACCTGAAAAGACTTGAACAAACTGATGCAAAAAGAAATGAGCAGAACCAGGAAAAAAACATTATACATAGTATCAGCAACATTGTGCGATGTTCAACTATCATTGACTCAGTTCTTCTCAGAAACATAACAATCCAAAACAAGAACAAAGGAGTCACAAAATGCTATCCATAATCAGATAAATAACTGATGAATTCAGGAGAAAGAAAGAAAAGGAAGGAAGAAAGGAAGAAAAGAAGAAAGGAAGGAAGGAAGGAAGGAAGGAAGGAAGGAAGGAAGGAAGGAAGGAAGGAAGGAAGGAAGGAAGAAAAAATACTTTAGTGACCTTTCGCTTCCAAACTGGTTTTTCATCAATGACAAAAAATGGTTTTCCTAGAAGGATAGTTGTTACCATCAACAGAAATAAAGATTTTAGTGATAATAGTCAGATTTTGGAAGATGAGAAGTTATATTTTGGACAGGCCAACTTTTATAGGGGATGATTTAGAGAAGGTAGTTGGAAATAAATAATTAGCTGAGAAGAGTTGAAAGTATAGCACTTGGATCTGGAACTCAATCAGTACGTTCATTAAGTGATTACTATGTCACTTATGTACTTATATGTACACACACTGTGTGTACATCAAGGGGGATAAAATGGGGCCACAAATGGAACCTTGAGAACATCCACATTTATAGGTAAGTGGAGGATGAAAAAGATTCATTAAAGAAGACAGAGAAGGGATGGTCAGAGAGATAGAGATTGAAACACAAAAATCCCAGCATGGGAGTATCATTTCAGATGATACAGAGAGATCAAGGAAGCTGAGAAGAAGAAATAAAAATTGTTGTTGGATTTATTGACAAAGTAGTTCACTTTTGGCTACAGAATTGCAAAGAACAAGCATGAACCTAAAGAAGAAATATGAGAAGATACCACCCCCAATTCCTTTGCAGAGATGGGAGGCCCATGGAGGACATGAAGGGTAACATTGCACTTATTTTCAGATTTTTTTTTTGATATATTGATTAATTTTGCTGTATTTTTCTCTTCTTCCTCTTTTTTTCTCAAAAAAATTCTATTTTATGGAATGGTTCTCTGGGATGGTGGAAGGGGAGAAACACTAGGAGAAATTTAGGTGATGCAAAAATAAAATATATCAATATAATTTTTAAAGGTCATGCTTGATTTTAGAGTTGTTTGTGGAGCATTGGAAACTGAAGCCAGATTACACTGCAGGAGATTGGGAAAGGAGGCATTCAATGTTGACTATTCTTCCTAGAAGTTTGCCACTAAATGGGGATGTGAGAAAGGCCCCTTAACCCACTCTTGAGGATCAAGGGCAGGTTTTAGGAGAGGGAATACATTAAAAACATCTTTCCCTTAAGCATGATCTCTTCTCACTTCCCACAAAGGAAAGGAGGTAAAGGATTTACACTTTCCCATTTATACAAATGAAAAAACTGAGGCCCAAAGGTGACTCTTCCAAGGTCATTCAGGACCCAGTTGGTTAGGGGAATACAAAAGTTTGAACTTGGAGGCATTCTATTTCCTTGGAGTCAGGACTCTGTCCTACTACACACATCTATTGGGACCCTGAAGATGAAGAAGATGATGTAGTGAGTCATTCAGAAAGTTCCTGATGCCTAGAAAATAAGGAGTTTCTCCTGACCTCACTGAAGGAAAATCCCAAGTCCTTGGGCTTAAGTGGAGGGGTTTGAGCAATAAAAGGGAGGAGAAGCCTGTCAAGAAGATAAACCAAAAATGGTCAATCTGAATGCTAACTCTCACTTATACTTTCTAAGTGGTTTACCATCTCTGTGTTTTAATACAAAGAGGGGAAGGGAAGGGAAAAGAGAATAAACATTATATATACATATACACACACACACACACACACATATATATATACATATATATATGTAATGTTTATATAATATATATGATAATGTATTATATGTAATATATAGGAATATATATATATTACAAAGGGTTAGTCATTGTGCTTTTTACAAATAGTACCTCATTTAATCCTCACATCAATGCTGTGAAGTAAGAGCTATTATTACCTTCACTTTACACTTGAGGAAAAAGGCAGAGATTAAGTGATTTGCTCAGATCACTCAGCTAGTAAGAGTCTGAGGCAGATTTGAACTCGGGTCTTCCTGATCTAAGCATAGTGTTCTATTCACTGCATGGGAAGGGGGGATGAAGAGGGAAGCAGGAACCAAACACAATTCCTCCTGCTGATAGACTTCTCCCAAAGGCCAAGAAAAGGCTCTGAGGTAAGACCCAAGACAATAAGGTGGTCCCATCCTTGTCTCTTGGAAGGCAAATCAATAAGGAGAACAGCTATCCTTTTTCCTAATACTACTAAGTTATCAGGAGCCTACTTTTAGATGAAATATTAAACATTCAAATCGAGACATTACATCAAGAAGCGACAGACTGTGTGATCAGACCCTAGAAAACGTGAAGCACGATGATGAGGGGGAAGCTGAGATAGCTGGATATATGTATATATAGATATAGATCTAGATATGTATGTGTGTACACATACATATATATCTATATATACATACATCTGTTATATACAGAGTCATTATATGTGTGTCTGTGTCTGTGTATGATATGAAGAAGAGGAATAGCAGAATATTAAAACCGACTGTTTTCTTGCTTTCTCAATGAATTGGGGGAGAGGAAAGGGAAGGGAGAGAATTCAGACCTGAAATATTTTTTAAAGAAACAGACTGGAACAGCAAAGGATTAGGCAGATGACTCCTGGAAAGAGAAAAGCCACAAGCTCTAGGAGGAAGCTAGACTGGAATAAGCTTAAGCAGAGCCAGCTTCCTATCAGGTGGTTGGAAGAAGGAAAGCAATTTTTGCTTTGGGTCGAAAGTGTGGGGATAGTGGCAGAGAAAGGGAGAGATCTACTTTAAGTTGGGGAAAGGAGGGACTGGAGACCAGGAAGACTCAGGGGAATTAAATTAAAAGAGACCCTGAGGATAGTGAAGACCAGGGAGATGTAAGAAAATGTGGGAAATGGAGGAAGAGGTAAGGAGATTCAGTAGGCTCACACAGAGACACACCATCCAGAGCTGGCAGAAAAAGATAAAATTCCTACTCCCATCCCAATCGAAGCCTTGCACAAAGAGACTAAGTGAGATAAGGCTCAGGACCCACAGAGACTACTCATTAAAGGTGCAGACCCAGAGGGAACCCACATATGGGTTCCAGACTGACCCTTTACCTCAGTTTCCCCACTGATAAGATAGAAGCACACATGCATCCCTTACTCCATGGGAGACTCCCCTCCCCCCAAAAAAAAATCAGGCTCCGAGGAAAGCTGAAGGATTGTAGAAGTCAGAGAAGGGAAAGGACAGATTCCAGAGTGAGGATGGGGGCAGGGGTTCATGAGAGCTAGGAAGAGGCAGGGGTACCCATTCTGGAGCTTCCGTGGGCATGATAGCTATAGGCTAAGGGGAACTTGGCAAGACCCAGGATTGGCTCCAAGAGAAGGTGCTGCTGCTGCAGCTGATGAGAAGGAGGAGGTGGGAAGCGGAAGGCAGAGTGGGCACAGGGCCCGGGTACAAGCAAGAAAACCATTCCTGCCTGGTAGGGGATTAGGGGCTAGCATCCAACTTGTGCAGAATTTGCTGTTCTCAAGCCCCCATACCCATTCATTCTACCCTTCCGAGCCCAAGTCCGAGGTATCCCACATATCCCTCCCTCAACTCCACCCTGAATTAGGACCAAAAATCCAGAGATCAGATATGGGAGATAAATATGTCAACTTCCCCTGACCAGAAGGGAGGGACATTGAGACCTAGACTCCCTCCTCCCAAAATAAGGCTTTCTCTCTCCCTGGAATGGGATGTCTTCCCTCCTAACCCTGCTTAGTACCGCAGTCCCTCTTATAGTCTCTTTCTCCTGCACCCCACCCACCTCCCATACATACACTCAGTGTCTTACCAGAATATCCTTGGGGTGTGACTAGGAAAAGGGAAAGGAAAGAAAAAGGTTCCCTGTCAGACCTCAAGGAAAGACCCCACTGGCCTCTGGGGTCTCGTCCGTGTGACTTGCTCCTAAATTGCTTATTATACCCAAAAGCAATGGAGACAAGACAGAGATCACATCAACAGCCTCCCCATCTCACCAGGGAATCTTCTGACTTCCTCCTTAATCAAAGGTGAATCTGAGAAGCTGTCACTCTTCCTGTTCCTCAAGACAGAAGCAAAAGAGGAACAGGGATATGTGGGTCCTGTAGAATTTGGCTGGAACAACAGTAATTTTAGGAGAAGGGCTTCTCAGCACCCCCCAACAGCACACACACAACACACACACATACACACACACACATCTTGCAGCTTTAGACATGTAGTCCTCCCCAAATATCCCTTACCCATATCTCTCACCTGCCCTCCAACTGGCTTCAGGTGGATGGAAAGGAAGTTTGCCTTCTATTCTGTCCCTACTTCCATTGCCAAGTCCTGGGAAAGAACTGGGATTCATCATCATCACTATCACCATCACCACCTCCTACAGCTAACCACTGACTTCAGAAAGAAATAAGTTCATATGCTCAAAGGGCTATCAAACTGTGCATACCCTTCAAACCAGCTGGGTCTCTTCTAGGTCTGTACCCCAAAGAGATCATAAAAAAGGGAAAAGGACCCACATGTCCTTTTGTGGCAGCCCTTTTATAGTGGCAAGGAACTGGAAACCAAGTGGATGCCCATCCGTTGGAAAATGGCTGAATAAATTATATAAATGTCATGGAATATTATTGTTGTATAAGAAATGATGAGCAGACACCCAATGAAAGAACTCTGGGAGATGACTATGAACCATTACATAGAATTCCCAATCCCTCTATTTTTGTCCACCTGCGTTTTTGATTTCCTTCACAGGCTAATTGTACACTATTTCAAAGTCCGATTCTTTTTGTACAGCAAAATAACAGTTTGGATATGTATACTTATATTATATTATACTTATACTTTATATAACTTATACTTTAACATATTTAACATGTATTGGTCAACCTGCCATCTGGGGGAGGGAGTGGGGGAAAGGAGGGGGAAAATTGGAACAAAGGGTTTTGCAATTGTCAATGCTGAAAAATTACCCATGCATGTAACTTGTAAATAAAAAGCTATAATTTTTTGAAACTCACCACTTAAAAAAAAAAAAAAAAGAAATGATGAGCAGATTGGTTTCAGAGAGACTGGAAAGACTTACATGAACTGATACTGAGAGAAATGAGTAGAACTAAGAGAATATTGTACACAGTAGACCAACTGTGGTGGACTTGCTCTTTTCAATGACAAAAGCTGTCCCTCTTTCTCAATCAACAACAATTGATTCAAGGCAATTCCAATGGACTTGGGTTGGAAAGTGCCATCAACATTTAGAGAGAGAACCATGGAGACTGAATGTGGATCAAAGCATAGTGATTACCTTTTTTGTTATTGTTGTTGTTTGTTTGCTTGATTTTTCTCTTTTTTCATTTTCCCCTTTTGATCTGATTTTTCTTCCACAGCATGACAAATAATGGGAATATGTTTAGAAGAAATGCATATATTTAACCTATATTGGAAAATTTACTGTCTAGAAGAGGGGGTTGGTAGGAAGAGGGGAAAAAATTAGAACACAAGGTTTTGCAAGGGTGAATGTTGAAAGCTATCTTTTCACGTATCTAGAAAAGTAATAAGCTATTATTATAAAAAAAATAAATACATTTCTTTAAAAACTCAAATTCAAAAAATAAATTAATTAAAAGTTAAAAAAAAAAAAAAGACTGAAGCTCAAATCCCACCTCAGACATTGATTAGCTGTGTTACCCTGGGCAAATCACTTAACCCTCTTTGCCTCAGTTTCTCCATCTGTAAAGGAGGGATAAAAACAGCAATTATCTCCCCATGGTTGTCATGAAGATCATATGAGATAGTTGTAAAACATTTTTTCAAATCTGAAACTGCTTATATAAATGCTAGTTATCATTGTTGTTATATAGTGCTTAGGATTTGCAAAGCACTTTGCAAAAATTGTCTCATTTGAGTCTCACAGTCCTGTCATGTAAGTGCTATTATCGCCTCAATTTTACTGAAGAGGCAAGTGAAGCTAAAAGACATTGAGTGATTGCCCAGCCACAGAAGTAAGGTCTGAAGCAGGAGTTAAATGCTGTTCTCGAGACTCTAAGTCAGCACTTTATTCATTAACCAAAGCCAATGGACTTTCCGAGCTGGTCATCAGGCTCTGTCTATTCTGAGCAGGCCACAGCAAGGGAGTCCCTCAAAAAGTGGCTGCCTTTTCTCTAGGGGTGGGGATGGGAAGTAGCTGTCCCTAACGACTAGCTGCCCTCTAGTGGGGGTGGGAGGAACATCCCTCTCACTGCCTGCTACCCAAACTCAGCTTTCTCTCCTCCCCAATTTAACCAGTCCATTGGTGAGGGTTCCCTTCTCTATTCCATTGTTGGAGAAACCCCTCAGGTGCTCTGGTCAACAGCAAAGGCTTCTGGAAGAGTCCGGGTACTCTTCTTCAGATCTCTCCCTTTCTTGTCAATGCTGAAGAATTATTGGGATGCTCACCTCCCCCAGACCCTCTGGTGCTGGACTAGATTTCACCTTAATGCAAAAGGGACACATGTAAACACACACACACACACACACACACACACACACGGACACACACACAGACACACACCCAATTAGTTGTTCCCTGAGACAAATCCATCTGCAAATACACATGCACAACAGTTTACAAACTGAGACATGTATACAGACACACAATTCCTCTGCGGAGGCACCTCACTCTCTTAAACCTCCCTACTGGATCTCCTCCCCACCCCCCAAAACACTGAAACACATTTGAATACCAAAAAATGCTTGTCCTCCTCCCTCAAGACTGGGGCCCTGCACTTCTCAGGACTCTGAGGATAGAGAGCCTTCGATAATGAAAACAAGGAATATCCCCAAATCCCAGTGCAATCTCAGAGTTTCATCCTCCTTCCTACTCCTTATATTCCCTTATGGAATTACAAGGGGACTATCTCCCCAAAGATTTCCACTTTATCTCATAGAGTGGGAGACTGGGGAGGAGGAGGAGGTTTTCACTCCTGTTTCCATGACAACTCATTTCGGTAATGCTTTATTATGCCTGTTGCTGACTACTGACTAGGAGGAGAAACACGCCAAGCCTCTGAGCTCCTCCAGCTGTAAAGCATCCATCCCTCTTCCAGTATGCCATCCCTTTTGCACAGAGAAAGAAATTAAGGCACAAACTAAGAAAAAGGAAAGAAGGCAGAGCAGTGTATAAAAAGTCAGAGAGAGGGCAAAACCAAGGAAGAAGGGGAAACAGAGAAGGTGAAACTGAAGGAGAGAAGAGATGGGGACAGAGATAAGAAATAAACCAGGAAATTAAGAATGAAGAGAGGGATAGAGGCAAGAGGAGATAATAGAAAGACAAAGAAATGAGAATGAGGAACAGATCTTTTAAAAGATAGACTAAGAAACAAGCAGAAATGATGGAAAACTAAAGGACAGAGGGAAAGGGAGTAACAAGGACAGTGAAAGGGAAGACTAAGGAACAGAGGTTAAAAAAAGGGAAAGAGAGAGGAAAGAGATTGGGATAGAGAAAAGATAAAGAAAGAGACAGAGAAACAGGAAAAAACAGAAGCTATAAGGAAAAGAGATTACAGTTCAGAGAGTGAAAAGATTGAGAAACCAAAGAAAGGATAAATTGCATGACAAAATTGGGAAAAGGACTGAGGGCCAGAGAGAGGACTGGGGTTGAGAACATGAGAGAAGAAAGACTTGAACAGAGAAAGAAAGAAAACTGAGGAACAGAAGAACAGAGCAAATGAAGGGTAAAAGAATTGAGAGACAAAAATAGAGACTGGGAGACAAAGAAGGAAAACTGAGGGGAGGAGGGAAGAAACGGGTCTAGTGAGAAGAGAGTGATTGAGGAGAAGGAGAAATGAAAAAGGACAGGATAAAAATCAAGAGGGAAATCAAAGGACAGAAGGAAAGAGAGACTGAGAGCAAAAACTGAAGAACAGATAAAAGGAGAAAGTGAGGAAAGAGTCTAGGACAGAGGGAGGGGAGAAATTAAGAGCTAGAGAGAAGAGAAGAGTAAGGAACAGAAGAGAAGGGAAAATTTATGATAGAAAGAAGAAAGACTGAAGGACAGAGAAAGTAATGGAACAGAGGAGAGCTGATTAAAGGACAGAGGAAAAGGAGGATTAGGGGCCAAAAAGAGGGAATCTTAAGGGACAAATACAAAGAAAGACTGAGTGGGAGAAGAAAGAAAAAGATTGAGCCAGAGAAAGAAGAGAGACTGAGGGCCAGAAAGAAGAACAATAAATAGAGAGGAGAGAAAACTGAAATATGGAGAGAAGATACTGAAGGGGGAAAAGAAAGAAAAAAAACAGAATGGAAAAGAAGGCTGAAGAAAAAAAGGGAAAGGAGATTTGGAACCAGAGAGAAGGAAGATTAAGGTTAAGATACAAAGAGTAACTGATGAATGAAAGAAGAATGAAGGTCAACAAAGGAGAGACTGGGGGGAAATAGAGAGGGGAAGAGAGAAGGGAGAGAAGAAGGGAAAGGGAAAGAAAAGGGGGAAAAGAAGAGAGGTGAAAGAGAAACTGAGAGACAGAAGAAAAAGGGGATTGAGTGGATAATAAATAAAAGGAAAAATTTAAATAGATAGAAGAAAGAGACTGGAATCAAGAGTTGAGAAACCGGAGGCCAGAGAGATAAAGAGAGAGGAACAGAGGCAAGGGGAGACTTATTGCAGAAAGAAGGGGAAACCATAAACAAGAGGAGGAGCAGACAGAGAGAGAATTTCAACAGATTAGGAGAGTAAGGGAAACCGAGCGGCCTATGTGCCAACCATCCACTCCTAAGCAGATGATTTCTACTTTAGTCTCTGATCCAACACACTGGACCTTCAGCATTCATCTGGACCCTAGCTGCGAACCTTACAGGTGGAAGAAACCTCAAGAAATCCTGGAATTCAGCCTCCGGCCTCTGATTCGGACACAGCCTCAGCAAACTGCGCTGTTCCTTGCAGGCTGCCCACATATAAAGGTCTACTTTAAATCACTGATGTGCTTCCGTGCTACATCGGTACCCAGCCCGGAGGGAGGAT
Source organism: Antechinus flavipes (assembly GCF_016432865.1). Taxonomy (NCBI): domain Eukaryota; kingdom Metazoa; phylum Chordata; class Mammalia; order Dasyuromorphia; family Dasyuridae; genus Antechinus; species Antechinus flavipes. The sequence continues at coordinate 135,351,199 of NC_067401.1, read as the reverse complement.
GGCGGAGGCGGGAGGGGGTCTACATGCCCCTTCTATACCTGGGGATTCTGGAGCTCCTGTGAAGGAGAGGTAACTCAAGTACCCACTTTGTGTCGCAAGTCCGCGATTCGATGGCAGATTCCTGGAAGGTGAGGAGCAAGTTGCCTTGTGAATAGTGAACATTCACTATTGTAAATATTGCCCCGCTAAACGTTGTCCCAGCCAGAATCAGCATCTCTCAAGCAATCTGGCTCTGGTTCTGGCTCTAGCGAAAATCTGCCATCTAGTGGACAGCCGTGGGATTATACCAGAACTATAAGCCGAATTCTCAGTCTCACAGCAAACTATATCGCGCATTATGTTTTAAATAAAGATAAGGCACAATCCAGTTTTATCCACCGTCATAATAAGACTTTGTACATTTCCGCTAGAGATCTTGTCTGGGATTTAATTGTGAAATAAGTGAAAAAGACAAGGGAGACTCAGGCACTGAGGTGGGGGAAGGAGATAGAGGGAGTGGTCCCAGGGGAGGGGGGATTAAAGAGAAGAAGGGAACAGGAGGAGGGGGAAGGGAAGGGAAGCCAGGTGTTGGATCTGCTCTGACTGGAGAGATCTCTGGATATTCAGCGAGGGATATCAGGGTGGGAATGAAAGAGAAGAGAAGCAGGGCGGGCTGGGGTTTTTTGTTTTGTTTTGTTTTTAACTAAGAAGGAGAGAAAGAACAGCTCGTCATCCCCAAGGTGTAGCAAGGTTACCTGGACTGATAAAATAGCTCCCTGCCCACTATGGAAAAGCCCCCGAATACAAAAGAAAATGTGAAGAAAGAAATATTTGTTGAATAAATAACCCAAGAAGAATCATAGAGACTCATTTGTACAAATTAATGTGAAAGTGAGAAGAGACAGAGAAAGAAATGCACAGAGAAAGCATTTAATAAGAGCTTTCTATAGCAGGCACAGAAATCAAGAAACAGGCAGATAGAGAAAGGCACACTGAAGGAGACAAAGGAAAGGGGATATGCATTTATTCAGTGCCGATTATGGACCAGGAGCTGTGCTGAGCACTTTACAAATCTTATCTCATTTGATCCTCACCAGAACCCTGGGAGGTAGATGCTATTATGCTCCTCATTTCATAGTCGAGGAAACTGAGACAAAACAGAAATTAAGTTGACTTGTTCAAGGTCACAAAGCTAATAAGGACCTGAGGCCAAATTTGAACTCATCTTGCTGATCATAATTAACATTTGTATGACACTATGTGCCAGGAGCTTTACGGATGTCATCTCACATGATCTACAAAACAAGCCTGGAAAATGGGTGTTATTATTGCTATTATTATTATTGTTATCATCCCCTTTTTACAGATAAAAAAGCTGAGCTGAAGTAACTTGCAGAGGGTCATACAGCTAATAAGATTTGAACTCAGGTCTTCCAGAGTCCAAGACCAGCACTCTAGCCATTTCACCACTTAGCTGACTAAGAAAAAGAGAGAAAGAGTCATAAAGTACTAATTCATGATACATAGAAAACAGAGAAATGAAAAGAGACAAAGTCAGACCAACACCCAAAGGTAGCACAAGTATTCATTCGTAGTAACACTGCTTCATTTATTACACATGCCAACAGAGGTACTGTGCCATTAAGAACCAGATAGAGACACACATAAAGAACTTGCTGGGAAGCTCGGAATACCTCCTGTGGTGTGGAATTGTTTCACATAGTTATAAGTCTTTTCTTGCTAAGCCATTATATTGGTGAGTGTTTGGGGTGGCCCTACTGTTGGAACTCAACTTTTAGGGGGAAAAAAGGAACTGTCTCATCCAAGGCCTTAAGCCCATATCCTAACAGAAAAGTATCTGATGTTCTCCACTCCATCACTTGGCTGTTAGAATTGGTGGCTCCACTGTTTGAAATGGTTCCATCTTTCTTCCACATCCCTCCCCAAAGCATACACACACACACACACACACACACACACATACACCTTTCCTGTTTCCTAAAGCCCCATAAATGCATGTAGTGATTCTTTCCAAGCAGATTGAAAGGTATTTGTTATACTGTATTTAAACTCACATAGAGTTCTCTCCCCTCTTTTTTTTACCCACCTTTTTCCTCTAGAGAGCCCGGTAGCCCAATTAATGGAACTGACTCCCAGCTCCTCTGAGGAATGAGGGTTTGAAATGAGTATTTCTTTCTTTAATCCACCCTTCCCCCATCCCCATCCCCCATCTCCTGTTTCTTTTGGTGGGCTGAGAGAGCTTTGTGACACAGGCCACATTACCAAGTGAAAGAAGGTTAGCCCCCCCACCCCCTCTACCACCCACCCCTCTTCACCTTCTCTCTCCTTCTCCCCTTTTCTTTTTTTAACAGAACTTCTCTTAATAGCATTTCTTCACCTTTAGTTCCCAATTCTCCCTGCTTTTGTCTCTACCAACTTACCTCTTCCCCCCACTCCCATTCTTGTCAATCACTTTTCCCCATTTTTCCTTCATTCCTTTTCCCTCTTTGTCACCAACCTTCCTTCCCCCCCCCCCCCATAGGTGGCCTTCCAAAAGAAAATCAGCAGTTGGCTGTTTCTCTTTTCTCTCTCCCCCACCCCATCTCTCCTCCCTCAAAACACAGCTGGTTAGGAGGAGGTCACTAGGGTTCATAGGGCCAGATGTTGAAGGGAGAACTACCCCTTTGCCCACTCCCAACAACAAAAAAGAAAAAGAGGAAAAAAGAACCACAGATTAAAAAACAAAAAACAAAAAACTTTTGTGATCCAAGGTAGTTCTCCAATTCTCCTTTTTCCCACCTGTAAGTAAGTAGGGGCGGGGGGGATTTTTCTACTGGAAAAATGGGTGAAACTATTTTCAACTGCCCCACTGCCACCAAAGAATCCAATTTGCAATCTTTTCTTTGGGGGGGGGAAGCTATGGTGTCCCTAAATTTGCTCTTTGGAGCAGGAGCAAGGTCAGTGAACTCGGTCCAAAACTGAAGACCCAGAATTTTGGAACTGTGGTGTAGGTTTCTCTGCCATGCTAAAATCCCAAATTGAACCAAGGTGGACACAAGTAACTCTCAATGATTTTGGTAGGTTCTTCCTTGCCTCTAAAACCCCATTTTCTTCTCCCCATCCCCTAGCTAGTAGAATTCAGGGAGATTGGTGGCCCCATATGTGTGGGGGGAGGAGGTAATATCTGAACAGGTCTGCTTATCTCTCCACTTTCCCTTTTCTGTGTAAATAAAGCCTCTGACCCCAAACCTAATCCCTGGGCTCCTCCCTCCTCTGATCCATCAAGAGATCTCTGACAACCAGCTAAATACCCCCAAGTGCCCTTCCCTGACTACTAGGCTGAGGAAGAAGGCAAAGGGGTCTTTTCTGTTTGCTTTAATGAGATCTCCCTTCATCCTCCAACTTCACTATTCCAAGCATTTGGAAACAATCAACCACTTATTCCCAATTTGCCCAGCAAAGGTCTCTCCCATTTTCTCCTTCAAGAGCTGCTTCAAGAGCACTCCCACCCCCAACTCCAATTCCAGGTTGGCCAGACCCACCTTCAAGGATCTTCATCACTTCCAACAGGCCCAGGACAGTTTTTACATCTCAACCCTTCCCCACCTCTCACAAGAATTGAAACTTGTGCATAGGAAGCTCTAACGGCAATTAGTTTGGTCTAGATTTTATTGATTTCTTCATCCATCCATTGCTTTCCCTGAGACAGCCTCTCACCCCCTCCTCAAAGTCTGCAGATTGGGAAGGGAATGGGGCTTTCCCCCTCCCCTTCAGAAGCAGAGCCTAGCTCCACCTAGTTTGTTTTTCCAGTCCTTTCCAATTCCCTTTGACACCCTCCTCTCCACACACACTCCAGGATTGAAGAGGGGGAGAAGAGAGAGGAAGATCTTGCATCCCAAGCAACCTCCCCCCCTCCTACTTTGAGAAATCTCCCAAAGGAAGAGGAAAACAGTGATGATGGGAAAAAACAAAAAACAGATGTGGGAGGGGGCAGGGAGTGGTTGCTGGAAAGAAAAGGGGTCTCTCTGGTTGGGGTCACCAGTATTGCTGGGCTGAGGGTTGGGGGAGGAGATAAAAAGGTGTAGGCCTCCCAATTCCCCAAACGGGCTGTTACAGAGTTTTGCTACTTTTGTCCAACGGAGGTTGGAGGAAGAGAAAAAACCTGGGAAGGAGAGGGAGGGGAAAGGATGCCGGCAATTAAAGAGCCAGGAGTCCCCTAATGGGAGGCGAATGGTTAGGGGATCAATCCCCCTTCCATCTCCTCTACCCTCAGATTGCCTCTCCAGCCCCAGTCCATTCTGTTCTCTTGCTGGAACAGAAGTGTCCTCTTCACCCCCGGGGTCTCTCCTTTAAATAACCCCGAGCTGGCTTCCCGAGGCGGTCCCCTGCACCCCACCCCCTTACAAGCCAGAAAGAAGCGTCAGAGTGGGAGCTAAGCTCTTCGCGCCTGTTCGGGCTTCTTTTCCTCTCCCCCAGGGTGGGGTGCTGCAGAGGTGGGGCAGGGCAGATAGCTGAGTACTTCACCTTGACTCCGCCAGGCTCCCTGCCACACTTGGAGATCCCTAGCGAAGGGCAGGGAGGAGAAGCGTGTCATAGAGGGCTCTCTGCCCACCCTCTCCAGATGGGCAAACCCTTGCAGTTTCCCAGCTTTCAGGAAAGAATGTGGGGACCGCCTCCCTGTTCAGAGCCTCTCCAGGGTGCGCCCCCAGAATTTGAGGCCGGGAGGTTCCGGGATGGCGGGTCCTCCTATCTGCCATCTCCACAGCGGGTGGGCTGGAGGCGGTCGGGAGGAGCCACAAAGCTTTAGCGAGGATGCGGGCCTCAGGTCCCCGTCTTCCCCCACCACCAGAGCCGGAGGACAGGGGAAGCTGGCTAGGAGGCTGAAGGAGCTTTTGGTGGGGAGCGACGCTTGAGGGCGGCGAACTTGGGCGCTGCGCGGGGGAGCCACGGGCCGCCGGCGCTTTTTTACCGGCCCCCTGGCCTGGGCTTTCGTCGGGGACGAGGATGGACGGTCCGAAACTCTTCGCAAACTCGGCCCGTCCAGCACGAAGCCTTTCGCATAACACCACAGTTTGGACTGGCGAATCAAGCGATCGAAATGTTCCCTCCGCGGATCGCCCGAGGGGTCCGGAGCTCCCCCGGTCGCAGCAGTCCCGTTGCTAGGGTCTGAGGTCTCAGAGGGCACGGAGGGCGAAATGCCCTCAGGAGAGGCAGCTCTGACCTCGTCTTTGTGACTATGAGGCAACTGCTGGGACTCCACTCTCGGGGCTTCCAGCTCCCGCTGGCCAATCTGGGGATCCGAAGGCAGCTGAGGAGGAGGAAGCAGCGACTGAGGACCGGACGCCCGGGGCAGAATGGCGCTGGGGACGGACGAGGGATAGAGCTGCGGGACCGAGCTAGGGGTAGGCTGGGCAGGAGAAGGCTGGGACTCCCGAAGCGGGGAAAGAGCTGCAGGGCTGGCTGGAGCGGCCCTGAGAAAGCAAATACTCGGCCGTCCGCGATCTTCCTCTTCCTCGCTGCTGCAACTCGGCATCCGGGCGCCCAAGTCCTCGCCGTCTGAGAAGTCGCCTGCTCGGGTCGAATCCGAATCGCTAGAATAGCCAGCCGACGTTCCGGGCTTAGCCGGCAGCCACTTAAGGCTTTCCTGGGCCCGGCTGCTCCCGCAAAGAGGGCCCACGAGAACTGATGCCCGCGGCCCCAGCTCCCCCAAACCACTGTCCCCGGTCACTCCCTCCAGCCCGCGGACGAGGCCCAGTTGGGGGGCCCGCAGCTTGGCGAGGGCGCAGAAGGCAAGGGCGCGCAGGCAAAGAGGAGAGAATTCTTGGGGGCCCCGGCGTGGTTTCCGGGGTGTGGGGGAGCACGGAGATGCCCGGGGGACGGCCTGGACGGCTGGCCGCGATGTGGGAAGTAGGGTCTCCATGGGGAGGCTTGGAAGGTCACCCACAGGAAGGGTCCTCTTCTGACTGGTCTGGTACCCACACTTCCCAAAGGCCCCGCAGAAAAGGGGAACATTGCCCCCCCCTCGACGGGAGATCTCTTCTTTGGGGCGTCCTCCGCTGACTCCCCAGCAATCTCGGAGACTCGTCTTCTAGCCCTTTCTTTCGCCTGCTCACGCGTTCGGCCGGGTCACCGGACTCCTGGGTCCTCCGCCAGTCCTGGCGTAGACAGCCACCCGGTCAGGGGAGTGGGGCATGATGCAACGCCCCGGAAGGGGGAAGAAGGAAACCTTCCTCTAGCCGCCTTCACCCCAGCCCGGGTTGGAGCCCCCCTAGAGATGCCAGAAGCACAGAGGCTGGGGAAACAAAGCGACTGGAGAGTAAGGCGGGGAAGTTCCCAGGCTCCCCCGCACCCCCGGTCCTCGGCTCCCGGTGGCGGCACCTTCTGCTAGGCTCCTTTCTTCCCGGTCAGCTCCGGAGGACCGCGTTATAGAGAACTGCCCCTTGGCTCCCCCAATACCAGAGCTGGGGCTCCGACCCGGGAGCTGATTGGGTGGTCTGGAGCCGTGACGTCAGCTCAGTCTCTCTCTACCCCCGCCCCTTTCACCACCCACCCCTTCCCCATTTCACAGATCTACACACACGTGGAAATCTCGCAGAGCTGGGGGGGGAGGTGGGGGGACAGTGTGTGAATCTGAATCTCTGCGTGTGTTTCGTGTAAATGTGTGTGTCCCTAGGAACTGACTTGGTGTGAAAGTATGGGAATGTGCCCAGCAGGGCGTTTGTGTGGGAGCCCTTGAAGTAAGCACTGCGTTTGTCTGAATCTGGATACTTTTAAATATATCGATAAGATCGGGTCTATAGGATAGACTAAGTTTTTTTTCCCCCTCTGCTTTTTTTGGCCTCCGTTACGCTATCTACGTTTTGTATGCAAAATCCGATAACTGAGCGGTTTCACTTCAAATGCTGGGCCACTTCACCACCGCCACCGTCACGACCACCACGAAGAGGTAGAAGGGACCTTAAAAGTCATTTAGTCCAACCCTCTTTTTTGTCAAACAACTGAGATTCGGAAAGTGAATCTTCTTAAGATCCCCAGGTTTCCTCCTTCTATGGTCCTGAAACACTCCTTGGAATAGAAGGAGTTCTGGAAGGATTTAGCCTCAAAGTCCTCATCATACAAGAGTTTAGGGGGTGGAGTTTCTGTAGAAAGGAGAGGGGGAGTCTTTAGCCCAAAGCCTGTCCATCGACCCACCCCCACCTTCTCCAGAAACATAGTGGGAGTCTTTGGAGATGGGCATCCCTATTCATACATGAGGGATGGGGGAGGGGTAATTGGTATTCTTACATCCCTAAGCACTATGGAAAGGAGGGGATCTTGGTAGAAGCTTTCTTCTTTCCGGAGCTCATGGGTCGTGAGGCGTTGAGGAAAGAAGCACACTGGAGGTGGTCTTAGCTCTCTTCCTCAAGGAGAGACAATCAAAAGTAAACAGACTTCTAATAAATTCAACAAAATAGAATTATACTGAAATCTTTCTAGGCCACTTTCCCTAGAATGGAAATCCAGTTGTAGAATGCAGCTGGTCCCCAGGTAATCAAAGGGAGATGAGTAAGATGGCAGGAAGGAGAATGAGAGGAGAGGCATAAAAGTTTATCTTCTACTAAGGAAGTAAATGGGGGTGGGGGAAGCGGTGTGCAGAAAGAGGAAGTGCCTGGATTGCCACCTTGAAGGGAGAAGACAATCAGAACATTGTTTTCCTCAGGTGTTCCCCAACAATATCTGGATGGGAATGAAGGAGGGTCATCCCCCTCTTCCCTTTGCAATGCCAAGTGGGAGGCTGTACTCAGAAGATGAGGCTGTGAGTTAGGTGGAGGTGTTGCTAGAAAAACCGATATTCTGCAGCCACTCCATCCTTAGTGTCCATTCTGTAACAATTTAGGAAGATTGGAGAAAGTATCATCAGGGGACCAGTCCTGGGATCCCCTATATCTACTCTCTGCCTTCTCCCCATCAGACAGGGAATTCAGTGAAGGATGTATAGAATGGGGTGACTGCCTTGAGGAAATGCACACTCAAATGCACAAATACATGCATTTGTTTACAGAAAGGAAGCACATTATTCTAAAGCATAGTTCTAAAGCTCAAATCCTGGTTCCATTACTTACTCTTTATCTGGGCAAATAAATCACTGCCCTTCTCTGGGTCTCAGTTTACTTATCTGTAAAAATAAAGGGCTGGATTAGGTAATCTCTAGGATCCCTTCCAGCTCTAAATTTTATGACTCTATGATTACAGTTAGCCATCCCAGCCTACCATCAAGACAAAAACGTGCAATCAGAAAATATGAGCTTGAGACTAGGATCTGATGCTTGTTAGCTTATGAAATCCTTTAAGCTCTCAGAGACTCAATTTCCTCTAGTGTGGGGAGAAAAAAAGGATTGTTTACACTTAACCTCAAAGTGGTTTTAAGGAGTAGTATTGAATTATAAATGCAAGTTGTTCTAACTATAAATTTTTCCATAGTCAAGCTATCACACATTGCTCAGGCACCCTATGTTAACACATGGACTTCTTGCACACACAAAATTATATGTATATATTCTTGCACATCGAGTCACACACACTCTCAGTGACCTTCCCAGAAACCTGTGTTCACATATTGTTGCCCTACCATCTCCCAAATAGGAGTCTCTGAAGGGCTTGGGTCATATTCTGTCTCTCATGGAACATACCTTCTATCAGTCCTTTCCTGGATAGAGCTTAAATTTTTGTTTCTCTGGGGGAGAGAAGTCAAAGGTCACTTCCCTTTATTCCCCCCAGAAGACTCTAGGTGATTGAAGGAATTTTATATGGAATTGTAAGCCAAGAAAGTGTAATAGAGTGTGAATTTGAAAAAAAAATTCAGGAAATATGGATTCTAGTTAAATCATTTAACTTCTCTGGGCCTCAGTTTTTCTTTCTGTAAAATGAATGGATTGCATTAAATAGGGATGGGTGTGTGTGTGTGTGTGTGTGTGTGTGTGTGTGAAAGACCCTATCGATAGTGTGGTAAAGCCTCTGGACTTCTCAGAATGTTTTTAAAATATATATGATAAAGTACATAGAATACAAGGGAAATAAATTATACTTAAATACAGTGTGTGTGTGTGTGTGTGTGTGTGTGTGTGTGTGTGTGTGTAAGATCACAGATCCCAGGTTAAGAACTCTTGGACCAATGACCCTCCAAGTTCCCTTCCAGCTCTGACATTCTCTAAGGTTCAGTGACTCCAACAGAAACTTCTGTATCTCAGGAGGATGGGCTAGAACCTAGGTCTATTTCCCCCTTCCCCCCTTCCAGATGCAGACATCTGGGGAGGGGAGAAAAAAAGTAACTCTTCTCCATTTGTAAGCATTATGTAACAATCATCCCTACCACTTCTCCCGGGATCCAGGTCTCCCTCATCACTTCCAGGAAATAGGAGGATATTGTGTATTTGCAGGGGAAGGTAGCAGACAGCAGGCAGCTTCTGTGCAACCAACTCAAATTTGAGTCCTAATGCTGTATTGATTTATCTGAAGGATCCTTTCCTGGGAGACCTAGATTTAGACAAAAGCCTTCCCATCCTTCTCCACCCTCATCTTTCTCTACCTTTCCCACACGCCCCTTCTAGACAGAGAACTGGAAGAGGAAGATTTTTGAGAATTCAATCTGATTCAATCTTAATTCCTCTAGTAGAAGACACCCCAAGCATTTGTCTGATGAAGGGGTAGAGAATCAATAATTGATGAGATTGGGAGAAAGGGATTTTTCCTTCCTCTCCACCTCCAGCTCAACATTTTTACTAAATTTGATGACGGGGGCAACTGGGTGGCACAGTACGTAGACCAACAGCCATAGAGTCAGGAGGATCTGAGTTTAAATTTGGGCTCAGACACTTATTAGTTTTGTTATCCAAAGTAAGTCACTTAACCCAGGTTGTCTCAAAAAAAATTCCTGATAAATGGAATCTGGGGAAGGTAGATAAACACACTGTATAGCAGGAGTGTGAACTAAATCAAATAAGATGAAATTTAATAGGGATAAAGTGAAACAAACACTTTGACCTGGAATAGGAGATAATGTGCTGCTTTTTAGTGTGAGAAAAACTTCAGTTCAAATGATACTTCTGCCATTTTACTATTTTTGGTGATCCTAAGCAAGTCATATATCTTCTTTATGCCTCAAGGTCTGATCTGCCATCTGATCTTGATTAGTGGAAGGAATTCCCTGAACTGAGAAAATTAGATCCTTCCTGTGTCCATAGAAATGACAAGTTCTACTTTTGAATTCCAAAAGCCAACTTCCTTGGAATAGAGTGGGGAAGAATCAATAAATAATAATTTCCACAAAAAATTAAAGAGTCTGTAGGTTTAAATGGATTGTAAATTTAAAATGAGCCAATTATTTGATATAACAGCCAGAAAAGCTAATTCTGCTTCAGGCTGTACGTGAGAGGTAGAGTACACTATAACATGAGACAGGATATTTTTCTTTAGTCAGGCCACCTGCATCTAAAGTGCTGTGTTTAGTTCTGAATGATACATTAAAATGTCCATTATATTGTGAGCTCCTTGAGAGCAGAGACTGACCTTTTTTTTCCAATAATAATTTATTTTCCAAATACACGTAAAGTTAGTTTTCAACATTCATTTTTGTAAGATTTTGTGTTCCAGATTTTTCTCCCTCCCTCCCTTATGCTCCCCCTCTCCAAGACAGTAAGCAATCTGATATGGGTTAAATATGTGCAATTCTCTTAAACATATTTTAATATTTCTTCATGTTATCCAAGAAAAATCAGACCAAAATGGGAAAAAAACACAAGAGAAAAAACAAGTAAACAAACAAAAATGGTGAAAATACTAAGCTTCAATACACATTCAGTCTCCATAGTTCTCTCTCTGGATGCAGACTGCGTTTTCCATCCCAAACCTATTGGAACAATCTTGGATCACTGCATTGCTGAGAAGAGCTAAATCTATCACGGCTGATCATCACATTATCTTGTTGTTATTGTGTACAATGTTATGTTGGTTCCACTCATTTCACTCAGCATCAGTTCATTTAAGTCTCTCCAGGCCTTTCTGAAATCATACTGCTGATCATTTTTTACAGAACAATAATTTTTCCATAACATTCATATACCACAATTTATTGACATTCTCCAACTGATGGGCATCCACTCAGACTAGTTCTTTACCACTGCAAAAAGGGCTGCCACAAACATTTTTGCACATGTGAGACATTTTCCCTCATTTATTATCCCTTTGGGATACAGACCTAGTAATGGCATTGCTAGATCAAAGAGTATGCACTGTTTGCTAGTCCTTTGGGCATAGTTCCAAAAATTGCTCTCCAGAATGGCTGGATCAGTTCACAACTCCACTAACAATGCATTAGGAGATTGCCATTTTTTAACATAATGGCACTTTGGAGCATACCCAAAAGAGAAAGAAAAGATGGAAAGATAACTGGAGACTGTGTCATATGAGAATGGAAGATGGGGTGAAAGGGCTTAGCCTGGAGAAGACTAAGGGGAAGCATGATAGCATTTTTTAAGCATTTGAAAGAGAAGAGAAACTAGGTCTATCCTAGTTGGCTCCAAAAAACTGAGGTAGGAGGCAAGAGTTGTAGAAAGGCAAATTAAGTTTGAATCAAAGATAGAGCCCAAGCCCTTGAGTCAGGAGGACCTGAGTTCAAATCCAGCCTCAGACACTTACCAATACTAGTGATTTGACATTGGACAAAGCATTTAATCCCAAACACCTATCCCACCCTCCTAAAAAAGTTTAATTCAAGGTGGAGAAATTTCTTAATAATGAGACCTTTCTAGAAGAGTTTAAACCAAGGTTAAATGATCTTTGATTAGAGATGGGATGAGAATTCTCGTTGAAAAACAATTTGGTCTAACAGGATGATTTCAGAAAGGCCTGGAGAGACTTATACAAACTGATGCTGAGTGAAACAAGCAGGACCAGGAGATCATTATATATTTCAACAACAATACTATATGATGATCAGTTCTGATGGCCATCTTCAGCAATGAGATGAACCAAATCAGTTCCAATGGAGCAGTAATGAACTGAACCAGCTACACCCAGCGAAAGAACTCTGGAGATGACTAAGAACTATTACATTGAATTCCCAATCCCTATATTTTCGCCTGCCTGCATTTTTTATTTCCTTCACAGGCTAATTGTACAATATTTCAGAGTCCGATTCTTTTCGTACAGCAAAATAACCGTTTGGACATGTATATTTATTTTGTATTTAATTTATACTTTAACATATTTAACATGTTTTGGTCATCCTGCCATCTAGGGGAGGGATGGGGGTAAGGAGGGGAAAAATTGGAACAAAAGGTTTGGCAATTGTCAATGCTATAAAATTACCCATACATGTAACTTGTAAATAAAAAGCTATTAAAAAAAAAAGAAAAACAATTTGGTCTGTATGACCTCCAACTCAAAGGCTCTAGAGATAACCAGAAATAAGGTGAGTTGCCTCTGAAGAGAATGGGTTACCCCATCCTTAGCTGTATAGTGATCCTCTTTAGTGTTGAATGTTGAAGAGGCATTCTTGAGATACTAGTGGATTAAGCAGCCTTCTGAGATCCTTGCAGGTCTGAGAGTCATCGTCATCTGGTAAAAGAATTGTCACCCCTTCGGAGGGATAGGCTGGGAGTCAGAGCTTCTGCCTAACTGGGAATATAACCTAACTGGTTATAAGTCTCTTGTTTTATAGAAAGACAAATGGCTGAATTAAAGAGCTCTGGCCTTGGGGTCAAGAGTCCTGGGATCCAATGGAATCTCTGACTCCAACAGTGCAGCCTTAGGTAAAACATTTAAGTTCTCCCAGATTCACTCCCTCATCTCTAAAATAGGAACATTATTAATTAACACTTTCATTACCTACCTCCACAGAGCCATGGTAAGCAAAGTAGGTTGTTAAGGGCTATATAAATCTGAGTTGTTATTATAGATGATCCCCACTGGGAGAGGGAGCAGCAGGTGGGCTAACAGGGCCTGGGAGGTAGTGTGGAGGGGAAGATTTATTTTGATTTGGGAAATGGCCTCAAGAGGGAGAAATAAAGGGGAAGATGGAGGATGGGCTTATCCCCTAGGTATATCTAGAGAAATTCTATAAATCCTAGGTCTGGATATGGGATGAATATTGGAAGTAGCTTAAATTAGACTTGTAATGTAGAAGCAGTGTTGATCTCTGTTCTCCTTATGCCTCTAAACTCAAATAGGGCTTTTGAAGGTTTTCTCCCTTAGTCTGTATTCTTTGGAGACAGTGGGACCTGGGTCCTGAATCCAGGAGACTAAGGGAAAAGCTCCTGTTTTTCCCTTGGAGATGTAGGGGGAAGGATATACCCCCTTCAACAATCTATCCAGTGGCCAAACCTTAGTTTTCCCAATTGTAAAATGAAGGGTTTGGAATAGTGATCTATTACAAAGTTTCTTAAACTACAAGTTGTTATCTCATATAGAATCTATAATTGAAGGTCGGGTCACAAAATTATAATTTTTATCATCAGTAAATTTTTGATTTGCATACCTATTTTATATATTTATATACCTGGGGTAGCATAAAAATTTCTCTGATGGAAAGAGGTCAGAAAAAGTCATACAAAGCCCTGAATTTCATAATACCCCCCTTCTAGTTTTTAATTCTATAATCACTCTCTGGTTCAGACTCTTTTTTCTATTTAAGCCCATCTGATTCCCTCTGAATCTTTGCAATCATTTATTCACTAAACCAAATATCTAGGCACTACAGAGTAGGAGATACAAAGATGAATCCAACCAGTATTATTCTATAGATGAAATACATTAGAATTCATAAGAAAGAAACCTAAGCTTGGGCTGGAATAACTAGGGAAAATTTCCCAATGGACTTAACTAGAGTTTTGAACCAAAGAAGCAATGGTTTTCCAAGTCAGGAATCTGCAAGGAGCATTTGAAGAGAAAAAAATTTGGTGGGAGTAGAGAGTTCCTAGAGGAGCAATAGCTTCTTTAGGCAGCCCTCATGGAGCTTTTAGTCTAGTGAGAGAGATAAAACTTGTAGACACAAGTAAAATAAGAAAATTATTTTTAAAAACCACTCAGGGAGTTAAAGAAGGATTTCTTTCTACTGAAGATCAATCAAGGGAGACTACAGTGACCTTAAAGAATGCAGGAAAATTAGAAAAACAAGGGAATCTGGAGTAGTCGGGGGGGATATGTCAGGTAGAAAGGATTTACTGAGTCAGAAAAATGGCCAGCCTTTAGGACATGCTTGAGAATTGATGAATCACCTCATTTGGGAACTTGAATGGAGTATAGTGGGAGACAAAGCTGGAAAGGACTATGGAAGTCTAGTGGCCAAGCACAGAATCTTACACATTATTTGCTAGATGATGGGAAGCTTTAGAAGGTTCTGGAGCATTAAAGATTAAAGTGAGGAAGTGGGAAGGATTGATTGCTGAGGGGGAGAGATGGGAGGCGGGCAGATCAGTTTTAAGGGCATTGCATTAGTCCAGGAGAGAGTTAATGAGGGCCTGAAGTAGTCTGGTTGCCATGGGAAAGGAAAGGAGGGGCCCAACACCGGAGAAGAGAGGGATTCTGTTGTAGCAAAAAGAACAATGAATTTTGAGCCAGAAGTCTTGAGCACAATTATTCTTGCTGCTACCTGTGTGACCTTAACCAAGTCATTTCAGTGCTCTGAATGAGCATCTTTTTTCCTTTATAAAAGAACAGAGTTGGATGCTTAAGCAAGAGGTCCATTCCAGCTCTGAATCTTTGGTGTCCATGATCTCTCCTCAATATTCTATTCCCATCAGTGCCGGTAGAACCGACAAGGTTCCTGATTGGTAGTTGTGGGAGAAAAGAGAGACAGAGACAGAGACAAAAAGAAAGACACAGAACAGAGAGACAGAGAGAGGGGATTTAAAAGTGGTGTCCAAGTTTCCAGCGGCAGGGTGGCAATGCCAGGAGCAGAAAGCAGAAAGAGTTGCTGGGGGCTTTGGGGGAGAAAGGGGGACAGTGAGAAATGGCTGGAGGGAAGCCAGTGAGTTCAATTTGGGTCATGTTGAGTCTGAGGGCTTTTGATGTAGGCTTGGGAGTCATTTGCATAGAGGTGCTAAGTGAAGCCATGATGAGCTGGCTAAGAAAGAGAATATATAAAGGGAAGGGAAGAAGGTGGAGGAGAGAATCCCAAGCAAGAATCCCACCTTTGCCCAGGTGAGGGGTTTTGCCTCAGCTTTCTCCCTACTCCTACGCCCAGCCGGACCCCCTTTTCCCAGCCCTGCATTCCTCATGCTCTCCCCCTCCTCCATAGAGCCTACACTGATTTATCCCACCCTGCTCAAGTCCCTCCATTCTGGTCTATGCCTTTGATTGGTCCATGAGGCTGAGGTCCTTCCAGATGGTCTGCAGGCTGGTCTCTTAGAATAATAATGTTTATAACATGACAATATCTATTCTTAGGTTTCTGGCATGACTTAATAACTTAATTGAGACAGCCCTCATTAGCATCTCAGCCAAAGCAGGGCTAATCTTCCCATTCATTCTGATAAGGGTTAGGTTCTTTCTTTCTCTCTCTCTCTTTTTTAAGGGGCAAATGTGGTCTGCGAGGCCTTTGTCCTGACTGAATGACTGAAGTGGGTCACAAACTGAAAAGGTTGAGAAGCGCTGTCCAGCTGAAGACCCTGTCTCTCCATCTGCATTTATCTCCAGGTCCTGGGTGTACACTGTCTGCCCCATTAACCCACTGGGGGCCCTTTGCAGGGAGGGGATCCTGAGAGCTCCTTCCTCTGCCTCTCCCCACCCCACTCCTCCCAGAGCTTTACCCTCAAGGCCCCTCAGATTAGCAGGAGATAGCATTGTCTGGGGATTGAAGGGCTGGGGAAGAGGGAAGGACCCAAGAGAGCAATGGGGTGAGAACAAGAGGCAAGAGGAAGCAGATATCTCCTGTGGTCGGATGAATTCGAATCTGGAAATCAAATTACATGGCAAGAAAAACTCTGGAGGAGCTATTGTTCCGTTGGTTATACTGTTACTTCCCCACATGCACATATTAATACTTAAATAATGGAATCAAAGAAAGAAATAAGCATTTATAAAGACCCTACTAGGTGCCACATTCTGCTAAGTACTTTACAAACATTTCATTGGATCCTCAGAACAAACCTTCAAAGCTGTGTTATTATCATTCCCATTTTTACAGTTAAAGAAACTGAGGTCTTCCTCTTCAGTCCCAGAGTTCTACCCACAGCACCACTTAGCTGCCTTGAATGAAGAATCAACTTAAATCTGTTGAGTACCTACTAAGTGCTAAGAGATAGCAGTGGATTGAGTCTGGACCTGAATTTGAATCCTGCCTCAGACACTGACTAGCTGCTTGATCCTCCTTGTTATTGAGTATTTCTGGCTCTTCGTGGTCCATTTGGGACTCTCAGCAAAGTTACTGGAGCGTTTTGCCCTGCCTTCTCCAGCCCATTTGACAGATGAGGAGACTGAAGCACACAGTGACTTACTTAGGGTCACCCAACTAGGAAATGACGGAAGGCAATTTTGAATTATTCCCGACTCCGGCCCTGGCACTCTGTGCAATATGGCGCCACCTAGCTGCCTTTTTGACATTCAGCAAATCACCTAATCCCTCCAGACCTCGATTTCAGCATCTGAAAAAGGGCCCCGGGATGGGGTTTGGGCTCCTTGAGCTCTAAGGCCCCCTCCACCTCTGAGTCCCACGAATCTGTGCACGAAAGGAGAGAATCATGTGCAGGACCCTGACGGCGGCGGGGGGTGGGCAAGCAGGAGGGAGCCCATCTCCCTCTGATCTTTGCTTCCAGATGCTGGGGCAAAGGAGCAAAGCTCTTACTCTCCTTCTGCTGCTCCCAGCTGTGGATGGTGAGGGGAGGGAGTTAGGAAGGGGGGGAGAGAACAGGAGGGGCGCCTGATTCTCTCCCCCCCTCCTCAGGGCTCCTCTTCCTCCTCCTCCTCTTCCTCTCACCATCAGAGCACTGCCTGGGAACCTCCCAAGGGCAGCAGGAGAGCCAAAGGGAAAAAGTCTTCCAGCCCCAGCTCAGTCACAAAGGCAAGAAGTTCTCTTTCTGCTCTTCTTCCGGAGGAACCTTCCAGCCCACAGGGAAAGATGGGGAGCTGTAAGCCAAGGAGGAGCTAAGAGACTGGAGAAAATAAGTGTATCAGTGTTCTAGTAGCCAGGGAACCAGTCTCAGAGCCAGGAAAACCTGAGTTCAAATTCTCTGACATCTACTGACTATGTGATCATGGGTAAAACCTTTAACCTCAAAGGTTAACAGGAGTTCTTAACCTTCTTCGTGTTGTGGCCTCCTTTGGCAATCTGAGAAAGTATATGGATATGGATCCAATTTATAATTAAAGGAAACGGTCATTTTCAGTTTGATACAAATGAAAATAAAGTTGTGATTTTTTTCCTATCCAAGTTCACAGACTCCTTGAAATCTATCCATAGACCCTAATCATTTAAGTGCCTACTATGGGCCAGACATTGTGCTAAGTGCTGGAGTCCCAAATACAAGCAGGAAGAAAAAAAGGTAGTCCCTGCCCTCAAAAAGCTTACAATCTAATGACGGAAGACATACATAAAAGCAAGCTAGCTAAAAAGTAGGGAGATGGGGTAGAAAAGGAAGAAGAGAAAGAAGTAGGGGAGAAAGAAGAAGAAAAGAAAAAAGAAAAGTAGGAGAAAGAAGAGAAGGAAGAAGGGGAAGGGAACATGGAAAGGAAGTTAGATTGTCACAGTTACTTCCTATTCAGTGTTTATTGGGGGGAGGGGGCGCGGGGGGAGAGGCTGAAGGAGAAATTTCTTCTACCAGTGCCAGTTGTACCTTCTCTTCAATTTAGTCTTGAGCAAGAATTCAATTAGGCCTTATTCTTAGATTATGCTGGCAAATTGTAGAGAATATTACATTATTATATATTATATATCATATATAGAGAATACAGAGAGACATACAAAGAAAGATATTTAAGGCACAATTCCTGCTCACAAGATGCTTAGAATCTAGGATGGGCTAATCGCTCTAAAGATCTACATGAATTATTTTCATTGATCTTCACCCATCCATGATTAGATATAATAAGCCTTTTAGAGCTGCCCAAGTCACAAAGAGATAATGACTTGCCCAGGTAAGGCCCTCCTGGTGCCTAATACTCTCTCCAGTACTATGGACTAGTGCCTCTTATTATTCACTGAAGCATATATGACATAGTAAAGTGCTTGTACTTTCTTTCTTTTCTCTTTCTGTATTTCTTTCCATCTCTCTCTATCTTTCTGTCTCTGTTTCTTTCCCTCTTTCTTTCTCTGTTTCTCTCCTCTCTCTCTCTCTGTTTCTCGGTGAGTGTGTGTCTTTCCCTCCATATATATAAAACACACACACACACACACACACACACACACATTATATATGTTATCAAGTATTCAGAGGATGAGACAAATAAGATGAAGCTGATATACTAAGTGCCCAAAAGAAGTATAGAGGCTGTTCTTGTCCATAGCCCCATTCAGCGCTTTCTCAGCAGAGATACTGAGTGGTTTGCTGTTTCCTTCTCCAGCTCATTTTACAGATAAGGAAACTGAGGCAAATGGAGCTAAGTGACTTGCTTAGGGTCACATAGCTCGTGCCTGAGGCCAGATTTGAAGTCCCCAGGATTGCTGACTTCAGGTCCAGCAATCTATTCACTACATCACCTAGTCACACAGTTGACCATTTTCTGGGAGGGATTCAGGAAAAGCTTTCTGAAAACAGTGGAGTTTGGGCTGAGCCTTGAAAGATGGATAGTAACCAAGGATGGAAGTTTATGAGAGCAGGTGTGTGTGGTGAGGAATAGGTCCTGTTTGATAATGACTAAAAGTGGCTAAGCAGTGCAGCAGATAAAGCAGTGAGACTGGATCAGGAACAACTGAATTCAAATCTGAACTCAGACACTTATTAGCTCTGTGACGTAGGCAAGTCCATAATCTTTGTCTCCCCATTTGTAAAATAGGCATAATAATAGCACCCACCTCCCAAGGATCAAAAACACAATGCAAATGCTAGCTGCTATTATTATTATTATTATTATTATTATTATTAGAGGGTTGTCTTCCCCTGTTGCACCAAGAGGAGGGGGGGAGGCACGGTATAGTTTTGTAGCTCAAAGAGAGCCAGAATAGACATCTGTAGCCTCTTCTCCCCACCCCCACTCCTTCTCCGAGGGAGACTTTAATTCCTGCCAGGAGAGGAAGCAAGAGGTTGGGGACAGATGGTTTGGCCACTCTGCTTTCCTAAGAGAGGGGGTACCAGGTTAGAATTATAGTTATCTGCTCCCTTAAATAGTATTTTTCTAGGGATGAGGTTTTCAAGCTCAATCCAACTTTAACAGGAAAAACAGGACCCCAAGCTTTCTATATTTATAGAAAAGGCTTGACCTTTTTTCTACCAAATACTAGTGCCAGAATGAATACATTTAGCAATTATCAAAGAAATCCATTTATCCAAATCAATAGCAAAACAATTGAGCGAAAGTATACTTAAGAGAATATAGACCAGATAATACGGAATAAAGGAGTTTATCCACTGGAATTGGAACAATTCGATTTAACCAAGGAAAAGAAAAAGTCCTACATGCCACTCAAAGGGAAATTCCCCAAAGTCTCTAATGTAGCAAGCTGAGGAGAGGGACATGGAGTCTGTCAGCTTCTTCCTAAAGTCTTTTCCTTCAGCAATCTAAAATAGAATTGTTGTCTTCCATCTTCCTTCTCCTAATTGGAAGCTGGAAGAACCCTAACTCTGAAGAGATAGCAAGCCTAAGAAAACTCAAGAGTTCTCCTCTCTCCTACTCTTGCCAACTCCCATCCATGTCCTTAGGCAGGGCAGAGCATTCATTTTCACCCCATGAGAATAGAGTTCCATGGCAACAGACTTTAGGATTGGGGTTACAACAGTACCATAACCTTCTTCCATGTCTTCCAGGACAGGAAAGATGGGCGAGGATCAGCCTCTGGGTTCTACGTTTCATCTATTTCTTCTCAGACTTTTTCTCTGAAACTGGAGAGAAAATTAAGTTTGGTATCAAGAAGAAAAAAAATTCTTAAAAATTCAAATCATGGCTTCTTCCTCTTTGGAGCACGTAAGCAGAAAGTAACTGCCCATTTGTTGGCATGTTATAGCAGGGAATCCTTTTCTGTATAGCTTGGACTGAGTAGCCTGTCTCCTGTTCTGTGACCATGAATAATGCCATGGAACTTTAGATCTAGGAGGCACCTTAAATATCATCTAATCCAACTCAATCATTTTTATGAAGAAAGAAATTGAGGCTCAGAGAAGATCAAAGATTTGCAGCTGAAAGGTATTCCAAAGGCTATCTAATCCAACCCCTTTATTTTGCATAAGAAGAAACTGAAGTCCAGAGAAACTAAGTGACCTGCCCAAAGAAGAAGTGTGAAGTTCTCTGACTCCAGGGAAAGTGTTTTCCCCCACCATGTCATATTAGTGATAGAGAAGTGACTCACCCACAGTCACATCACAAGGCTAGAATCCAGATATCATGACTCCTAATTCATTACTCTTTTCATTGACTTTAATGCTGCCACAGTTCCTCTCAAGAAGTCCTACTGATCAGAGGGCAAAAGCAATCCTTAAGATATGAAGGATCTTATTCTGCTCTCATTTATTAAGTGCAGTGAAAATAATAATAAACAAACATTTCTATAAATGGCTGGATGTTGAAATGGATAAAAGGCTAGACCTATAGTCAGAAAGACCAGAATTAACCTGATCGTGGGTATTTAACTAGCTGTGTGATTTTAGACTATTTACTTATCTCTATTTCCTCAATTATAAAATGGGACTCATAGCACCACTCTCCAGGGTTATTGTGAGGATCAAATATTTGATAATATGAGAGAGTAGGAACTATGTGAAGGCCATTATCATTGCATAGCACTTTACACAGGTTATCTCATTTAATACTCACAACCCTGTGAAATAGGTGCTACTACCTTCATTTTACATGTAATGAAACTAAGGCTAAGAGGTTGAATAAGTTGCCTAGGACCACACCACAGGTAAGTGTCCGAGGCATGATTTGAACTCAGATCTTTCTAGATTCTAAGCCCAACACTGCTATACCCATCTGCCTCAAAGAAAGGGAGCTCTAATCTCCTGGTTCATTCCTAAAATGTGTGGTTCTTCTGTCATTTCAGTCATGCCAGATTCTTTGTGATCCCATTTAGGGTTTTCTTGGGAAGGATACTAGAATAGTTTGTCATTTTCTTCTCTCGTTCATTTTACAGATGAGGAAACTGAGGCAAGTGGGTGAAGTGACTTGTCCAGACCTGAGATCAAATTTGAACTCAAGACTTCTAGACTTAAGGCCTGGTGCTCTATCTACTGTACCATCCAGCTGCCCTTTTGCACAAAAATAGGAAAAAGCAGTTTGTTTAGGAGCCCAGAAATATGTGGAAAGGAAGAATAAGTCTGGAAAAGCAGAAAAGGAAAGTAAATCCTCTACTAAAGAGATGTCATTTTACCTTTTGTCAATAGGCTTAGTGATCAACAACTTCAACACAATGCTAGATAGAACCTTGAAGAAATATAAAGAGTAAGTTACAGATCTTGCTGTTAGGGAGTTCCCAATTTAATTGGGGAGAGAAGACATACGTTTTTGTTTGTGTGTTCCTTTGTTTTTTAAGGCAGTTGAGTTTAAGTGACTTGCCCAAGGTCACACAGCTAGTACATATTCAAGGACCCATACATTTTTAAAGGCTACAAAAATGGCAATAGGTGACAGATAAGTTGTATGGCCCTACCATTTACCACATGTGGATCACACTCCCTCTTCAGCTCAGCTCAGCAAGTCAGAATCCAAGCTTTAGCACCATAAATTCCATAAAGTCTTCCCTGATTCTTTGAGCATCCTCAAGTTACAAGGCAAGTGACATTACCTACCTATCTTAAGTCTCTCTGGCTACCCCTCAAATATAAGCTCCTTGAGAGCAGGCATTTTGTTGTTCTTGCATGGGACAGTGTGGACAGTTAGGTGGTGCAATTCATAAACTAATTACCAGGCTTGGAGTCAGCCTCAGATATTTATTAGCTTGGAATCCTGGGCAAGTCCCTTAAGCCTGCTTGCCTCAGTTTCCTCATCTATAAAATGAGCTCAAGAAGGAAAGGGCAAACCCTGCCACCATATTTGCGATCATGCAGAGTCAGACAGGACAGAACCACCGCAGTGTATTCAGAGTTACCTTGACTTCTAAATCATGAAGTCCTGGCTTTCCCTCACAAATCCTGGATGTGCTGGCTCTAGGCTAGAGGCTTAACCTTAGCAGTGCCCCAGGCAACTGTCCAAGGCTATAAATTGCAAAACAGTTGCTGACCTGCTTTGGTTGAATTTAGTTTCCTCCCTGGGAATTCCTACAACAGTGACAAAAATATACATAACCTGTGACCCTACTGCTAGACCTAACTTCAAGAAGGTCAGAGATAGAAAGAAAGGTTCCTTATAGCAGGCACCTTTTGTAACAGCAACCTTTTGACTAGGAAATGGCTAAACTAACTGCAGGACCCAAATCTAATCTAATAGAATATTACTTTGCCTCCATGTTGATGCCTTTATTTTCAAAGAGAACCAATAACTTTGCCTTAAGAAAATACAGAGAAGTATAGGAAGGCTATGTGATCTAATAATAAAAAGTGAATTAAGAAGAACTATGTGTACAACTTTGGATAGCTAGTTGGGGCAATGGATAGATCGCCAGCATCTTTTCAAGTTCAAATCCGGCCTCAGATACTTTCTAGCTGTGTGATCTTGGGTAAGTCACTTAATCCTGTTTGCCTCAGTTTCCTCATCTGTAAAGTGAGACAGAGAAGGAGATGGCAAACACTCCAGTGTCTTTGCCAAGAAAACCCAAATAGGATTGGAGAATCAGATATTACTGAAAAGAAATGATTAAAGAACAAGGAATACAACATTAAAAATGACTATAATGTAAATAGCTTTAAGGTTTGCAAAGCACTTTACAAATATCACAGTCAATAAACATTTATTAAGTGTATACTATTTAATAAAAATAGGCAAAAATCAGTCCCTTCCCTCAAAGGGGTCACAATGGAATGGAGGAGACAAACAAACAAATATATACCAAAAAGCTATATACAGGAAAAAAATAGGAAATAATTAAAAGAAGGAAGGCACTGGAATTAAAAGGAGTTGGGAAAGGCTTCTCACTTCCCACAAATGGGACCTTAGTTGGAATTTGAAGGAAGGCACGAATGCTGAGAGGCAGAGAAGGGAAAGAGTTTCAGATATGGGGCTCAGCCAGAGAAAATGCCAGAGCAGAGATTGGGTACCTTCTTCGGGGAAAAACTAGGAAGCCAGTGGATATCAAAGTATGTATGTATGGGGGAGTAAGGTATAAAAAGACTGGAAAGGTGAGGTCGAGATCCCTGAACCACAGAGAATATTGTATTTATCACCTGGAGATGATAGGAAACCACTGAAGTCATTGACTGGGAGATAGAGATAGGGCCTGAACTAGAGTGGAGCCAGTATCAAAGGAGAGAAGGGGGTCTATTAGAAAGCTGTTGCAAAGGGGACAGGACTAGCCAATAGATTGGATGGGGGAAAAGGGTGAGAGAGTGAAGAACTGGAGACGACATCTAGATTATGAGCCTGGGCCACCAGGAGGATGGTGTTGCTCACCATAGTAATAGAAAAATTAGGAGGCATAGAAGGGTTTAGGAGAAAAGATAATGAGTTCAGTTTTGAGTATTTTGAGTTTATTATTAAATATCCAGTTTGAGTTGTTTAAAAAACACCAGGAAAGTGCTGTCATATTATTTCTATTTTATAGATGAGAAAACTGAAGCAAACAGAGATTAAGTGACTTGCCCAGACTTACATAGCCAATAAATGTCTAAGGTCAAATTTGAACTCAAGAATCTTCTAATTCCAGATTTGGAGCTGCTCCACCTAGCTCCAAAAATGGAAGCTGAATGTTATATAATTGTTATGTAATTATAACAATCAAACTTATTCTCAAAGAAAAAAAATGCATCTTCCTCCCTTCTTTGAAACAGTAGAGGACTATGGATATGGAACATTACATATACTATCAGACTGAATTGCTATTGAACAGGATTTTTTTCCTTCTTTCTTTAAAAAAAAAAAAAAAAAGTTTGTATTACAAATAGTTACCTGTGTAGTAGAGGAATGAGGGGTATATTGAGAAATGAAGGTGATACAAACTATATTGATAATTTTTCCAAAAGGAATCACTGAACATCTCCATATATACATACATACAGAATCAATCAGGAAACATTTAATAAGCACCTACTATGTGCAAGCACTTTGCTAAGCACTGAGGCTACAAAAAAGAGGCAAAGACATTCTAATGAGATAATTTATAAATCCCCAGTACCTACTTAGGTGCCTTGTACAATTTGCTGTTTAATGTTCAATAGATTGAATTGGATGTAGACAAAACATATAGAAATTCAAAGGAGGCTGAGGTCATTGTGGGTTCAAATAGTTAGAGGTAAATAGATTTCAATAGTCCCTTAAAATATTGGTTGGAGTTAGGTAAGAAAAAATGAGAGTAGAAGGAACTCCAAGAAGGATAAATTGAAGGAGCAAAGAGGGATTTGCAGGGGAGAGGAGAAGGAATAGATCAATTTAGCCTAAGTGAAACTTTCTTAGGGGAACTGTGAGAGATAAAATCAAGAAAACATAGGTTGGAGCAGACCAAAGGCCTTGAATGCCAGGCTATGTATGAAAAGCAGTGAAATATAAGGAAAGAAAGCAATTGTGTCGATTTGCAATTTATAAGTCTGGAGGAAATTTGCAGATCTGTGTCCTTTGACCTCAAAGCCTCCCCAAAAGAAAGGAACAATCCAAGCTAAGGCAGCTTCCAGAGGTCAAGGTCAACACAGTACTACCATTCTTCCCCTATTTCATACAAACAGATAGGATCCCATAAAATCATATCATAGATTTAGAGCTTGAAGGAAGGGACTTCAAAGTTCTCCTAATCCAAACCCACATTCTGTAAATAAGTGAAATGGAACTCTTTACAACATATCTACTAAAAGTTAGATCACTTGCCCCAGGTTATCATATGGCAGAGCTGGGATTTGAACCCAGGTCGTCTGATTTCAAATCAATGAATTTTTCCAAGTCAAGGATCAAAGGTTTTAAGAATTAGAAGAGGTCATATACCCCAGTGGTAAAGATATAGCCTACATCTCTGCAGGTATATATTGACTCGGAAAACCACAAATTAACATTATCTGTTTTCTATCACATTTTTATTTGTTAAACATTTCCAAATTACATTTTAATCTTGGTTAAACAATGCTGAGTCTAGTTGGCATTTTATAGATGAGCAAAAAGAGGCTAAGATCACAGATTTCAAACTTGAAGGAATCTTAGCAGCGTACCTGACATAAGGCAGGTGCTTTAGAGATTGGGTTTTGGAGATCAGGAAATGAAGGACTAGAAGAGTCTTGTCCTGGATGAGTGCTAATAAGGATCTCAGGATGCCCCGTTTTTCTGAGTCTCAATCCAACACACTCTATTTACAAAGTCTTCAAGTAGCATGGCAGAAATTATAAAATGTGTCAGAAACTCCTTTTGAACTCAGGTAATATAAATTAATATATTTTTTAAAACAGATTGCCTTTCTTTCTTTCAATCTTTGTTATAATGGGTAAGATCTCTGGGTAGGGGAGAAGGGATGGTATAAGAACTAGAACTGCAATTTTGTTGATATAAGCTATTTCTAGAAGAGAAAACTCTACTAGCATAAAAGTAGCACCTCTGCAGCTCAGTAACAGAGTTGTTTGGGGAAATGAAAGAGTAAATGACTCCAATGAGACTTTTTTTTTTTGGGGGGGGGGGCTGAGGCAATTGAGGTAAAGTGACTTGCCCAGGGTCATACAGCCAGGAAGAATTAAGTGTTTGAGGCTGGATTTGAACTCAGGACCTCCTGCCTTCAGGGCTGGTGTTTTGTCCACTACACCACCTACCTGCCACCTTGCTGTCCCCTCCAATGAGGCTTCTTAATAAAAATGGCAAAGGCAAGACCTTGCCTTCTTGGGCACAAGGGTCTGCTCTATTTCTGCTGCTCCACGCTGATTTTTACAAGTAGATAAGATGGGAGAAATCTATTCAGAAATGAATGTACACTTTAAAAAAAGATATAAAATAAAAGTTGAGGGTTTTTTTTCCTTAAAAAATAATAACTGTATGTTCAATCTGAAAAAAGTACATAGTATCAAAGAAATTTTTGGTAGCCTTATAGACATCCATGTCATGAAGTCTTCTTGCAAGCTTCTCTCTTAAGCCCCTCATCCCCCCAAATTTTCCTTAATCCTACTTCCCATCTTTCTCCTTAGTTTTTACCACAGATCGATTTTTAAACTTCATTCCTAAGAAGCCATGTAAAGACCAGGCCTTTCCTCCAGACATACCCAGTCCCAACACTTAACAGAAGGACAGAGGTTGTTGTTTGTGCTTCGGTCTGAAAGAGGACTGGGACGTCTGGGAGGTGATGCCATGACATAGATTTCAATGAGGGAGGGCTGTGCAAGGCCACCTGCCTCACTTTCCCCTCCAGAGTCACGTGGGTCCAGGTTATTCTAGAAAACTATCAAGGATGAAGGAAAAATAGGACTAAATGACCTACGAGTTCCTTTCAAATTTACACCTGCCTCTAGAATAGTATCTGATACAGAGCTCAGATGCCCTTTCTCATTAAAACCTACAATAAGTGTCCTTTGAAGTTCCTTCCACCCCAAGACTCATCTGGTCTCTAATTCAGGTCCCAGTCACTTTGTCTCATTAAGCCCCGAGCTAAATGCCCTCTCGGTCCTTTACCGCTCACAATCCTGGCTTCTGTGCCCGAGGCCCCTGCCACCCTGTCCCATTCAAGCCTGCTATTTAGGGTGAGGTGCATTCTTCTGTCGCCCAGATTTTCACAATCTTTTAAAACAAAGGCTAACGGAGGACCTCCATTTAGAGAAACGCTATTGATCTCTTTTGTAAAGTAAATGAATCCCCATATTTATTAACCGGTTGCTAACTTAGTTATTGTACATTTCGGTAGTTGGTCCCTTGCTGGTTTTCCGCGGTACACGGAATAAATGAGGGGACTCCAGATCCCGGCAGTTCAACCTCGACTTTTTCCCAGGCTTATAGTAAAATAAAACGGAGAGGAAAGGGTTGAGGGCGTGGGGGTATGTACTGAAACTAGAAGGGGAATTTGCTAGGGGGGAGTCCGGGAGCTTGGGAGCGCGACCCGGACGCGCGCACCCCAGGGGGCGGAGACTTCGCTTTTCGACGCGAAACAGGCATGTAAATGAGACGCAAATCAACGCAAATCAGCGTGGACTACGTCCTTTCCCGGAGAGCCCGGTTACTAGCCGGCTAGGCTTCGGGACTTTCTAGGGGCTGGAAGCAACTCGGGGTGGGGGGAGGGGGTCTGTTAAGGGCGGGCCGATGGCTTCCCCGGGACGCGCGGGGACGAGTTACTGAAGCAGGAGCGTAGACAAAACCGAAACAATCACCTCCCCCGCTCCCTTCCTGGAACCGGCGCCTGAAGCTTCGCGGAAACTCTCCGCAGGAGCCGCCTGGTCCCTCGGGGCCGCCCCCCACCCCCGGCCCCAGTGCCTAGCGAGGGGTTGAAAGCGAGGACCCCTGCGCCCGGGGCCATCGGCGCGACGGGACGGCGGGCGGGCGGGGTGCCGAAGGCGGCACGGGCGGGCCCGAGCAGCAGAGAGAAAATGTGGAGTTTCCGCCTCAGCTTCGCGGCGGCGGCGGCGGCGGCGGCGGCGGCTCCTGCCCCACAATCCCCTTCTGGCTCCGGGGACTGGAGTAGAGAGGGGAGGAGGGGGGGAGAGGGAAGGGCGGGCTGAGCCAAGGAAATAATTTTTTGTTTGTCTGATCTGCCCCAGTCTCTTTGGAGCTGAGCCGTGAGACTGGAGACACTAGGGCAGGGGTAGCAAATTTAGGCAAGGACGAAAAGGGGATAGATAACGAAGTAAAAGGAAAAGAGGAAAGTTAGAGAAAGGCTGAGAATATAATCGTGGGAAACCTACTGTCCGAACCCTTTCTGGAAACTAGGAGTTTGAACACCGTGGACTATGGGCATTGTCGGTGGGAGTTTCCACGATTTCCATCCAGATTAAACTGAAAACTGACGGCCATCCCGAAATCTTGTCTTCCCCAACACCAAGTTCAACATCACGTCAGATTAATTTTAATGCTCCGCTTAAATCTAGGCAGTCCCCCAAAAGATCAATTGGGTTTCTTGACTCCCCATTGCTTTAAAAAAAAAAAAAAGCCCGGACTCTATCCTGGCGTTCAAATCCCTTTCCAATTTGGAATTCAATCTACTTTTCCAACTTTCTCTTTCTTTTTAACGCAGTTTTTGCCAAACTGGACTAACAACCTTTCGGGAAGAGATTGGTTTCACCCATTCCGCACTCCTTCATTTCGACATTAAAGGGTGTACCGATCTTTTAAGATAGTATCTCCTCTGAAAAGTCTTCTTTGATTCACCCCTAGAGTAAATTTTCTGAACTTTAAATAATATATGTTCATATATGTTGGTTTTTTTTAAGAGTTAGAAAGTTCTTCACAATCGTGACTCAGAAGTGTTAAGGTATTTGTCTGTATTCGCACAGCTAGCACTAGGAATTAATTTTTTTAAGTGAACAAAAATATTTTCTCTTCTCATCTTCCCCCCTTAAGGGGGAGGAAAAAAATCTTGCAAATAAATCTGCATAATCAAGCAAAACAAATTTCCGGATGTATCTGTGACTGGAGATAGCAGTGGAATTTGAACCTGGGTCTCTAGACTGAGTTAAGAACTATGTCAGACTTCCTCTCAATACTTGGTGCCTTTCTTATCTTACACATTTGTGCTAATTCTCTTTCATATTATAAATAGGAGTTTGTATATTGTCTTCTCTGCCCTACTATTGAAAGCTCTTTTAGATCAGGAATTAAGTCTTCTTTCAACCTCCTCATTGTCTAACAGTATCTTGCACATAGTAGGCCTTTAATTTATGTTTAGCTGTTGAATCTTAACCTTTTGAGTTGGGATCCCCTAATTTGATAGAAAAAATGAGGATCCATATATCCTTAGAAAAACTCCCACCCTCAACTAACAAACAACATAGCTGCAAAAAGAAACAGAAATCTCATTTAATTCCAACAAGCATTTTAAAATTACCTACTGTGCAATAAGTATTGCGCTTGGCAAAGACCAAAATAAATAGAAATCCCTGCCCCCAAAGAGTTTGTAATCTTGGCTTAGTCAACCGGACACTTGACTTGGAATCAAATCTCATTAGTTATATATGATCCTTGGACAAGTTTCTTCATCTGCCTCAATTTCCTGATCTGTAAAATAGGGATCATAATAACACCTACCTAATCGTCAGGAACGATTAATAGTTTTATTCTACTATATACTTTGAACCCTTCCCGGAGTTTTTAATTAGGAGAAAAGAAAGTTTAGTGCATTCCCTCTGGATCCACCTCCCCATCCCGATGTCCCCGCCGTGAGGCTGCTTTCTACCCCGCTTTCTTGGGAAAAGACTCTTAGATGCGAAGGGAGACAGGGGCTACGTGCACGTAAATGTGGGTGCCAACCAATATTTGGGGGCAGGGTGGATGCCATGGGAGCAGCCCCTCAACTGGGGGAATAAACTCAACCCGGCTCCACTCCCGGAATCCTCCTCCTCTTCTCCCACCTCCTTCTTCTTCCCCCAGATCTGATGGATTAGTGAAAGTAAATCCCCCAATTCCAGATTCCAGGTCAAGGACAAGTTCTCTTCCCCCAACCCACCCCCCACCCGCAGCGGAACCAATGAGAGACTGGGATGGGGAGGGGGGAGACAAGTAGGAGAAGGGAAAGGAGGCGCCTCCTTACTCAGTCTCCTGGACCCTCTAGCATAGAAAATTGCGCCCCCCCCCCGCCCTGAAAGGCAGCGATCCGGAGCGGGGAGTGGGGGGAGCGCTGTGGAGTAGGGGGTTTCTTAGCCCCTTGGTGTTCCGGTCGAACAGGTGCAGGAGAAAAGGGGGCGGGAGGGCGGCGGAAACGTCCGCCAGGGGTAGGAGGGAAAGAAAAGGCGGAGGGAGAGCCTCCACTTTTCCCCCTACCTCTCGCCCCTCTCCCCGTCTGTCCTCCGCCCCTATCTTCCCCTCCTCCTTCCCCCGTCCCAGCTCCCCACGCCAGCCCCTCCCCCCGCAGGAAGCGCGCCCGGCAACAGGGTCTTTGAAGTATTGCCAGGCAGCCCCCTGCTCCAGGCTTCTCCCCTCCCCCACTACCCTACCTCCTACTGGGTGACCTCTGACCCTGTAGTTATTTAGTCGTCCCTTTGGGAGTGTCTTGGGGGGGGGTGCTGATCACGATCACAAACTTACCCCCCCTACTATACATACCCTCCCACACACCCCCCAAGCTTTGGGGATAAGCACCTTCGTTTCCCCTTTGAGGGAACCATCAGTCCATCAGGGCTCTTATATGGCCACATAAAATCTGGAAGTTTGTCTGGGTCCCTGTGTGTCTCCATTGTCATCCCCGAACCCTTATTACTCTGTACATATATCTCCGTGTGAGGCTGTGAGTACCTGTGAGTGTGCTTTTGTGTCTGAGTGGGAGGCTTAGGGAATGCCCATGAAGCTGGTGTTTAATCCTACCTGTTTGTGTCTAGAAGTTTATCCATTTATCTTTGCATCTTTGCTTGTGCACGTGTTTGTGTGTGTCTGAGGGCGAGCTTGCCCGCTTGTTTGTAACGGTGTCCGTGTCTGTGCTTATATCCATGTTTGCAAGTCTAGGGTTCTGGGAATGAATGCATCCATCCTAGAATTGAATCTATGATTACACTTGAGGTTTGAGGATCTTCTGCCTTTCCCCTAATTATTAACTAAAATTTATTCATATGATTAAAGCTGCCCATATGTATGAAAAGTTTGGGTAATATATGTAATGTATTTATATTAATGTCGATGTTTATGAGAGAAAAGCTTGTTTGCACGTAGTTTTTATGTTATTCTGGGTCGTTAGTTCATGAGCCCCTTTAGGGCAGGAAATATCTTTCATATTTGTGTCCCCAGTGTTTAGCACAATCCCTAGCACATAGTAGGTGCTATATAAATCTCGGCAATGGATAATTATTATAGCAGGTGCTTAACTAATCTGTTTATTGACCGGGCTGTTGTTATAGCAGTGAGTCCTATGTCTGTGGTTCCACTCAGGTGCTGGTAGGACTGTGTGTGAGTCCGTGCCTTTCCAGAAGAGGGGTGGGGGTGGGGAGCTGCGTGGGGGTGGGGGTGGGGGAGTGGGAAAGGGTCCACAGCATCCTAGTCCCCAGAACAGGATCCCAGACTCCCAACACTTCTCTTCCCTGGGGGCTCCTCCGAGTCCCTGCTCTAAGTTCCCCTCCAGGGCTGATATTAAGAGAGACCCGCAAGCTAGAGACGGGGGAAACGAGGCCAAAAACCGGACAGAAAACGCCACCGGAGCACAGAGCCCGGGACCAACGAAGGTGACAGCGGAAAGTGTGAGTGAGCTAGTGTGCGTGGGGCGGACCGCGAATTTGAAAAAAAAAAAAAAAAAGGAAGAAAGAAACCCTCCCGACCAAGCGAGGCTTTGTTCTCTGAACCTAAGACTTTACCGAGCTCCGCGGCCATGACTGCTGAGACGGGGCGGGGAGGGGGAGCAGGGGGGGCGGGGTGAGGGAGGGGGGGGCCGTGTGCGCCCGGAGGGGGGGGCCGGAGGAGGAGGAGGAGGAGGAGAAGGAGGAGGAGGAGGAGGAGGAGGGAAGGAGGGAGCTATGCCACTCTCAGCCACCCCGGCCTGGCCGGGCTGCCTCTGCTAAGGGGCCTTCTTTAGTTTGGGGCGGGGGGGCCCGGGAGGGGGGGCAGGGGAGAGCCAGGTTCTTCTTGGGGTGGGGGGGGCGCCCGCCGGGGCATGAGGGCAAGAGCGCAGCGGCGGGGGCGGCCAGAGGGCGAGAGAGCGGAAGAAAAAGAAGAAGAAGAAGAAGAGAAAGAAAAGAAGAGGAGGAGAAGAAGGAGGGGGAGGAGGAGGAGGAGGAGGGGGAGAGGAGCGAAGGAGCCCCCCCTCCCTCCCTCCCTCCCTCCCTGACCCCCCCCGCGGACCCCCCCAGCGCCCCCCCACCCCACCCCCCCGGAGCTCATGGAAGTATGAAGGAGATGGTAGGAGGTTGTTGCGTGTGTTCGGACGAGCGGGGCTGGGCGGAGAATCCGTTAGTCTACTGCGATGGACACGCGTGTAGCGTCGCTGTCCATCAAGGTAAGAGGGGGAGGGGGAGGGCGAGACCCCCCCCAGCGGAAGGGGCTGAGGGAGGGGGCGGGGGTCTGCGCCCCCCATCGCCGGGCCGGCGGAGACTGGCGTCCACTCCTGGGACTACCCCGAGTCCGTGGGGACCTGCCCCAGCTCCATGCATACACACCTGAAGGGGAAGGGGAGGTGGAAGGGGACACCCCCCATCCTCACCCCCATCTCAGGAGGAGGAGGGGGCGACTAGGCTTTGTTTTCTTGCCTATTGTTCCGATCATATTGTTCCCCCCACCCCCCCAAGTTGAATGAGTTTAGGGGGAGTCCAAGGAAAAGGGCGATTAATGGTGTGCTTCATCACCACCCTCACCCCGCCTGCCCCATTCCGAGTTTGGGGTGACCAGAATAAAACTCTTCTTTTCCAACCCCCCCCAACCTTAACCCCATTTGGTTAATTTGGTTCTTGCTTCGTGGTAAAAAGGGAGGTCAGAAGGAGTCAGCCCTCCCCCCCTCAGCTTCCGGATTAGAGAAGGGGGGGTATTAGGGAGGTGAGAGCAGGGACTTAGAGCCCTGGGGGGTTAAGGTAGGTAGAGACTTTAAGGGGTGTTGTAAAGAAGGTGAGACTCGGAAGATGTTTCTAGGGAAAGGTGTGGGACCGTAGATACTGGTTTTGGGAGTTTCCGAAGCAGCACATGACTAGGAGGTTCAACCCTGGAGGAATTGGGGGGTGGGGGAGACAGAAGACACCTGGATCTCAGCATCCCCTTCAGTCTTCCTCTGGGAGGCCCCCCCCTTAGCCCCGTTTATCATGGGAACAGCCCCTGTTGCCCAGGAGCCCAATTGCTGTGGCTGTTGGCAGCTCCTCCCCAGAGTTAGTTTTCTGGCACCTGCCTTTGTAGGTGACTTCTGACCTGTGCTGCCCAGCTAGCTAAAGTGAAGGACATAGAGGATACCGTTTTTTCTGCTTTGACTATTTATTTCCCCCTCCAGAATAACATATACATAGCAAACCTTAACATGACTTGTTCAGAGAGTGTAAATAAATATTCCCTTTTTTGTGTAGTTTCTGATGACGGGGAAGAGGGAAAGCTAGGAGGAAATTATGTGTGAGGGAGGTCA
Source organism: Antechinus flavipes (assembly GCF_016432865.1). NCBI lineage: Eukaryota > Metazoa > Chordata > Mammalia > Dasyuromorphia > Dasyuridae > Antechinus > Antechinus flavipes. Next base: position 135,317,826 of record NC_067401.1, on the reverse strand, counting down.
TCTAAGGTCTGAGGCAAGGACCCAAATTTCCTACCTCCCAGGGCCTACCATTGATTTTAGGAAATGGGGTTGTCTTGTTGTGTGGTCATGTGTGATTGTCATGTTTTGATGTTGTTTGGTTATGTAGTTGTGTGGTTGTATGTAACCCCTTGAAGAATTTCCCAAGGAACTGGTGGAGAATAAGATATGAGAGCCAAGGAGGTTGGCTTATCCCTAAGAAGGTGCACCCTCTCCACTCTCTCTGCACCCCCCATCCTACCCACAATTCCTAAGGGAGTCATTAAGAAAATTGCTTCAAGCCAGCTCTCAAGAGCCCCCTCCCCATCCCCCCCATTCTGGGGCCCTTGTCCTTAAGGGGACTCTGGGCACTGACTTGACCCTTCCTACCCCACCCCCCAAGCTTGCTATGGCATCGTCCAGGTGCCCACCGGACCCTGGTTCTGCCGGAAATGTGAGTCACAGGAGCGAGCCGCCAGGGTGGTGAGTATGCTCCCCTCACATCTGCTCCCCTGGACCCTCCACCAATTTCCCTGGCAACAAGGCTGAGGCTGGAGAGTTTTGAGTTTAGGTCAAGCCTGGGTTCCTAAGTGCCCATCCCCCAATCCTGTTATTTAGATCCCCCAGTCCTGAGTGTTTGGTTCCCCCCATTGAGACCTAGAAATTTGACATTGAGCCCTTCCATCCTATACATGGACCCCCATCTGTGACACTGATTCCTCCATTCCTGACACTGAGCACCTAACTCCCTGACACTCAGTTCCCATCTCTGACACTGAGTTCCCAGCATCCAACATTGAGCCTTCCCATCCTTTACCTGTTCCCCCATCTCTGACACTGAGCTCCCAACACCCAACATTGAACCTTCCCATCTTTTACCTGTTCCCCCATCTCTGACACTGAGCTCCCAACACCCAACATTGAACCTTCCCATCTTTTACCTGTTCCCCCATCTCTGACACTGAGCTCCCAACACCCAACATTGAACCTTCCCATCTTTTACCTGTTCCCCCATCTCTGACACTGAGCTCCCAACACCCAACATTGAACCTTCCCATCTTTTACCTGTTCCCCCATCTCTGACACTGAGCTCCCAACACCCAACATTGAGCCTTCCCATCTTTTACCTGTTCCCCCATCTCTGACACTGAGTTCCCAGCATCCAACATTGAACCTTCCCATCTTTTACCTGTTCCCCCATCTCTGACACTGAGTTCCCAGCATCCAACATTGAACCTTCCCATCTTTTACCTGTTCCCCCATCTCTGACACTGAGCTCCCAACACCCAACATTGAGCCTTCCCATCTTTTACCTGTTCCCCCATCTCTGACACTGAGCTCCCAGCATCCAACATTGAACCTTCCCATCTTTTACCTGTTCCCCCATCTCTGACACTGAGTTCCCAGCATCCAACATTGAACCTTCCCATCTTTTACCTGTTCCCCCATCTCTGACACTGAGCTCCCAACACCCAACATTGAGCCTTCCCATCTTTTACCTGTTCCCCCATCTCTGACACTGACTCCTCCATCTTTGACACTGACTCCATCTGACACTGAGCTCCCAACACCCAACATTGAGCCTTCCCATCCTTTACATGGACCCCCATCTCTGACACTGATTCTTCCATCTCTGACACTGACTCCTCCACCTCTGACACTGAGATCCCAGCACCCAACATTGAGCCTTTCCATCCCTGACATTGATTGCGCCTCAGGGGACCCTGAACTCATATTGCACTCCAGTTGAACCTCCATATCTCATCCCTAACACTGAACATAAGAGCTTTTCATCCCCAGCACTTAGTCCCTCAATCCCCAGAGTTGGGGCCTTTTAAACTTATTTTCAATGGAGCCAGGGAGGGTTCAAAAGAAATCCTCCCAGGCCCTCCCTTCTCCCCTGGCCATATTTTAAATGCCCTCTCTGATGCCTCGTTTCTGCGCTGTATTTTCTTATAGAGGTGTGAGCTGTGCCCACACAAAGATGGGGCATTGAAGAGGACGGACAATGGAGGTGAGCAAGGGAGCCCCTCCTCCTGCTACCATAGGATTAACCCTTCCATGCACGTTGACTCTCTGGGGGCTCCCCGGCCCAGGCCAGACGTATTTATGTTTAACTTGGCCTGAAGGTTCCTAGCCTGGGAAGGGTTAGGACGGGACTGGGAATTTTTCTTTGTGATGCCTTGAATTAAATGACATTGGAGTTGTATGAAATGAATGTAAATGAGGACTAGTGGCCTGGGTTTCGTGTTGGGAGTGAAGAGACTGGGCTGGAGAAAGAGGGTCCTGCAGAGACTGAATGCCTGGAGGTCAGGGCTGGTCCCTGAAACTTGTCTCTTTGCCTCTTAGGCTGGGCCCATGTGGTGTGTGCCCTGTACATCCCCGAGGTACAATTTGCCAATGTGCTCACCATGGAGCCCATTGTCCTACAGTATGTGCCCCACGACCGATTCAACAAGGTCAGTCCTTGACTCAGCCTTCTCGAGGTCTGTCCCTCTGTCCTTCATCCATCTCTCTTGTCAGGTCATTCCAGCTTCTGCCATTCTTCCATCAATCTCTGTGTCCATATCGCTGTCCATTCTTCATCTGTCTTCCCATCTTATTCACTTCAGCCGAGTCAGCATGTTATCTTGATCAGCTTCCTCTCTTCTTCCTCCCTGGAGATCCCGGCATCCTCTCTCTTTGCCTCCCCTCATACCCTTACTACACATACATAACCCAAGCCAGAAAAAATGGGCTCTGGGGGAAAGACACTTTTGTTTGTTTGTTTTAGTAGGAGTAGCACAGGAAGGGTAGCTAGATAGCCCAGTGGATAGAACACCGGCTCTGGAGTCAGAAGGACCTGAATTCAATTCCAGCCTCAGATACTTAAGATTTCCTTCTTGTGTGATCCTGGGCAAGTCACTTAACCTCAATTGCCTCTCCAAAAATCAATCAATTAATTAATTAATTAATTAAGATGTAACCCCAGGTTCAATATCTGAAGACCCAGAGTTAGAATTTCAGTTCTGACATGTAATGGTTGTTTGATCTTGGGGCAATCACTTAAAACCTGGATTCCCTCTGGGTCATATGTATAATGGAGAATAATCCTTGCACTGCCTACTTCACGGGGTAACTGTAGAAATAAAGCTTTTAAAGCCTCAAGTCACTGAGTTATTATTAGGAAGGATTGAGGTTGTACCTTGGGAATGCTCTGTATTGTGGAACAAGAAGATATCAAGGAATTGGGGGATAGGAGCCCTGGAAGAAAAAAGGAAGGGGGCAATGGATTGATCGGGCAGGAGGGGAAGAAAGAGCCACAGGGACTTAGAGCCAGGAGGAGGAGTAGGTGGCACAGAGGGCTGCAGAAGGAAGGAAGGAAGATAAGAGTCTGAAGAGTTTGGTTTTATTTTAAAGTATTATCTTATTTGATCCTCACCATAAGCCTATGTAGCAAGTGTTGTTACTTTATTTTACAAATCAGGAAACTGAGTCTCAGAGAAGTTAAGTGACCCCCAGTGTCACAGAGTAAACATCTGAGACTGGATTTGAAAACAGCCCTTCCTGTCTCCAAATCCAAGGCTCTCTGCCCTGAGACCCCATAATTCCATTGCTTTATCTAGACTTGTTACATCTGTGAGGAGCAGGGCCGGGAGAGCAAGGCAGCCTCAGGAGCCTGCATGACCTGTAACCGACATGGCTGTCGGCAAGCCTTCCACGTCACCTGGTGAGCCATCCCCTACCCTCGTGTGCCCCTGCCCCCAGATGCCCTCTCAGAGCCATATGATCCCCAGGAAAGATGAAGGGTAGAAGTGGACTCAGTCTGAACTGGATTCTGGCAACTTCACCCTTCTTTTGCATGCTTATTTGCTTACATTTTGGGCAAATCACTTCCCACTCTGGGCCTCAGTTTGCACATCTGTAAAATGTTTCAATAAAGGACTTCTGAGGTCCCTTCCAACCCTAAATCTGTAGTCTTGTCATCCCAAAATAAATTCTTGGTTTTTCATCAAAGGCATAACTGGTCTGTTTGTTCCAAGTTCTGCCCCTGCAGTGGTGGTTAAGATAATGTGCCAACAGACACACACACACACACACACACACACTCACATATAGTGTATATATATATAATATATATAGCTAAATCCTATTTAAGATGATGTCTTACCTATATATGTGTGTGTATACACACATATGTACATATATATTTACACACATATACCTATATATATGTATATGTTACTCATATATATATGACCACATCCTATAGACACCACTGTGCAAATGAGGGGTTTGTCTGTTGACATCCCAGGAATGGGACAAAAAGCAGAAAATGTTCCCATTAGCTATTGTTTCTAATAATTATAAGCTTTCAGAAAAGGGCATAGTGGATGGTCTGGCTGGGTGGGAAAGGGGATTGTTGGTGGTCTGCAACTGGAGCCCTCCATCAGCCTAACTTTCCCTGGGGTTGGGTTGGGGGGCTCAGCGCCCAGATGGCCGGTCTGCTGTGTGAGGAAGAGGTCTTAGAAGTGGACAACGTCAAATACTGCGGCTACTGCAAATACCACTTCAGCAAAATGGTGAGTCGGGACGGTTCTTTGTCTTCCTTGCCCATCCCACCAGCATCCCAGGAGGGCCTTTGCTGCCCGTTTGGCAGAAAGAGCCGGGTTCAAGTCCGAGGGCCTCCTCCTGATGCACTCTGGGACTAAAAAAGGACTAGGTGGTCTCTAAGAGCTGGCTCTGAATTCTGTGGACTTGATGGGGAAGGGAGGGAGGTTCGGGGGTTAGAGGGAATGGCGAAGTCAGAGGAAAGATCCCCTGGGGACACCCTAGAGATGGTTGGACTTGCAGGGCCCCAGCAGAGGCAGAGTATGGATGGCTTGACCCTAATGGTCTTTTCGGTGGGCTGGGAGAGGAGGGTTTGACTCAGACCCCTCCAACAGCCGGCCCATTCCCCTCCACCCCTCCGCCAGAAGCCGTCGAGGCACTCCAGCGGGGGCTCCGGGGGAGGCAACAGCGGCTTCATGGCTGGCCGGAGAAGCCAGTCCGCCTCGCCGTCCTCCCAGGACAAGCATGGCTCCCACCACGAAAGAGGCCCAAAGAAGGTAGGTCACCTGGGGAAGGAAGGAGAAAGAGCGGGCGCCTGCTGGCCCTGACCCACGCCGACGGGCGTCCGGGGCCCTGGGAGGGGTCTCTGGGCGGGCGCCCCAGCCGGGCCCTCGCTGTCTGTGGGCGCCGGTCCCCAGGGCGGATGTCCTTGCTGGGTTGTGTGTCGAGCTGGGTCGCTGGCATGATAATGGAGCAGGCTATTTTTAGTAGGCAGCAGAGAGCAGGGGGAGGGGCTGGGAATCACTGAGGAACCTGCGGGGGCCTCCCCATCCCTGGGAGCCCCATCCCTGCCTCCGGCCCGGTCTCCGGGGGGAGGCGCTGAGGGGAGAAGGGCCCTCCCCGCCCTCTCAGGCTGCTCCCTCAGCTGCCTCTCCCTGCGGAGGGGACGCCCGGCCCAGCTCCTCGCCCCCCCACTGTCTTCGGTACCTCAGTGTGCTCACCTTTGTCTCTGCAGAGTCGTAAGGACAAGGATCGGCTCAAACAGAAGCACAAGAAGAGGCCCGAGTCTCCCCCCAGAATCCTCACTCCTCCTGTGCCCCCTGTCACTGACAAGGTACCAGCTGCTGGCGTTCCTCCCCACCCCGCGCAAGAGAAGGGGCCGAGGGGGCACGGGGAGCCCCTGCCCCACCCCGGTGGCCCCCACGTGGGAGGGTCAGGAACCCTGGGCGGGAGACCCAGAAAGGCTATTGGCTAGCTGGGCGGCCTCGGGGCGCTGCTCCATCTCTCTGGGACTCAGTTTCTCTGTCTGTAAAATGAAGGGGTTGGTTAGGGGAGCTCTGACTGCCTCCGATTGTGTGAGCTCTTGCCGCGGCCGCTGGCTGGTCATGTCGCCGTGTCCCTGTCCCAGAGAAGGTGGAAGGGGGCGTGGGGAATGGTCTCACTCTCTCCCCTCCTTGGGGAAGAGAAGGTCAGCAGCGATGGGGAGGGCACGTCCCTCAGCTCGCAGGGGCTTAGGGCCGTGGAACTGGAGCCAGAAGAGCACCTAGTCTAGCTCCCTCACTGCAGAAGGGAGACCTGAGGCCCAGAGGCACGAGGTGACCTGCCACGGCCCCCCGGAGGTCAGTCAGAGGGGGCCGAGACCCCAGCACCCCCCTCCTCTTCCCTGGCAGCCTGTGAGGGGTCCCTGGAGCAACGAAAAGCTCCTTCTCAGGCCCTCCTTTGGAGAGGAGCCAGACTTGAAATCAGCCCCGAATGCTGTTCCCTTGAATGAAGGTTCACTGCTCTGGCACCTTGAGGAGGGCCGTGTCCCCGCTCCCCTGGCCCCTCGCGCAGCACCTTGGTCAGGCCCCTCCCCAACCTGCCCTCTCCAGCTGTGCACCGCGGGGGCCCTGGTGGGTCAGACCTGCCACATAGGGAGACAGAACATCTGGCAAACAGAGCTCGCGCCTCTCCTCGCCTGGGAGTCTCTAATCCTAAAGAGAGGGGCACTGGGAGCCCTGCCCGCCCCGCCCCCTGCAGCCCACCCCATTCCGTGGGGCCCAGGGGTCTGAGAGGCCCCCTTCTTCATCCCTGCCCCTCCCTGACAGGGCTGGCAGCGCCCAGGGCACTTTGGCACAGGGACCGGGTATCAGGTTGCCCCAGTGATGTTGCCATAGTGACTGCCCAAGTTGCCCAGGCGTAGTAGCCTTCTCCCTCTCCCCCTTCTTTGCTAGGGGGCGGGGAGGGAAACTTGGCCAGAGAATTCGGCTCCCGGGTTCTGAAGCTGCGCCCGCTTGGTGTGAAGGAGCCCGGGGGAGCCTAGTGGGGCGTCTGGCGTCCAAGAGGCAGGAGTGGAGGCAGGGCCGGGCAGGGCAGACGGGAGCACGCCCCTCAGTGTCTGTGTGTGAGCTTGCAGGAGGGCGCGCGCTTATGCCCACACACGTGGGACACGTCTGCCTGCAAACGCGCACGTCCATTTGGGCTGCTTTGGGAGCATATGCCCAGGGATGCCTGCGCTCCAAATGGCCAGCTGTCCCCTTGTAACCTTCCCTCCCCCTCCGTTCTCCTTGCCTTCCCTCAGAGTAGAGCCACATCTGGCCCGCCTCACGATTCCAGCTGTTGTGTAGCACAAAGAGGGAAGATTGTGGCTCTGTCAGGGGGTGTCTTCCTCTCCCCACCCCTGTTCTTCTCCCCATTATCATGTTGGGCTGGCTGGCAGCCTGCCAGCTTCTTGCTTCCCAAGCCTGAAAATCCCTAGCACCCCATAACACTGCCGCCCCGCCCGCCTGCGGACCCTGCCCCCGTCGCCATCCTCACGCTGCCTGCAGATCAGGCCCCTCTCAGGCCTTCCGCCTCCCCTTGTTCCCATTGATTCGGAGCTTCCCGCAGGACCCTGCCTCCCCCTCTCTGAACCTGCCCCCTAAGGCTCCAGGCACCCCCTGAGTCTGACTGCAGAGCCAGGTGCAGCACTCTCAGGCTTTGGGTCCAATTCAGCTGTGGGGGGGAGGGCGGCACAGCAGGACAGCCTTTCTCCCAGAAAATTTGGCTTGTGCTCTTCTGGGGAATGGGTGCAAGATTGGGCTGGGAGGGGGCAAGACCTAAGTTTGCATTCTCCCTCAGACATTTAGTAGTTTGGGGAACCTGGGTAAGCCACAGAACTTCTCTAAGCCTCAGTTTTCTTATCTGTAAAATGAGGGACTTGAACTCAGCTCTGAATCTTTGATCCTTTGATTTAGTAGGAAAAGGAGAGAATCATCCCCACCCTAAGGGTGGCAGGTGGGGGCAGGGGAGCACATCTCCCCTCTGACCTCTCCTCCCAGACCTTGGGGCAATGGACAGAATTCCCCACTCTACCTTGGGAGGGAGGGGGCTGATTCTCAGTCCTACTTCTCTCTTGCTTCCTCAGGGCTCCTCTTCCTCTTCCTCCTCCTCTCACCATGAGGGCAGTGCCCGGGAACCCCCCGAGGGCAGCAGGGATGCCAAAGGGAAAAAGTCTTCCAGCCACAGCCTCAGCCACAAGGGCAAGAAGCTGAGCAGTGGGAAAGGCGTGGCCAGCTTCACCTCTGCCTCCTCCTCTTCCTCCTCCTCTTCTTCTGGAGGGCCCTTCCAGCCCACAGGTGAGTGTGAGGGCTAAGGGGAAGCCTAAGGGACTGGAACCCAGCCCAGCTCCACCTTTTAAAGAAAACAAGTAGAGGAGTGTTCTAGGGAAGGAGCCAGTCTCAGAGCCAGGAAAACCCGAGTTCAAATTCTGCCTCGGATACCTACTGACTATGTGAGCATGGGTAAATCCCTTAACCTCTTGATACTTCTTAAACTGAGTGGCAACCCCACATGGGGTCTCATAACTGAATGTGGGGCGTTATTTTCAGTAAACGTCTGGTTTGTATATCTGTTTGGTATAACTGTATACCCAGGGTCACATAAAAATTTCTTGGGCAAAAAGGGGTTGTGGGTGGGAAAAGTTTAAGAAGTTCTACTCTATATAACTAAGCTATAGACAAGCAATGCCCGGAACTAATGGAGGGATTTTTCTCATCTGGGACTTTCCTTTAACCAGTGAAATCACTGTTCTGTCCCCATCTCTGCCTTATTGATTTATGCAGCATTTCATGGTGATAGATTCAGGAGAGAAAAATGCTGACAGTCCCTTCCCTTTCTCTTCCTCAGTTTGTCCCTAAATTCTACTTCTTCCAAATGAGTAGCCAGGATCTTGCTCCTTCTCTCCCCTTTTTTCTCCTCTGAGTTTTAGCTGTGTTCGCCTCTTCCTCCCTAAGCTAGACCTAACCCCAGGCTAGCTTCCATACCCTCCACTCCCTTTATCACAATAGGTCCAACAGAGGTGTCGTGTACTCTAGCCCTGACTCTAAGCCACCTCTGTTTGTCTGCAGTCTCTTCCCTCCAAAGCTCCCCGGACTTCTCATCCTTCCCCAAACTGGAGCAGCCGGAGGAAGAGAAGTACCCCAAGACGACCCCCCCTGGGCCGCCAGCCGCCGTTTCACCCCCTGCCTCCGAGCCCCCGAAGGCTGATGTCTTTGAGCAGAAGGTGGTGTTTTCTGGCTTTGGCTCCATCATGCGCTTCTCCACATCCGCTTCGGGCACTGCTCGGGCCCGGGTGCCATCTCCAGGAGAGTACAAGGCCCCCCACGTCCCCGGGGGAAGCGCCGGGCCTGGCAGCCACAAGAGGATGCCCTCCCTCAGCGCAGCCTCCGAGGAGGTGGTGGAGGGCCTGAAGGAGAAGAAACACAAAGGGAGCAAGAAGAACCGTCACGGGCCTGGGAGGCCGAAGGGGAGTAGGAACAAGGAGGGGGGAGCAGGGCCCTTGGGACCGCCCCTCCCTGGGGCCCAGCTGGCCGGCTTTACTGCCACAGCAGCCTCGCCCTTCTCGGGGGGCTCACTGGTCAGTGCGGGCGTGAACAGTGCCTCTGCTTCCCGGGCCTTTGGACACCAGGCCGCCCTGCCCAGCCTTAGCCTGGAGTCTCCACTGCTTGGGGCAGGTAGGAATCTCCTGCTGTCTCCTGGGAGGAGATGGAGGACAGGGCTGGGCCGGGCTGGGCGGGGAGGAGGTCTGCCATAATGCAGTGACAAAAAGATACTGAAATTAGCCTCTCAGGAGGATTTGGGGGGAAGGGGCAAGGCAAGAGCTAGGCCAAAATCCCTCAGTCATCCTGGGCTTCCTGTAAGAGGGATCAGGCAGGGGGATGCTCTGAGCTTGGGTGAAGTGGGGTGGCTTAGAGCCGGCATGAAGGATGAGATGAGCTTTCTCCTGTGTCTGATCCCCTTCCCCATAGGGATCTACACCAGTAACAAGGACCCCATCTCGCACGGCGGTGGGGTCCTTCGGGCTGTGTGCAGCACGCCCCTCTCCTCCAGCCTCTTGGGCCCCACAGGCACCTCGTCTCTGCCCCAGCTAAGCCGTTCCCCCTTCGCCAGCACCCTGCCCGCCTCCTCTGCCTCCATCTCCACCACCCAGGTAAGACCCTCTGAAGTCATCTAGAGCCCTGTGGTGTCCCTGCCTCCTGGGAAAGCCGCCCTGCCCGGTCCCTCCCCTCCCAGGGCCACAATTTGTCCCTTTTGGTGAATCCAGGAAACTGCTTTTCTCCACTGCAGGTATTTTCGTTGGCTGGTTCTACCTTCAGCCTTCCTTCTTCCCACATCTTCGGGACCCCCATGGGCTCCGTTAACCCCCTCCTCACCCAGGCTGACAACAGCCGAACAGGTACGTGGGCCCACCCTAGAAAGGACTGAGCGCCCCGGGGGGCGGGACGTAGGAGAGAATCACTGCCGCCGCCTTGCTGGTGGTTTGCCCAGCACCCTCCTCACAGACCCGGGAAGTGAGTGCTAAGTCTTATCGGGCTTGTTTTACAGACAAGGAAACTGAGGCAGAGAGTGAACGATTGCTTAGGAAGGGAAGAGTAAATCAGGTTTGCCTCTCGGCCTTTCAGGGCTCCAGCAGCCGTTCGGCCATGCCCCACGAGACTCAGGGAGGCCACGGGGCCCATATGGCCCTTCAGGAAACCTGTGAAGAGCGGCGGCCCCTCTCGGCACCCTCCGCCCCATTCATTCTACAAACAAATGGTCTTCGGCTTTGCCGGCTGCAGCTCCGCCTCTGGCCCCCTAGAGGGAGCCTCGGCCCGGGAGTGGCCGTAATCTGATTGGCGGGGAGGCACCACCTGCCCCCCCAGGAGGCGGGGCTTTCCCACCTGGGTCCATCCAAAGGCCCAGAGCCCACTTCCTGCTGGAAACTAGTGGCGGAGGCTTCGTCAGGGACTAGTTAGGAGCAAGCTCGGGGGGCGGCTGAGGGGAAACTCGCTAGTTCAGGAGAACCCGTCCGAAAGAAGGCAGGGGTGCGTGCCCCCGGGGACCCCACGAGCCGGCCCTGCTGGCCGGGCAGCCGCGGGCTGAGAGCGCCGGGCACCGTGGGGCCGCGGGCCGGGCCAGGGGTGCTCCGGCCGGGCCGGGATCGCGCCGACCCCCGCCTCTCTTTTCCAGAGCCTAGCCTGGAGGACTGCAGCTTCGGGTGCCGGGGCACCTCTCCGCAGGAGAGCCTGTCATCCATGTGAGTCCGGGAGGCAGGGCTGGGAGCGGGCTGGGAGAGGGGGCCCGGGCGTGAGGGCGGGGGCCAGTGTCCTGTCTCTGACCCCGCAGGTCCCCCATCAGCAGCCTCCCCACGCTCTTCGACCAGACAGCCCCCTCGGCTCCGTGCGCCGGCAGCCAGCTGGACCCTGCAGCCCAAGGCACTGCTAACATGGAACAGCTGCTGGAGAAGCAGGGCAACGGCGAGGCCGGAGTCAACAGTGAGGGGGCCTGGCCCTGGGGGAGGGGAGGGAGGGGAGCGGGCGCCGAGGCACCCAGGGGCCCCGGCCTCTGCCTCCCCCCACACACCCCCAAGATCTTCCGGGACGCTGCCCTCCCTGAACCCTTTCTCTCCCCCCTCCAGTTGTGGAAATGCTGAAAGCCCTGCACTCGCTACAAAAAGAAAACCAGAGACTTCAGGAACAGATCATGAGCCTAACAGCAAAGAAGGAACGACTCCAGATCCTCAACGTGCAGCTCTCAGTGCCCTTCCCTGTGGTACCTGCTGGGGTGCCCGCTGCCAATGGACCCACCCCCCAGGGTCCCTACTGCCTGCCACCCAATGGTGAATGGGGAACCGAGGGCTCTACCAGGCCCCGTAGGGTTGGTGTTCTGGTAGGAGGGCTGGTAATGGTCCTCTCCTGATGCCCACTGTCCTTCTCACTTCTCTCCTCAGCTGGCAGCAGTGACTCCCTAAGCACCAGCAAAAGCCCTCCTGGCAAGAACAGCTTTGGCCTGGAGAATTCCCTCTCCATGTCTTCCGAGGTATGGGCAGCAGGGGAGGGGTGCCAGGTTGCATTCTTGCTTCTGATGCCCAGTACCCTTTCAGGGGCCCCTGGGCAGTGCCCACATTCTACTTGGCCTCCATTACTGTGGATAGCCTGCCAGTTTGGCATAGGTTCTCCCCTCTCCTCTCCCCCATCCTGGGGGGAGGCAGCTGGCTTGATGGAGCTAATGGTGGTGGAGCATTCTTTGAGCCTGAAGCTGTTGCTTGGGAGGAAAACAGGTGGCAGGAGGGATGGCAACATTGGCTTGGTGCTGGTGCGCTTTGCTCGGGTTCTGACCTCCATCTCTTCTCCTCCAGGACCCTCACTCTGGGTGCCCAAGCCGAAGCAGTTCCTCACTATCCTTCCACAGCACACCTCCACCCTTGCCCCTCCTGCAGCAGAGTCCAGCAACCCTCCCCCTGGCCCTGCCTGGCCCCCCAGCCCCTCAGCAGCCACAGTCACAAAACGGGCTGGCCCGGGGGGCTGGAGGAGTTGGCTTAGGGACAGTGTCCATGGCTGATGGCCTTCTTGGAGGCCTGGCAGGGGGTGGGACATTGCCCCTCAATGGACTTTTAGGTGGGCTTAATGGGGCTGTGGCCCCCCCAACACCCACCGGCCTAAACCAGGGCAGCGGAACCCCGACAATGCAACTTCCAGGGGGACTCAGCAGGTGAGAGGGTGGGGAAGGAAACCCAGTTTTAGGCAACTAGTGTAATGAGAAAGAGAGAGAGCGAGCATATCCAAATCACATAAGACCCCTCCCATGCAGCCACATTGTTGCTCCCCACACAGCTCAGAGAGATGGCCTCCTGTGCTGCTGGAGACTGCCACTGGCCGTCTCTTCCTGCCCAGTTTAAAAGTATCTCCTCAGCACTGAAACACCCTTCTCCCGCTTCCTTCCCTTGCCCGGGAGAGGGGTTCCCTCCTGCTACATTAGCTCTTTCTGGTCTGACCTAAGGAAAGGCCAGAGGCCAGCCCTTCAATGGCCTCCCCACTTTCTGCTCTTGGGGCTGGGAGGGAGTGTGCCCTGATCCCTCTCTCCTCTCCTCTGGCAGTCTGACAGAACAGCAGAGACACTTCCTCCAACAGCAGGAGCAGCAGCTCCAGCAGCTTCAGCAGCTTCTGACCTCGCCCCAGCTGACCCCGGTAACTCAAGCCCAGTCACCCCCAACCGCACGGGAACTCCCAGGGCCCACCCATGTTCCCGGGAGGATTCCTAGGAAAGTGACCCCACACCTTAGGGATCCCCTCTCCCCTCCCCCTCTGCTTCCTGTCGTGGCGCTGCCTAACAGTGCCCGCAGCGGCAGAGCCCCCGCCGAGGCCAGTGCGAGACTTCTGTGCTGGAAGAGGACCTGGCTATTCTCCCTTCAGCCGGCATGACCTTGGGTGTATTAATCCCCTTCTCTGCCCTCAGTATTTTCCTGTAAAATGAGAGGGGGAGGCATCCAGTGACCGCTCGGTCCCTTCCAGCTCTGAATCTGCCATCCTGTGACCTCGGTCCCTCCCCCTCCAGTTCTGGGTCCTTAACCTGTAATGACAGGGTATAAGAATGGGAAAGAAAAGAGAGACTCTTCTAGAAAGGGAACCAAAGGGCTTGTTAGGGGGTGTCAGGGGACTCTGGCTCAGTGATTGGCCGCTTCAGGAAGAGGGAAGAGAGTTTAAGTCTGGGAACTGGCCAGGGCAGTCCATTCAGCAGCCCTAAGTGTCTTCGTTGTAGAAACTTGGGAAAACAGGGAGCTTAGATAAGATGGGGTGCCTTCCTGCAAGGAGTTTATTTTGAGTTGGGGGGGGGGGCAGAGTGGACTTTGGGGAAGGGAAAGAAAGCTTCAGAATTAGCCCAGCCCCAGCTACCCTGTCCTCCCTACTCCAGGACCACCAGACTGTCGTGTACCAGATGATCCAGCAAATCCAGCAGAAGCGGGAGCTGCAGCGGCTGCAGATGTCTGGAGGCTCCCAGCTCCCCATGGCCAGCCTGCTGGCAGGCGGCACTGCCCCTCTGCTGCCCTCAGGCACCCCTGGTCTCCTGCCCTCAGCAGCCGCCCCACCCCTGCTGCCCGCGGGCTCTCTGGTGGCTCCGGCGCTGGGCACCGGCACCACCCTCATGGCGGCAGCAGCAGGCGGGCCCCCTGTCCTCACCGCCCAGACCAACCCCTTCCTCAGCCTCCCCGGGGCGGACAACAGCGGGCAGAAAGGAGGGGTGGGTACCGTGCCCTCTGGGGTCCCCTCTCACCCTTTTCCCCCTGGCACTCTGGAGGGTCGAGTTGTAGCCACAGCAGAAGGAAGCAGGAAGAAAAAGCCAGCAGGGTAGCGAGGTGCCCGCCCAGTGGTCACCAGTCTAGACCTGGCCCAGGTGGGCTCTGAGGTTGGAGCTTCTCCTCCCTCTTTTCACAGCTCACATTTGGGGTCACAGTCCCCCTTGCTCCTGCTCTGGAGGAGACCTTGGGTGGTTGTTTGTGGAGTCACAGATCAGCCCGGCTTTCTCTGACTAGAGGCTGGGTGGTAAAAGGGTCAAAGGGACTGTGGCAGGAAAGGGGACCAGGGTGCAGAGGAGGTGACCGTCACCCCCTGCTAACGCCCCAGTCTTGTCTCCTCTCCTCTCCTTCCAGAGCGGTGACAAAGGATCCTCAGGCAACCAGGAAAAAGGCTAAACAACCCCTCCCCCTCCCCGCCCCAGGGGGGCTTCAGGGGAAGCCCGGCCCCAGAGGGGGCCCAGCCGCAAGCAGGCGCCCGTGCTCAGACACTGGAAAGCCCTGGCATAGAGGAGGTGCAAACGGGTCTCACCCATCCCATGCTGAGATCCTGCCACCGGCCTGGCCACAGGACTAAGCAGGGTTTTGTCAGGGGGGGAGCCCACAGAGAGATGGGGCAGAGAGACGAGCCTGGCGCTCCTCCCTCAGGCGGGAGGCTCAGCTCCAACTTATCCGTATCCTTTGAGATTTTCCTCTGCGGAGGCCAGCCCCTCTTCCCCCTCCTCCCCATCAGCCCTCTCGTCCCTCCGGAGACGTCCCCACTGGGGATTTACAAGGAGAGGAGAGTCGACTCTGACCCCTACCGAGGGATCCGCCCTCCCTGCCCGCAACGGGCTGGGGAAGGAAGTGGATCGAGGGGGGCAGCTGGGGATGATGGCCGTGTCGCTCCCAGCAGACACAGGAGGAGGGCGCTCGAGAGGCTTTAGTGGTTGGTGAGGCCGGGGTTCGAGGCTGCCCCCTCCCTCCCTGCCCCCGTCCCGGGGATGTGCCTGTGAGAATTTATCTGTACCCGTGTCTCCGGGGTGGGGGCTTGGGAGGGCATGTAGCTCTGGCCTCCTGTCAGGGGCAGGGGCTCCCCAGCCCCACTGTTTGCAGGCACTGGGGGGGAAGGGAGGTCAGCTCGGGGTTTTCCATCTTAATAAGTCACATGGAACCCAGCTTCCTCCCTTCTCCCCAGCCACCCCTCCCGGGGGTTCCTCTTGGGAAGATGGAGGGAGGGGCTGGGTGTGCGTCCTGGCCCCCCTCCCCTTCCCCTCCACCCCACACTTCTTTGCACTATTAGAACCTATCGGTGGGGTGTGCTGTGACAGTGCTGGGGGGCCGGCTCTGTGAGTGAATATCTGTGTGTGTGTGTGTGTGGGTGTGTACATCACTGGACCCTGGGAAGCTGGGGTGAGAGGAGAGTGGGCGCTGGCGGAGGCCGGGACTAGTGAGGGCGGGGAGAGCGCATGCTGAGCAGGGAAGGGCCAAGGAGACCGTGGCCCCCGGCCACTAGGGGTCTCCAGCCAGGGTAACTGCCGTCTGTTTCTTTCCTGGGTGGGCACCCCCCAGCCCAGGACCTCGGCCCTCCCCCAAGGGGCTCCGAGCACCTCCCCCTCCCCTTTCTTCCCCTCCCTCTTCACACATACACACACACACATACGAGCACATAGATATGTTAGCACATACACACGCACACACATACACGCACATAGCTGAGTGGCGGGAGGCTAGGGTCCGCCACAATCCGCTCATTCTGTCTGCCCATTCTAGCCTCTTTGCCCTCTCCTTAGGCCTGGGGAGCCCCCGGGAATCAGGGCTGGGGGCAGGAAGCAAGCTGCACCAACAAGCCTGCCTTCCCCAGGAGGAAGCCCTCTGCCCAGCAACCATTCCTCTTGGGTGGGGAGCCAGGAGGCTCTCCCTCCCCTCCCAGAAAGCCAAGGACAGGATGAGTTTGGGGGCGCTAAAGAGGTTTGCTTCAGTTGCACTGGGGTGGGGAGTGGATCATGGGGGGGCGTCATCGGAAAGGGCAGAGGCAGGGAGAGATCCTTTCATACCCATCCAGATACGTGTGCTTTGTCATTCTTTTTGCATGTGTGGTTTCTGTGTTTCTGTTTTGGGGTTGTTTTTTTTTTGTTTTGTTTTGTTTTGTTTTTTAAATAAAGAAGAGGAGATGTATATATTTTTGGCAACGACAGAAGACGTAGCGCAGATATATTTTTGCCCACGCTGCTCAATCGGTTCTTTTCTGATACTGAAAATAATATTAATCCTGTTGATAAGACACAGGGAGCCTGAGGAGGGAGGGGGGGACATCCCCCCCCGGGCAGTCTCTGAGGCTCGCCAAGAGCTCAGGGGGCAATGTTGGAAATCTCTGAAATAATCACTTTTTATTAATGCTCTACAGGCAGTTAGGGAGAAATGGTAAATTATCATCTTGTCCTTAATCTATCTAAACTTTTAAACGCTTTCACCCCTTCCCTTCCACCCCTCAAAAATAGCATCCAGAGATCTCCTGAATTTATACTGTGTCATCTTAGAAGGGTTCCCCAGCCCTATCAGGTACATTGTAGCTGAAGTTAAGGTATTTAGGACGATAAGGGAAGTAACTATTTCTGAGCTGAGGGAGTAAGGCAGGTTAGTGTGCTGGGGCTGAGATCCCCTTCCTGGGCCTTGGTCCAGCAGATCATAGGCCCCTTGGGGTCCCTGAGAGCCCCTCTGACCTGCAGGCCTGATCCTGGGACTTTGGGGCTGGAGGCGAGGAAGGAACTCCCTAGCAAGCTTAGCTTAGCTCCTCGAATGGGGAAGGAAGCAGGAAGGGGTCGGGCTGTGATTCCGAGGGCCCGCCTGGCATGGAGGTTCCCCAGGAGGCCCAGCCTCGCAGGTGCTCCCTCCCAGGCCTTCGTATCAGGTAGATTTGGTGAGAACTGACTTAGACTGAAGTGGGGGGAAGGAGGAGTCTGGGGGAGGGGGAGAGGCAGATTTGTTTAAAGGTAGCCGTCTCTGTGTCTTGGGGAGGGGAAGGATGTGGTTAGTCGGGGAGGAAGCCAGAGTTGGGAGATTGGTGAGAGTGGCAGGGGTATGTGTTACCCCTCCCAGCATTTCATCTGACCTGAAGATGGGGGAAGGGGTGGGGGGAGGGGGAGGGGGTTTTGAGGCAGCGGACTGCTTGCAGGAAGGAAGGGCAGACAGGGAAGGGCACGGCCTGCATCTGCAAGCCTGGTCTGGGGTCCCGGGTGCGTCTGTCTGCGTGGGTGAACGTTGCTGTAAGTGCTGTGAGGTCGAGTGGGAGCGCGTGTCTGCTGCTGTGTGCGTCCCGTGAGAGTTTGTCTGTACCCGTGTCTCGGGGGTGGGGGTTGGGGGGAGGGAGGGTCATACGTAGCACTTACTCTTGCTTTTGATCAGAGCATCTCCAATCTGCCACATAAAGAATTATACTTTTGAAAGTTCCCTTCTCCACCCCCACCCCACCCCCAGCGTGATATTTTCTTCTTTTAGGAAGGGAGGCCAGATTTTCCCTTGGCTTCCTACTATACAGCTCCCCCTCCACACACACATACACACACATACACACACATACCATGTCCTGACTTGGAGGTAGCGGGGGAGCTCCCCAGAGACCTAGGACTCCCTGGACTCCTGGGAAGAGTCCCTGGGGTTTGGCCTTGTGCAGGGCCACAGGGGAAGGAGGGGAACTGGGAGATCCGGGACAGGCCTTCCTCACCCTGAGCCCTCTTCCCAACCCTAAAAACAAACACTGTAAGCTCCACCAGCCCTGCGTCCTTCACCCCCCTGCCCTCCCCTATCCTGTCCAGCCTGCTGTCTAGCAAGAGGTGGGGAGCTTGTGGAGCCAAGGAGGGAAGGGGGAAGACACCGTGCCCTCCCCAGTGCCCCTCTCCCAAGACTGTTCCAGCTAGAAGGGAGTGGGAGGCGACTCCTCTGGGAAATGAGGGTGAAGTTCAAATGGGGGCAAGATGAGATGCTCCTGGGAACCTCCTTTGTACAGCTATGGTCCACCTTTGCCCCTTGCTTTATTGAAATGTCTGCAAGGGAATTGGGTGCGATAGGATGGCTGACCACTAGCCTTCTGTCTCATTCTGCTCCAAGAGGCCCCCAAAAGAACGTCTTTGTCACCTTTTCTCAGGCTGGCAATGAATTTCATCTCAACCCGATCCTGATTTTTTTCACCCCTTCTTCCCCTGTCCCCCAGATACTCAAGGGAACTGGAATGGAAGGGAACAGCAGTCTGCAAAATCCAATGTTTGTTCCCTCCCCAGTTCTGAATCCCCTTTCTTTCCTCAACCCAAGAGGTAGTGCTTCCCATCACCCCCCTCTTCACCCTGTGGTGTGTATAACTCAGATCTTGTATCTTTGTATAACTGATGTTATTTGTACAAAGGGCAGTTCGTAAACAGCACTTGTTCTTTTAATAAAAGAATGTTTTACAAAAAAATTGTCTACAGCTAACATCATCTTGTCTAATGATACTGAATAGAATAGACTGTGTGATATAATAGGGCAATGGCCTGGGAATAGCACAGAACTTGGCTTTGAATCTAAGTTCTGACACCAACTGGTGGGCCTTGGACAGGTCACGGTGAAGCGGAAAGAGTCTTTCTGGAGTTGGAGGAACTGGGTGCAAATCTTCCCCTTGCTACTTAATACCTGCAAAATGAGGCCATTCCAGTACATGATCACTCCCTGTACTTTTGTTTTTGATTATGAAACAGGATCAAAGCTTCTGAAACTGAGATTGAATATGGGAGGGTTGAAAAATTAAGATTTATCAGTAAATGTTTGATTTGTATGCCTATATTATATACCTGGGGTTGAGTAAAAATTTCTCAGGTGAACAGCAGTTAGGAGAGGAAGAATTTTCAGAAGCCCTCGACGGGATGGTTCCTCGGGCCCCTTTCAGTGCAGATGATTTCCCCTAACCTCTGTTTCTTCATGGGGTGCCATGCCATATAAGATGGCCTGAGGCTGCACATGTTTACTTGTTGAATATATTAAGGGCGGGTGAGATGGAACAGACCCAGGAGGAACCCGCTAGGGAACAGGAAGGACACTTGGACTGGGCACCAGATAACCCTCTCCAGCTGTGCAGCTGGATGGCAGTGAGCCAGGCTGCTAGGGCTCAGGAAGCGGCCGGCAGCGGGACCTGTGTGCCACCCAAAAACCCCAGGCACATGTGGCCACAGATGCCTACTCATGGATCCCTAGGTGGGACAAGGCCTTGTGTCTGCTAGGTCCTGGGCTAGGTCCTGGTGCCAGCAGGGCTGGCTCTGGCCCCTACTAGCCATGTGGCCACCAGTGAGTCACCGGTCCCTCCTCCGTAAAACAGAGTGACACTTGTGCTGCTCCCTCACTGGGTTATTGTTGGGGGAAAGAAGGGTTTTATAAGCCTCGAAGCTCTGTGTGTCTCCAGTCTTTTTCCTAGAGTCTTTTTGGGGGATTTTTCTCGCTTGTCTTTAGAAACCCAGTGTCTAGAGCACAGTGTCTCAAATGTGGCAAACGCTTAATAAAGGCTTGATTTAGAACTAGAATAAATGGTTGGAAAGTGTGTCAAGCATTGTGCTAAATGTCAGTTCGGTAAACCTTAAGCACTTTCCCTCAAGGAGCTTGCAGTCTGTTGGGAGGGGGAGGATGGACTCATGCAAACCTAGAAAGCAAGCTATAGGGTCCGTGGAATCAGGGAAAGTTGGACGTGACAAAAATAACACAGAGGGGAAAAGACAATCCAGTGGGATTTATCTGCATGAAGACCCAGCAAAGGAGACTGAGGTGGAAGAACAATGAGATAGCTTTGTCACAACACCCTGGAGGGGAGAATTTATCCAGGAAAAGAGGGTGTCAACAAACTAGTTCAGAGTGCTATGGAGAGGACTAAAAGGAGAAGGAAGAAGGAAGAAAGCAGGGCAAGCAGATGGCTCAGTGGATAGAGTTCCAGCCCCGGACTCAGGAGGACCACAGACACCTGCTGTATGAGCCTGGGTAAGTCACTTAATCCAGGTGTGTGTATGTGTAAGAGAGAGACAAAGACAGAGAGCACTTTATATTGGAGATTAAAAGATCAGTGGTCATTTGGAGAAATTGGATGACCCCCTTAGGACCTAGATTACAAAGGGTTTCGAATTGAGGGAGAAAAATGGAGGCATTTTGTTATGAGTTCAAATGTTGGAGTTCTTGTTCTTCTCAAAGCACAGCCGGTTTAGAGGCTTAGAGCCCTCCGAATATCTCCAAATCCAAAGGTCTGGTCCTTCAGCCTCTGCCTCTGCTTTCTTCAGCCTCCAGCCAGCTCCACTCTTCATGTCATTCCAGTGAAATCTCGACTTGTAGCTTCTTCACTCTGAAGAACTTCTTTGACTGGCCCATTGAAGCTCTATTTATGCTCCTTCAAGAGAGGGATTGTGGGTTTTCTCCCATAGTGCTCTCTGGCCCAAAGAGCTTCAAGGGAGGTGTGAACTCATTGAACTCCAATGAGTAAAGGTGTGAACACAAGCCTTGTATTAATTAGTTCTACTTAGTACCTTGTTTCAGGTTCTGCCCAAAACATCTTCTTGTAAGATTAGATCAACTCTAATTAGTTAGCAGTTAGTAAGGATTCCAACAGCATTTAATGTAGCAACTGAATGTAAATGGCTTTCTGGAAGAGTTTGGGGCAGTGAATGATCCTGTCCTTAAACAGGAACAAACATCGACTCTTTGGTGTTGAGTAGGGGGCAGCAAGGTAGTAGAGTAGATGGGAGTGCGGAGCCTGGGGTCAGTGAGACATCTTCCTAAATTCAAATCTGGCCTCACTTACTTACTAGCTTTGTTCCTCTCAGTAAGTCACTTCAGTCTGCCTCAGTTTCCCCATCTGCAAAGTGAGCTGAAGAAAATAGCAAACCATTTTGGTATGTTTACCAAGAAAACTCAAGAAACAGAAGTATTAGATGATCTCCTTGAGGGGAGGGTGGGAGGTCTGGAGAATATTTTAGGTATGGAAGTATTGTGAGCAAAGACTGGAGATGGAGAAGAGTCAATAAATCCTCAATTTGGCTTTTACAGCCATTCACTGTTATGGAATATTATTGTTCTGTAAGAAATGACCAGCAGGATGAATACAGAGAGGACTGGCGAGACTTACATGAACTGATGCTAAGTGAAATGAGCAGAACCAGGAGATCATTATACACTTCGACAACGATATTGTATGAGGACATATTTTGATGGAAGTGGATTTCTTTGACAAAGAGACCTGAGTTTCAATTGATAAATGACGGACAAAAGCAGCTACACCCAAAGAAAGAACACTGGGAAACGAATGTAAACTATCTGCATTTTTGTTTTTCTTCCCGGATTATTTATACCTTCTGAATCCAATTCTCCCTACGCAACAAGAGAACTGTTCGGTTCTGCAAACATATATTGTATCTAGGATATACTGCAACATATCCAACATATAAAGGACTGCTTGCCATCTAGGGGAGGGGGTGGAGGGAGGGAGGGGGAAAAAAATCGGAACAGAAACGAGTGTCAATATAATGTAATTATTAAATAAAAAATTTAAAAAAAAAAGCCATTCACAACCTGGTCACCACCTATTTTTATTAAAACAGGACTTTATCCAAGGTAAGCATTAATAAATGCTCCTCTTCCTTCCAACTTATCTTGTCTCCCCCCTTTTCCTAGCTTCTCTCATGGTTCTCCTTTCTACATTAAGCCTTCCTGATCCCTTCCCCCAATTGTTAGGCTTTCCCTCCTCCTTAACTACCTAACTTTTAGTTTGTGTTTACTCTGTACATACTTACATAGGTACACTTTGTCATCCCAGATAGAAGGTAAACTCTTTGAGCGCCAAGGGTTAATTCCTTTTGTTGTTGTTTTGATATTTTCATAGGCCTAGTACACAACTGTTTATTAAGAAGAGGGGGACATGGGCTGTGTGAGGCTCTATCCTCTAAAACAATATAGTTGGAACCTCATGTTCTCTGAGATCCATTCTTGCTCTGGCTTTGAGAATGTGTGATACATGACTTCATTAATATTGGTACGTTCCCCCATCATTTTTACAGGTTCAAAAGTTTCTGTAGGACATTTTTCTTCTAAACATATATCCACATTTATCATGCTGCATAAGAAAAATCAAATTAAAAAGGACAAAAATGAGAAAAAAAAGTACAAACAAACAAAAAAAAAGATGACAATGTTATGTTGTGATCCACATTTAGTCCCCATGTTCCTCTCTCTGGATGCAGATAACTCTCTCCATCACTGTCTATTGAAACTGGCCTGAATCATTTCATTGTTGAAAAGAGCCACGTCCATCAGAGTTGATCATAATCTTCTTGTTGCCATGTACAATGATCTCCTGGTTCTGCTCATTTCACTCAGCATCAGTTCATGTAAGTCTCTTCAGGCCTCTCTGTATTCATCCTGCTGGTCATTTCTTACAGAACAATAATATTCCATAACAGTCATATACCATAATTTATTTAGCCATTCTCCAACTGATGGGCAGCCACTCAGTTCCTTGCTACAGAAACATTTTACACTTCTTCTGAGATCTTCCATAATTGAGTCTACCAGCACAGTTGGGAATAGATGTGTCCCAGTAAAGTTAATTCTTATAAAACAAGTGCTCTTCTCCTATTTACTCATGTAAAAACACTCATAAAATTTAAAAAAAAAAACACTCATAAAATACTTTCATATGTAAAATTTTGTAGAGAAAGTTAAATGCCAAAATGGATAAAGCAATGAGTCTAGAAATGAGTTAGAAAGACCTGAGCTGATTGCCAGCTTCAGGCGTTTAATGACTATATGACCTCTCTCTGTCTCAGTTTCTTTAACTGTCAAATAAGGCTAATAATAGCTCTTACCTCCCAGGGTTGTTGTGAGGACAACAAATAGGAGCTTAATATGAAACCACTTCCTTCTTTCTTTGCTTCCTTCTTTCTTCCTTCCTCCCAAAGGCATACAGCTGTTGGAAAGAATAAAAATCTTCTCACTAGTAGTACCTGTTATTACTGAGAATTAATAGGGATATGGAGAAAATAGCTAGAGAAACCAAAGACTTTTGTCTTTGGGTTTGTTGTTTTTTGTTTTTCCTCAATAGTATTTTATTTTTCCAATTACATGTAAATATAGTTTTCAACATTTATTTTTGTAAGATTTTGAATTTTATTTTATTTTTATTGTTCCTCCCTAAGCAAACTGATGCTGTATGTTATACATGTACAGTCATTTTAAATATATTTCCCTATTAGTCGTGCTGTGAAAGAAAAATCAGAACAAAAGGGGAAAACCATGAAAAAGAAAAAGCAAACAATAGCAACAAAAAGTTGAAAATAGTATGCTTCAATCTGATTCAGTCTCCATAGTTCTCTCTGTTTGAGAATTATATTTTCCACCTCACATCTATTGGAATTGCAAAGACTTTGTCTTTGGCCAGAAAGGATGCAGGTTGAGGATAAAAAAAATAACACTAGATTTGTAGTGGATGACCTGGGTTTGACTCTCACCTCTGTTACTCACAGCTTATGTGACCTGGGGCAAATAGCTTCCCCTAACTGGACCTCAGTTTCCTCCTCTGTAACTTGTTGGTTGGATTAGATAATTTCTAAGATCTCTTCCAGTTCTGTATATTATTATCATATTGGATAATGGCCCTATGGAACGTTTTGGTGCCTACAGTCAATGCCAGACTACAGGCTGTAACTCCTACTTAGCAGCTCAGTTTTCATTTGCAGTGATTTTCCAGTTTTGCAAGTTATCTTCCCTCCAGGATTTCCCTTTCTCTAAAGGAAGTCCCTTCTTTGCTCCCAAATCATAAGATTTTTCTCCCATGTTTCGGTGTCCCAATTTCCCTGGGGCTCCCAGCCCCTTCTCTTCGATGACAGAGAAGGGCTAGATTTAAGGTTTGCTCCTGGATTGATCCCTCTGCACCTGCTCACTGGAGAACCTACATCTCCTTTCCCTCAGCGCAGAGATGGGGAGCTGCAGGTGTGGAATATTGCATTCACTGCTATATCCAGCTGGCGCCAAATGATTTCCTTTTTCTCTTACTTCGAGGCAAGGAAAGTCAGTCGGTCAATGAGCATTTATTAGGCACTTTCCTGGTATTAGACACTGAGCTAAGCCCTGGGGATAGAAAGAAAGGTAAAAAGCAAGAATTCACAGTCTAAAGAACTTTGTGGGAATGACTGAGGGGAGGGAAGAGGGAGGAGCAATATACTGAACATGATATAAAAACAAAAGATTATGAATAACATACGATATTTTAAAAACAGTAGTTGGTTGTTGAGATGGACATCCAACAAGGCTGTGGCAGCTGCGGCAAATTCCCCCGCCCTGCCCAAACTCCTCCTGGCTTTTTTCCTTTGGGGCTGGGCTCTTATGTAAACAAGGGGCCTGGTCAGCAACTTGTACTGGGCGGTGCTCAGGCCCCGGGCGCTCTCCTAGGCCCGGAAGAGCGGGACTTGCTGCAGCTGGAGGGACCCTGAATCTGGCGGTCTGGATGGCTGGTACTGGGCCTCCACCTGCTCATGGGTAACAGCCTGAATCTGAAGTCAGGGAATCCGAGTTCCTATTCCTATCTGTCACCAACATGGTGGGTGTTTAATAAATGTTTGCTGTTTAAGGCATTCCTGTCTGGAACTAGAATGAGTTTCCTCATCTGTAAAATGGGACGGGGGAGACTGGAGGACTTTCAAAGGGCTTTTCAATTGTAATGATTCTTACATATCTAGCTCACAGCACTAAAAGGCCTTCTCCTTCCCCGTTTAAGTTTGTATGTATGCTCTCCCCTCACCCCCTCTCTCTGACTCGCCCTCTTTTCTCCCTCCCTCCCTCTTTCTCTCTGTCTCCCTATGACTCTCCCTATGTCTGTCTCCCTCTCTCTGTCTTTGTCTCTCTCCCTCTCTCTGTCTCTGCTCTCTCTCTGTTTCTGTGTGTGTGTGTCTGTCTGTCTCTGCTTTCTCTCTCTCTCTCTCTCTCTCTCTCTCTCTCTCTCTCTCTCTCTCTCTCTCTCCCTCCCTCCCTCTCTCTGTCTTTGTCTCTCTCCCTCTCTCTGTCTCTGCTCTCTCTCTGTTTCTGTGTGTGTGTGTCTGTCTGTCTCTGCTTTCTCTCTCTCTCTCTCTCTCTCTCTCTCTCTCTCTCTCTCTCTCTCCCTCCCTCCCTCCCTCCCTCCCTCCCTCTCTCTGTCTGTCTCCCTCTCTCTGTCTTTGTCTCTCTCCCTCTCTCTGTCTCTGCTCTCTTTCTGTTTCTGTGTGTATCTGTCTCTGCTTTCTCTCTCTCTCTCTCTCTCTCTCTCTCCCTCCCTCTCTCTGTCTCCCTTTCTGTCTTTGTCTCTCTCCCTCTCTGTCTCTGCTCTCTCTTTCTCTGTTTCTGTGTGTGTGTGTGTGTGTCTGTCTGTCTGTCTGTCTGTCTCTCTCTCTCTCTCTCTCTCCCTCCCTCTGTCTCCTTCTCTCTGTCTTTGTCTCTCTCTCTCTCTCTCCCTCCCTCCCTCTCTCTGTCTCCCTTTCTGTCTTTGTCTCTCTCCCTCTCTGTCTCTGCTCTCTCTTTCTCTGTTTCTCTGTGTGTGTGTGTGTGTGTGTGTGTCTGTCTGTCTGTCTCTGCTTTCTCTCTCTCTCTCTCTCTCTCTCTCTCTCTCCCTCCCTCCCTCCCTCTTTCTGTCTGTCTCCCTCTCTCTGTCTCTGCTCTTTCTGTTTCTGTCTGTGTGTGTATCTGTCTCTGCTTTCTCTCTCTCTCTCCCTCCCTCTGTCTCCTTCTCTCTCTCTCTCTCTCTCTCTCTCTCTCTCTCTCTCTCTCTCTCTCTCTCTCTCTCTCTCTCTCTCTCCCTCCCTCTCTCTGTCTCCCTTTCTGTCTTTGTCTCTCTCCCTCTCTGTCTCTGCTCTCTCTTTCTCTGTTTCTGTGTGTGTGTGTGTCTGTCTGTCTGTCTGTCTGTCTCTCTCTCTCTCTCTCTCATTGTGACTCTCATTTTCTCTCTCACTCCTTCCACCTCCCTTCTCTCCCCCCCTTCCCTCTTTTCCCCCCTTCCCTCCCTCTCTCCATCTCTCCCTTCTCTGTGTCTCTGTGCTCTGTCACTGTTTCTGTTTCTCTGGTTTCTCTCTCTTTCTGTTTCTCTGTTTCTGTCTCTGTCTCTGTCTCTCACTCTGTCTCAATATCACCTTTCTTTACCAAAACATCTTTCCTCTTCTTGTTTGTCCTTGAAGAGAACCATGACATCAGGAAGGTGTTGCCATGACAGGAAAGTGAGCTGGATTTAGATCCAGGGTTTTCTACTCCAGAGCTATCTGGGTCCAGTGGCAAGATCAGGATGACTGGAGATGGCCCTGGGTAGACCTTAAGGCCTTCAACAATCTTTATAACAAAGTAGAAAAAGTAAAAACAATCTGACCACACTCTAAGTTACACATCAACTGGGTTTAGCATTATTTGGACTGCTGAGGGAAAAATGATTTTGAAAAACTTGGAATCTCATAGCAGGAGCAGCAGGCAACATTGTAGAGAGATTCTGGGTCTGCAGCCAGGAAAACTCTTCCTGAACCCAAATTCAGCCCCAGACCCTTACTAGCTGTGAGACCCTGCGCAAGTCACTTAACCCTATTTTTCTCGGTTTCCTCATCTGCACAATGAGTTGGAGAAAGAAAAGGCCAACCACTCCAGTATTTTTGCCAAGGAAACTCCAAATGTGGACAAGTTTGTCTTAGTCTCCTCATCTGCAAAACGAGTTGGAGAAAGAAATAGCAAAGCACTCCGGTAGCTTTCCGAGATATACCCCAAAAGGGTCATGATTAGTGGGGAAAAAAAAAACTATTATTGTTGTTGTTATTGTTACTATTCAGGGTTGACCCTAGCTTAGCAAGTACATATTTGGTGTTTTTCACTTGCATCTTTGCCTCTTAGCCCGGACACGCAACTGCACCGGCTCAATTTGTCCCCATTTGTCGGGGAAGGAATCAAATCCAATATACTGTGATTACGTGCCTATTTGCAAGCCTGGAGTTGTGCTAAAAACCTCGGCTTCTTAGCCTTGAGGGCTCTAAGTGACTTTCAGGTCCGACCCACTTACTACTAATACCTTACTTTTCTGCCCCGAGGAGGTCTTAGCCTTCTCCAAACAAGAGAATTAGTAACAGGAGAGAAGGCAAAGTCAAAGGCCTCAGGCTACACGGAAACAACCCCGGCTAAAGCCGGGAGCCTGGCTCGGGAGTCTAGGATCTGGGTCCGGGCGTTAGCGTTTGCTTCCCTCGGCGGTCTCGGGGTGCCCGCCTCTGATCTCAGGGTGAGGCTGTCGGGACCACATTGTGGGTGGCCTTCAATCGGAGTCAGGAGCCTAAACTTGAACGCGGAGCCAAGGGGGAACCACGGAAGGGTTTTGAGTGAATGAAGCACGTGCCAAACCCTGGGGAGCTCACCCTCTGGTGGGGGAGGCAACCCTCGGGGAAGGTTTTCGTTGCCATCCGAACGGAAAAATCCTCCGGCCCTTCGCGTGCAGCCATGGAGGGTAATGGCTCGGCTTTTTAAGTCGTTTCCGCTGATAAAACCAGATCAGTTTCTCAAGTTGGATTATTTGACCGTGTCAAGGGCTTTGGCGGGAAGATACCTCAGCAATACTCATACTAGCAGCCTTGCGGGAGGCTAATGCGTGCAAATGCGTGTGCGCCGGGGCGTATCGGGCACACACGTGCATCTGCATGTGCACACACGGAGCTCCCGTGCGTACGCGCTCTAGTGGCTCGGGTGTGCATGTGTGGTGGGCCGCGAGGTGGGGTGAGGGGTGGAGCGCCGGGCCTGCTGCCGGGAGGATCCGAGTTCAGCTGTGACTTCAGACCCTTAGTAGCCCTCGCGATCCTGGCCAAGTCACTTAATCCCCTTTACTCCAGTGTCCTCCTCTGTAAAATGAGCTGAACAAGGGAAAGGGCAAACCGCTCCGGTGTCTCTGCCAAGAAAACTCCAAACGGGAGCACAGTCTAACACGGCTGGACAACATGTTGTGTCATGTACATGCATCCTTATCCCATCTATGCATCCACTCACTTATCCCTTTCCTTTGATCCTCACACCCTGCGAGATAGGGGCTGCTATTAACTCCATTTTACAGATGAGGAAACTGAGGCAGGTGGGCTAAGTAAGTTAGTTTCTGAGGCAGGATTTGAACTGGTCTCCCTGACCCCGGCACTGTCGCCACTGCTAGCAGAACGAGGGAGCCCTCGAAAGGCCAGGAAAGCCGGTCAGTGAAAAGAAGGGAGAGGGGACATTCTTGCGGGTCAGCACACAGACATTTTGGAGTCGCCGGGTCCGCGGCCCAGATTTCGCGTGCATGGGAGTCCTGTGAGATAAAGCTGGAAAGGTGGAGAACTTGGACTGCTTCCAAGAACTTTACTCGGAGGCAGTTGGGGTCCACGAAAGACTTTAGGGGAAGAGGGATCGGAGGAGTTCGGTGTTTTCTTCTGCAGCTAGAGGCTCATCTTGCGTTTTATTGTGCATGCATTTTGTAGACGGCTGCAGCAAATGCGCGCATAGAGCCTTTCCCGCCAGGGCTCCCCTAGCAACCTCAGCTCTCTCCCTCCCAGATTTAGGGTGGGGCGCAATCCGCGGGGGAAAACAGCTGGTGCCCAGGGCCGCGAGGGCTCCGCGGGGCTCGGCTAGCTCCTCCCACCGCGGCCGGCCGCGCCAGCCTCCCGCAGGAAGGGGAGGGCAGAGAGGAAGAGAGGCTGGGGGGAGGCGCGCAGAGGCCGCGGGCGCAGGGCGGGCGCATAGCTCGGGCGCAGGGCGAGCGCATCCCTAGCGCCCCCGCGGGAGAGCCGGAGGCCGCACCGGGACGCCGACGGGGAAGGTGACCCGGCCACGGGGCGGGGCCGGAGGCGGAGTCCGTGGCGCAGCGCGACAATGGCCAGCGTGGTGGCTGGACTGCGCACCGTGGGCAGCCGGGCCGCGGTGAGAGGCTCCGGCGGGACGCGCCGCCTGCGGTCCTCCGCGCGCACCCCCTCCCCAGCCTCGACCCCTCCCCACGAGCCCTCTGCCTTCCTTCCTGCCCCCAACCCCTGATCCTGGCCTCCCTCCTCCCTCTCTCCAGCTCCGCTTCTTTCCTTCCCCGCGTTCTCCAGTCCTTCTGGCCTCCCTCCCTCCCGATGCTTGTTTTCTGTCTCCCCTCATCAGGTTTTCGCCCCCTCCTCTAATCGTTTTCACCCCTACCCTAATGACGTTTTTACCGTCCGCTAATCGCGTCTTCACCCCCTTCCCTTAATCGTTTTCACTCCCTCCCCTAATCACCTTGTCTCCCCTATTCCCTAATCACCTTTCCATCCCCCGTCTGTCACCCTCCTCTATTCTCCCTCCTCCCTTACACCTTCCTCTCCTCTCCCCAGTCACCTTTCCTCCCTTCTCCCCTACATCTTTCTTCCCCCTCCCCTAATCACCTTTCTCCCCCAGTCACCTTCCCACTCCTCTCCCCTATTCTTCCCCTCTCCCCTAATTACCTTTCTCCCAAATCCCTTAAATCCTTGCCCCACGTTCCTTTTCCTAAGCCTTCCTCCCAACCTCCTCTAACCCTCTCTTCCTTTTGCTTCCCTTCCCTTCCCAGGCCTGATTTTCCTTCCGATATCCTGCCCCCATTCCCCTTTGCCCCGATTTCTTCATTTAGGGAATTGAGTTGGACTGAGGTCCCTTCCACGTTTCTGAAAGCCCCCTCCTTCTTTCCAGCCCCCTGAAGAAAGGTGGCTACATTGGGAATCAGGAAGGAGTTGAAATCCTGGCTCTGCTCTTCCTAAATGATCTTGGGCAAGTCACCCCACTTACCTGGATTTTTCTGGGTAAAATGAAGGGGAGCTGAACTAGAGGGTCTTTAAAGCCCTGGATTTCCTGGTTCTGCCCCTCTTTCTTTGGTCCCACTTCTTTTATTCCCGAATTCTCTGGGGTCTTTTCAGTTGGTAGTGGTTAGTCATTTTCTGTTGTGCCTGCTTCTACGGGACCCACTTTGGGAGTTTTCTTAGCAGATACTAGAGCTGTTTGCCATTTCCCCCTCTAGCTCATTTTACAGTTGAAGAAACAAGCATATGGGATTAAGTGACTTGTCCAGTGTTACACAGCTGAGAGATGTCTGAGATCAAATTGAACCCCAGTCTCCAAGCCTGAGCTCTCCCTCCCCTCACCACTAGCAGTCTGGTGTTTTATTAGCCCATTCTGTAAATTCTCTCCTCCTTTTGTTCACCCTCTTGTATTTCCTTTCTTCTTATCTCAACTTCTTCCTTATTTTCATCAGCCTTGGGCTATTATGATGGATTAAAATATTTAATGGGCCCACTACTTTAAAAAACCTCAGGATCAACTTTTAAAAACTTAATTTATTTTTCCCTCTTCTCTTTTTTGCATTGTTTCTGTCCCCCTCCCTCACACCAGGGTGCAGAGCTGAGGTGGAACCAGATCAGGGTGTTCTCTTCTTGGCTGGTAAGTAAATACTCACAGGAAAGGTTTAATTAACCCATCTTCTCCCTCCTGGGGAGGCCCAGAGGAATAATGTACTTTGGCCAAGGCCATGTAGCTCGAGGCCTTGGCATTTATATTACCAGCTCATTTCCTCATTTCTCTCATTTAAAACTCAGTGATTTTTAAGGTTCCTTAGGGTTAATACTCATAAATTTTTACCCAGCTACTTGGGTTTACCCCCAAAACATCCCTCAAGACACAACACACACACATACAGAGAAAGAGAGAGAGAGAGAGAGAGAGAGAAGGAGGGAGGGAGGGAGAGGGAATGAGAAAGAGGAGGGAGAGAAAGAGGGACAGGAAAGGAAAGAGAGAGTCTTAGATGATAGATTAGTGAGAGATCAATTTGTCTATATATAGATATACACAGATATACATACAAAAATACACATCCATATATCTTTATGGAGAGATAGAGACATGCAGGGAAAGTAGAGAATACATATTGGCAGGAAGAAAATGAACTCCTAGGGAAGGCTGGGATAGTGGGTCAGACACATGAAATCATAGAAAGGGAAAAGATCACAGGATTATAGAACTTGTCATGCCTTCCCTTGAAGTAGCATGTAATAATGACTAGAATCCTGAATTTCTAATTAGGAAAATCTGGAAGCAGTCCCTATCTCAGATATATTGTCGTCATTTGTAAAAATGAGGATCATAATAGCATCTAGCTTAGAGGGTTGCTATGATGGAAGAGTGTATTTATGATATATACATATACTCACAGAGAAAGTATTTCTTAAAGCTCTGGACCAAGGGTTCTTATCCATTTTGTGGATGTCTTGGATCCCTTTGACAGGCTGGTGAAGCCTAGGGATTCCTTCTCAGAATATTGCTTTTTAAATGTACAAAGGAAGCCAATTATATTGAAGTAATTATCAAACTATTTTTAAAACAAGTTCATTATGTCCCAGGGACTGTAAAACTGTATACATCCTTTGACTCAACAATGCTAGGTCTATATCCCAAAGAGATCAAAATAAAAAGGAATAAAAGCTGCCAGTCAAAAGTGTTAGTTGCCGCTTTTTTTTTCCTGTTGGCAAAGAATTAAAAATTGAGGGTATACCCATCAATTGGAGAATGGCTGAACAAGGTATGGTATGTATTGTGATGGAATACTATTGTGTTATAAGAAATAAGTAGTAGGATGGTTTCAGAAAAACCTGGGAAGACTTATATGAATTGATGAAAAATGAACGGAATCAGAACATTATCATTATACACAATAACAGCAATACTGTATAATGATCAACTGTGAATGAATTTGTTATTCTCAACAATACAGTGATCTACAACAGTTCCAAAGGACTCGGTGAAAAATGATATCCCCCTTCAGAGAAAGAACTTTTGGAGTCTGAATGGAGATCGAAGCACACTTTTTAAAATTTTTATTTTTCTTGTTTTGGTTTTGTGTTTTTGGTCTGCTTTCTTTTGAAACATGCTAATATATAAAGCAGTGGTTACTAAAACCATCTGGTATTGGCTAAGAAATAGACTAGTTGATCAATGGAATAGGTTAGGTTCAAAGGACAAAACAGCCAATAACTTTAATAATCTAGTGTTTGACAAATCCAAAGACCCCAGTTTTGGGGATAAGAATGCATTATTTGACAAAAATTGCTGGGGAAATCGGAAATTAGTATGGCAGAAACTAGGCATTGACCCACACTTAACACCATACACCAAGATAAGGTCAAACTGGGTTCATGACCTAGGCATAAAGAATGAGATTATAAAGAAATTGGAAGAGCATAAGATTGTTTACCTCTCAGAACTGTGGAAGAGGAAGGAATTTATGACCAAAGAACTAGAGATCACTATTGACCACAAAATAGACATTTTTAATTATATCAAATTGAAAAGTTTTTGTACAAACAAAACTAATGCAGACAAGATTAGAAGGGAAACAATAAACTGGGAAAACCTTTTTACAGTCAAAGGGTCTGATAAAGGCCTCATTTCCAAAATATATAGAGAATTGATTCTAATTTATAAGAAATCAAGCCATTCTCCAATTGATAAATGGTCAAAGGATATGAACAGACAATTCTCAGACAAAGAAATTAAAACTATTTGTAGCCATATGAAAATGTGCTCCAAATCATTATTAATAAGGGAAACGCAAATTAAGACAACTCTGAGATACTACTACACACCTGTCAGATTGGCTAGAATGACAGGGAAAGACAATGCGGAATGTTGGAGGGGATGTGGGAACATTGTTGGTGGAATTGTAAACACATCCAGACATTCTGGAGAGCAATTTGGAACTATGCTCAAGAAGTTATCAAACTGTGCACACCCTTTGATCCAGCAGTGTTTCTACTGGGCATACTAAAGAAGGGAAAGGGACCTGTATGTGCCAAAATGTTTGTGGCAGCCCTGTTTGTAGTAGCTAGAAACTGGAAAATGAAAGGATGCCCATCAATTGGAGAATGGCTGGGTAAATTGTGGTATATGAACGTTATAGAATATTATTGTTCTGTATGGAACGACCAGCGGGATGAATACAGAGAGGACTGGCGAGACTTACATGAACTGATGCTGAGTGAAATGAGCAGAACCAGGAGATCATTATATACCACAACAACGGATACTGTATGAGGATGTATTCTGATGGAAGTGGATCTCTCCGATAAAGAGAGTTAATTCAGTTTCAATTGATCAAGGATGGACAGAAGCAGCTACACCCAAAGAAAGAACACTGGGAAATGAATATAAACTGCTTGCATTTTTGTTTTTCTTCCCGGGTTATTTATACCTTCTGAATTCAATTCTCCCTGTGCAACAAGAAAATTGTTCGGTTCTGTACACATATTGTATCTAGGATATACTGTAACCTATTCAACATGTAAAGGACTGCTTGCCATCTGGGGGAAGGGGTGGAGGGAGGGAGGGGAAAAATCGGAACAAAAGTGAGTGCAAAGGATAATGTTGTAAAAAGTTACCCTGGCATGCTAATATGGAAATGTTTTATATGACTGTATGTGTGTAATCTTTATAATCTCCCTCCCTCCCCCCCTCCCCCAGATGGCAAGCAGTCCTTTACATGTTAAATATGTCACAGTATAGGAAAAAATAAAATATAGCAGTTTAGAAAATTTTTTTTTAAGTTTTTGAACTTCAATGAACAATTTTTACAATAATCATATTGTAAAAACAAACAATTTAAAAAGACTTAATTCTGATCAATGCAATGGCTGACTACCTACTTCCTTTCAGAGGGATGATGGACTGACATGCAGAATAAGCTACACATCTTTGGACATGGCCAGTATGGGAGTTTGTTTTGCTTAATTAGGCATATTTGTTATAAGGCTTTTTTTTCCAATGGAAAAATAGCATGAAAAGAGAAAAATAAATTTAAAAAAAGGAAACAAGTAATAAATTAAAAGAATAGGGGGAAAAACTATTTTAGTATAAAGATTATTAAACTCATCCCTTCCTTCTTTATTCTTAGGACAAATGGATTCCAAGGAAGAAGCCTCTGGTTGCTCAAAAAAAACCCATTAAGGTGTTCCTGAAGGCAGGGAAAACATATAAATGGTGTGTGTGTGGCCGAAGTAAGAACCAGGTAGGACTCTCTGTAAGAGTGAGTGTTGGGTAGGGGGCACCCTCTAGGATCTCCCCTTTCTCAGGCAAGGTTATTCTTGGCTGCCCTCTGTGGGGCTTCCAAGAGACTTTTTCACTTTCTCTGCCCCAGGGAAACCTTTCTAAAAGTCAGGGCCATAGGGGGAGGAGAGCGGAGCGGAGGGGGGGGGGAGGGGTAGGGAAGTAAGCCTAGCTTGTAAGTTGTCCATTTTTGTTGGGACCTGATCTTCCTAACCCCACCCCTCCTTTTTAAAAATTAATTCATTTCCCATTCCCCACCGGTGTTCCCAAGGAATCCAGCTGACTTTATTCCCTCATCAGACTGGGGCTTCCTAAGAGGTTCCTCCTCAGGATCCCCCTCCCTGTCCAGTGCAGGGACCTGGAGGGCAGGGGCCTGAGTGACCTGTTTCCGGCCTTCCTTCCTCCCTAGCCTTTCTGTGACGCCTCCCACCTCTTCCAGGCAACGGGCCTGTTCCCTCTCAGGTTCAAAGTTGAAGAAGACCGTTCAGCCTTTCTTTGTGCCTGCAAGGCAACCTCGAAGCCCCCCTACTGTGACGGCACTCACAAGAGTGACCGGGTACAAAATGCCCAGGAGGGCTCCTCGCTCTGAGTGGTCCCACAGCAGAGGCCTTAGGTTTGGGTTGGCGACCTCCCTTCCAGGCACCTTGAAGGGCTCATCCATTCTTGGGAGCCTGCCTGCCATCCCACCAAGAGATCCCCCCAAGACCCTTCTATTCCTCCACATCCGGGTCTAGACTCTACTTGTCTCCGCCGGAGGTGGGAGGCTTTTGGTGTCATTCCCTGGATTTGATCTCTTGTCCTGTTGTTGGAGTGTAAGGGTTCTTGGTCCCTTCCCCCCACAGTCTAGAACCCAGGAGCAATGTATTCATCCCCATCGGGCACCATTAAATATACTTAGAAATGGTTTTTCTTGTTTTGTTGCTTTTTCTTTAATTCTTTTTCTATTAATGTGAGTAGGAGGGAGGATCCAGTTCCAGGACTGCTGACCTGACACATTGCTTGCTCCTCTATTTGAGGTCTTCCTCTCATTAGTTGTCAGCTACTTACCCACAGCCCTCATTTGACCCTTGAGGAAACTGAGACAGATTAGACTATATTCTTTTTGGGGGCCTTTCTTTGTATTGCCCACACTAACCTGGCACAGAGGAGCAAGCTTGTTAACTAAGGCTTACAGACTCACCTTTACCCGGTGGGAAAGCTAGGTGCGTTTTCACGGCGGGGGGGGGGGGGGGGGGGGGGGGGGGGGGGGGGGAGATGTGGTGTCTTTTTCCAAAGTCCCTCATCCAAATCCAGCCCTCCTTGCTCTGCCTCCTTTTCTCCCCGAGGTTTTGGAAGTTACATGAACACACCTGATGAATAGGGAATGCTTCCTTCTATCAACTTCTGTCCCCAATCCCTAGCACAGCACCTGGCACACAGCAGACACTTCATATATACTTATTGGGCTGGGAAAAGGCCCTTGTCTGACCAAATGAGTTAACACATGTAAAGTGCTTTGCAAAGTTGAACATATACTTATTGTATTTAATTTTGTAAAACATATTTAACATACACATGTTTATATACCAACACTAGCAGTGATATTACTAATAATTGCAATAATGGGTTTAAGACTCTCCAGTCCTGTCCCCTTTCCCACCTATCAAAGACATCCCACCCCAAACACCCTATGGCATATCTTTACAGATAGAGAAAATGTCAATTCTAGAATTAAATTCCTGAATTCTGGGCATTCAGCAGGGCAAGTTGTGCGGCATAATAATTAGCCCAAAGAATGAGAACAGCCTGGATTCAACTTGTGTTGAGGACAAATGGCAAGTTGGGCAGCCTTGGTGCACTAGGACTTTTGTGACATCCCTAGTGGCTCATCTCTAAGTCAGGGGTGACAGTCCCCGTAGAACCCCCCCCTCCCAGGGCTGTTGTGAGGCTAAGCCAGGATCACTGGAGTCTAGGGTTTATCAGGAACTCCTGCTTCCCCATCCCCCCAGCCACCACTAGCTGTGGATGTCTCTGGGTGTCTCGTCTGTAAAACGAGCTCAGACTAGATGAACTCCGGGCTCCCTTGCAGTTGTCATCTATGAACACAGAATTTTTTGCCAACTTTAAGGTTTTTTTTAAGTTAATTCTCCAGTAGCTCCATAGGGGAGTAGGGATAACTGCTTTTATTTCTTGACTATTAAGAGTGTTAAGACAGAGGCCATGAAGTGAACTGAGGGTGTAAGGATCCTACTTAACATCGGACTCCCCATCATAAGCCACCCCCCAAAAAACCAGGCACAAACCCAAGGAGAATCTGCAGCATTTATTACAAAGCTGATTAGTCGTACAAACGCCAAGGCGGGGGAGGGAGGGAGGGAACACGAACAGATCACAGAACCCCCAACAAGGACAGGATGCACACAGACAAAGCCATTTGGTTGGTCGTACCCCTGCCGCCTCATCCCATCCCACCTTCTCACTATTTACATTGTAGGAGGGACGGGCCAGCCTGTAACCAAGTACTTGAGCCTTGTCCCCGGGCCCACCCCACCCCACCCCACCCCAAACCAAGGTGTCTGTTCAGCCTGCAGGCAACAGTCCTGGGGAAAGAAGGGCACTGGGAATCCTACCTTTGTCTTGTGCTTTGAGAATCCCCCTTGACATCTGTCCTGAACTTGGGGTCCCTGGGTAGGAGAAGGGGGAGGGGACTGCTGACCCTCCCAGGGCCTTTTCCCAAGTCTGGGGTCAGTGTGCTTGTGTGAGGTTCAAATGCCCTCTCCCCACAAAGTCCCAAACGTGGACTTCACTTGCGGCCTCAGTTAACCCCTGGCAAGAGGGGTATGGGAGTCGGGGGAAGGGAGGGGAAAAGTATCCACACTGGAAAAGCTTCTAGGTGGGTCCAGGAGCTCGGTCCCCCCGCCCAAGTTCTCTCCTTCAGCAAGATTAATGCCAAAAAAGGGCACAAACAAAAGGAAAAAAGAACCTAATCTATGCACAGAAGCTACAAGGCTGGGGAAGGGGGAGAGGGGAGAGGTTGGGGACTACTGCCAGCCACCCCTCCGGGTCTCCCCGCTCAGAACCGAAGGACAAACTGCATTTGCAAAAGGCACTGTCAGAGAAATGCTCCCTGCGTTAAGCATGGGGGTGGGTGGGAGCAAAGGCCAGAGGAATGGAGAGTCAGCTCTCCCCACCCCCCGTCCCCTTTATGGTCACAGCCCATCTCCCAAACCTGCCCCTGCAGGACCGGGGCTACCCAAAGCTTTGGGGTCTTGGGGGGGATGGGGTTCACATCTCCGCCCATTCCTCGAAGGGAGGGGAGAGTAGGAGGATGGGGCTGACGCACCCCCAAAGACTCTACTTCCCTGCCCCTTCCCAGCTAAATGTTTAATCCAAAAGGGGAAGGAGCCAGAGTAAGTCATGCAGTTTCGTTAAAGGATGAAATGAAAAAAACAAAAAGCCCAAACACACACAATCCGCACCCGTACCTGCACACACACACACATGTAAGGTCTCTGTTTCCTGCAGCTTTTAAATTAATCTGGCTAATCCATAGAAAATAAGTATGTATATTTGGTTTTCCTATGTACATATATATATATGTATATATATATATATAGATAAATTTATTTATAAAGCCCAACCCCCCTCTACCCTTCAGGGTAAGGTAGAGGGAACTTGGGCCAGGGAGGGAAGAAGGGAAGCCAAAAAGGGGAGAGGGCAGAGAAGAGAGGCCGCACAAACAGGAGGGAGGAAAACCCTGGTCCTCATGTCAAGGGGGGCACTGGGGTCCCATTGACAGTCATCTTGCGCCCCCTGCTGGTAGACGGCGGTGTCTGCAGGCAGTTCGAGGTGCCGCCATTGGCAGTGCCCCCTGGGGCAGATGTGGGGCTCGGGGAGGCGGGGTGGGCGGCAGCCGGCCCGTGCGAGCTGGGGGAGCCATGGGAGGGAGTCGCGGGGCTGGGCAGAGAGGAGGAGGTGGCGGGCAGGGTGGCGGGGCTGGGGGCCTTGTCGCTGACCGACTCGCACTCGGACGCCCCGCTGGTGTTGGTGCCTTCTGAGGGAGCCGCCACGGTGGGCAGAGGAAGCCGCTTGCAGGCCGGCTGGACTCGGTACTTGAGGGGGAGAGGGCCATTCTGCAAAGGGCAGGGAGCCGGGAGACAGACAGGGAGGGTCAGGGCCAGAAGGCCCCCCTCCCCCACCAGAACAGCAGCAGCACCAAGAGAAAGGGGGGGGCGGGGGTGTGTGTGACTGAGACAGGCGGGAAACCAGCAAAAACGGCCAGAGAGAAACGACCCCTGACCCGGAAGCGAAAGGAAGGAGGGGCGAGGGCGGGAGAAGAGCCCAGGTTGGTGGTGGGAACTATCCCCGCCCTGCCTGCCCCGGCCCCCCACTCTCCCGCGCTCACCCGTCTCCAAGGGTAAATGTAGGCAATGTCCATGAGCGTGTAGTACTCCTTCAGGGGTTCGTCCTCATACAGCACCTCCACCTGGGGAAGCAACACCCCTCCCCGGAGAGGGAGGGGAAGCCAAGGGGTTACCAGCTTGCCAGCCTTCCCCTCCATGGCACGGAGAGAACAGGTAGCTTAAAATGCTCATTTTTGAGCTTGCAGGGACTTCGGGGGCGTCTGCTCCAACCAATATTTGTAAGAATCCTCTTTACATTTCCGACAAATGATCCTCAAGCCCAATGATGAGGAAGCTCACTACCACCTGAGGGTTATTCATTCTAATTTTTAAAAAGTATTCTATCTAAGAAGGCACAAATGTTTTTTTTTTTTTTTTGCATGAAAAAGCATTTAAAATTTTTTAGACAATATTTTCCCTCTACTCACATGTTAAAATAATTTTACACCAGCCGTGAAGTCAGGAGGACCTGAGTTCTAATCTGGACACTTAACCCTTCCTAGCTATTTGACCCTGGGCAAGTCACTTAACCCCAACTGCCTCAGCAAAACAAATAAATATTTTTTAAATAATAATTTTAAGCTCTTTTTAAAAATTTTGGTTCTCAGGAGAACATTGTAATACAGTAAGAGCAACATTGTGTGATGATCAACTATGACAGACTTGGCTCTTCTTGCAAGACGGTGATCTCAGACAATTTTAATAAACTTGGGATGGAAAATGCCATCTGAATCCAAAGAGAGAGCTATGGAGACTGAATGTGGATCAAAGCATACTCTTTTAATTTTTTCCCTTATGGTTTTTCCCTTTTTGTTCTGATTTTTCTTTTCCAGCATGATTAATGTGTCAATATGTTTAACATGATTGGGGATGTAAAGAAGGGGGTAGAGAAAAATTTGGAAAGTAAAATCTTAAAAAAATCGAGTATTGAAATCTATTTTTAAACATTAAAAAAAAGATTAAAGGAAGCAAAAAAAATTTCTAGTTCAAAATTCTATTCTTTTCTCCCTCCTTACATCCTTTGCTAAGTTGATACACAATCTGATACAGGTTTTATTATACATGTGATTAGAGACTAGGGAGGTAAGGAAGGAATGGAGAAAAATTTGGAACTTAAAATCTTGCAAAATCAAATGTTGAAAACTATCTTTAAACATTAAAAAAAGAGATTAAAAGGAAACAAAAAAAGCTTCTAGTTCCAAATTCTATTCTTTCTTCCCTCCCCACATCCCTTCCTAAGAAGGCACACAACTTGAAATGGATTATACTGTACATGTGATTTTTAATGATTCTTAAATGGAACTAAATTTGCCTCTCCTATCATTTCTAATTTTATTGTCTAGAGACCCAGGAAGAGCAAACGAAATCCCTCTTCCACAAGGACAGCCCTTTAAATACTTGAAAACACCTATAAATGCACCAGCTGTCCCAGACGTCCATCTCTTCTCTAAATTAAATAATGCCCCAGGTTCCTCAAATAATTTCCATTTATCAGTTTTGAGCCTGTTCGGTAGAACGTGAGCTCTTGGAGTACAAAGCCCACCTTATTTCTACCTGTATTCTCAGCACTTAGCATATAGTAATTTCTTTATGCTTCATTCATTCGTTCACCCAGTCACCATCCTGGTCACCATTCTCTACATGGGCCCCAGCTGGTCATGCCCTCCCCAGATTGTGGTGCCCAGAACTGAATACTCTAGATTTGGTCTCACCAGGACAGAGGGATGTTTATTCTTCTTGCTCAAGTTCAAGTGATTAATAATGATTATTTAATTATTCTATTGGATTAATTAAAATCAAAGCAGCTTAAAAAACAACAACTCATTTGTGGATTCATACAGAACTTACAGTCAGGCCTCAATCATTTGAAATATATATAGACATGTTTCCTGGATCCCATACTGGTACAATTGAATTCTTTTAAAACCCCCTCCCAGGACTTAGTGGTTATTCCTATTGAATTTCATCTTTTTTCCTTTTAAAAAATTTAAACTTTTATCTTTTTTCAATTTGCATTTGTGTTCTCCCCTATATTAGAAAAACCCTTTAACAAATATTCATAGTCAAGCAAAAGGACATTTCCCTATAAAATTCCATCTTATTAAACTGGATCTGTTCATTTAATCCATCAGTAACTTTACAGATCCTGGGGATGCATCAGTGTTGTATTATTACAACCAGTGTAGAATCAGCTGTACTAGTGATGCAGAAGAACAACGCTGACTACAACAAAGCTAAGGCAGGGCCTCGTGGCCTTCCCACCAGAGATTCCCTGCAAGCAGAAACAGACAGTTCCCGTTCCTCCGTTCCCTTAGTTATCAACAGCGAACTGCGCGCCCATGCGGCCCCTATGGCTTTATCATGTTTACAAGGACATTATGAGAGGCCTGTCAAATACCTTGCTGAAACCAACCTCACGGTTTTCACAATGGGCCGCCCAGAGAGGCTCAGGGCTGAATCACAACGCTGGCTCCCCATCCCAAGCTCCTTGGCCAGTCACCCCGGGCACAGCCTTCCTCGGGAGGCACAAGGCAGCCCAGCGGAAGGTCCCCGGATGGGGAGCCGCATTAGGACAAGTGAGGGACAGGAAAAGCCCACAGGACGCCGTCTAGAGAGGGCTCCCCTCCTGGGGCTCCGACTCACTTTATACTTGCTGGGCACATCCATCTTGTTACGGAGAAACTTGGCGAGGTGCATGACCGTCATGGCTGCAGGACATCGCAGGAACCGAACCCCTGTCTTCTGGGGGAAAGGGAGGGCACAGACGGGTTCAAGGCAGGAGGAGGGAAGGAACAACACTGCAGTCTCCTCGGTTGACTACCTGGACCCCTCTTCTCCCTCCCTCGTGGCTCGCCCACTGCCACCCGTGCCCCACTCCCCCGGCTCCCTTCTGCCTCTAGCACTCACTTTCTCCTTGTCCCCGTCCCCATTCTCCAGGGCGCCCTTCTTCTCTTCCCTGTCCCTGTTGGGGGAAGGAATGAAGCCAGGAGATCCCAGGAGAGGGAGGGGGGTCCCTTCCCAACCCCTTCCTGTCTCCTCCAGGGAGGGGCTAATTACCAGGAACACTCCCACCCCGAGCTGAAAATCCGGGGGATGTGGGGGAAATGAAACTCCAAGTAAGGAGCAGGAGAAAGCTCCCGTGGCCCAGGTGGGCACCCTGACCTAGTCCAACTCCCAGGCCCCCCCGAGCGGAGCGCAGCAGGGACAAGGAACTTGCCTGACACCCTCGTAAAATTCAATGGAGAGGCTGACGATTTCATCATCACTCAGGGCCCCCTTCTCCTGTTCTAGGACCTCACCTCGGTCTTCGTTGGAGCCGTTGGGGACTAGGGGGAGAAAACTCGGGTCGGTGGCGGCCCGGGTGCGGGGGAGCAGGCCTCCGCCTCGGGGTGGGAAAGGAAGGGGCCCACAGTCGCCACTCCTCCCCACTTGCCCAAACGCACTTTGGGTCAGCAACCATCGAAGTGCCGACTCTGTGCCAGACACAGGGCTAGGCACGGGGGTGCGGAGACAAACCGGAGACCAGTCCCTGCCCTCGAGAGCTTACATTCTGCCGGAGGCCCAGGGCTCTGGACGGGATACTCAACAGGTTTCCTTCCTTGGCGGGGATACTCACTCAGCCCAGTGTGGGGAAGGACCAAACCCAAGTCATGCCGTGGTGGGGGCAGGGTCTTGGTGGGGAATTAGGGAGAGAGAGAGAGTCTGACACACACACACACGCGGGCTTCCGCTTCCCCCCGTCCCCAACCGACGCCGCCCAGGACTGAGGGGGAGCGCTCACCTTCCGTCAGAGGGTAGGCCGCGTAGAAATCTCGCCGGCGCTTCATCTCATCTGGAAGGGAAGAAAGCAAAGACCCTCAGGGAAAACGAAGGAGGCAGGCGGGGGAGCGGGCGGGAGCAGGGCAGCCTTTCGGAAGTACCTTTGAAAAGTCCAGGGACCAGTTTGTAGACGATGTCTTGAAGGGTTTTGTCTGACCTGGAAAAGATGCCATGAGGGGACACAAGAGCGCGTCAGAGGCAGCCACAGACCTTCCCAGGGCTGGGGGAGCCCCTTCTCTGAGGCGCGCCGGCACATGGCCCTTTGGCCAGAATCACGACCCCCCACCCCAAGAACTGGTCCCTCCCTAGGGATTTTACGCTCTTTCCCGACTTGCCCCGCTCCCATTTGGGGAACCCCTCAGAAAGTGGCCGGGTGAGGGGCAAGGGAAGGCAGGCAAAGCCAGCAGCTGGAAGGGAAAGCCCACCTGATGCTCAGCAGGGGCCGTGTTTTATGGACCTGGACGTCGCACATGGGACAGTACTTGTTGGTCTCCAGGTAGCGGACGATGCAGGTTTTGCAGACTGAGAGAGAAAAGGCGTGGGAGAGGTTAGGAAGGTCCCTGCATACCTGGCCAAGCAACCTCCCCGCCGGCTAGATCATCTTCTCGCACATGGGATGGACTGGGGCAAAGGACTAAGCCCACATATCGATCTAAAATGGGGTCCAACGCCCCTAACGAGACTGCAGTTACAGGCGCCCTGCAGAAAGCTTCCTTCGTGAATTCTCCCCTTTCCTTAATTACCTCCCTCTCATCAAGGGCTGGGCGCTACTTTTTTCCCATCCGTAATTCGTACCCCATTTATGAGTATCTGTCTCTGCCTTGGCAGTCTTGGACTTTGCTGCATCACACTGAAGCCAAATCCAGTCTTTCCCATTATAGAAACTTGGAAGCCCCTTCAGAGACCACCCAGAGCAAACTTCAACTTCTCTCAATGAGGGAACTGAGGCCGAGGGGGAAGAGGCAATGAAGAGAGCCCACATTCAAACCCGGGGCCTCTGAATGCAGTCTCTGGCCTGCTTCACCATACACCCTTGCATCTCCCGTAAAGCTAGACCCCCCAAGAGCGTGGCCCACTCC
The DNA here is from genome assembly GCF_016432865.1 of Antechinus flavipes. Taxonomy (NCBI): domain Eukaryota; kingdom Metazoa; phylum Chordata; class Mammalia; order Dasyuromorphia; family Dasyuridae; genus Antechinus; species Antechinus flavipes. The sequence goes on along the minus strand of NC_067401.1, from coordinate 135,274,384 downwards.
CTGGGGAAGATGGGGCTCGCCACCCTCGGCCCCTTCCCCCACTTACAGGAATGCAGACATTCTACAATGGTAGTGGCGTCGATGAAGTACCCCCCACAGAGGGCACACATGAGATGGGGGTTCAGTTCCGTGATCTTAATCCGAGTTGTCCGATGCATGATGCTGGGGTAAAAGAGGGGGAGCACCGACCTGGGAAAAAGAAGGGAACCACCTGAGCCAGGGAGAAGCTCGAAGAGGGGAAGCTGGGATCCCGGGCCCTTCTTCCACCTCTCCTCGCCATCAGCTGCTGGGAGCCCACCCTGGGTACCAGGCACCTGCAAGTCCCAGGAAGATAATGGGAGCAGGCAGGCTCCGGGGCCACCTGTGCTGAGAACAGGCCTAAAGATGGACAGATCTGGGTCAGATGACGGGAAGAGCTCTCCAGCTGGCAGGGAGCAAGATGGAAAGTAGACTAAGATTCAGAAGTCTTGGGAGAGCTTTCCTGGAGTTCAGTGCTCAGAACGATTGCACCGTTTCTCTCTGTAAACAAGTGAGATTTGTTTCTGGCTGATGTGCCCGTGTCTCGGCCTGACATTCACAACCAGAGAGTGTGTACGTGTGTGATCGGAATGCACACATGTGTGTGCATATAATACACACACATATTGATATGTATATATATAAACATACATGTATATATGCATGGATGGCTACAGGTGGCTAGATGGTGCCACAGTGGGCAGCATCAGGCCTGGAGTCAGGAAAAACCATCTTCCAGAGTTCAAACCCAGACTCCAAACACTAGCTGTGTAACCCTGGGCAAGTCACTTAACTCTGCCTCAGTTTCTGTCTCTGTAAAATGGGTGGAGAAGAAAATGGCAAGCCACTCTAGTATCTTGGCTAAGAAAGCCCCAAATGGGGTTGTGAAGAGCTGGACAGGACTCATACAACTGAATAACAACAAGTGTGTGTGTGCACATTTATCTGGAACTTGGAGACCATAGGATCAAGTCTGAAGAGACATCAGAGACCACCTTTTACAAATAGGGAAACTGAGGTTTAAAGAAGTAAATGATTTGTCCAGGGTCTCATAGCTAGTAGCAAAAGCAAGACAAGAACTTAGATAAACTAATGCCAAATCCAATGTTCCTTTTATTGTGCCATAAGTATGGAATACTGATAATATCAAATTCAATAAACAGATTACTCCATAACCAGAGGCTCTCCAATTTCCATCTTTGCACTACACCTGTTCACACCTTTCTCAGAGGCCCTGCTCCCTCCTTTCCTGCTCTGTTCCTCCGGTCCCTCCCCAGCTCTGTTCCTGACTCCTTTCTAGGAGTTTTTCCTGATTCTGCTCTTTCCATCCCCTCCCTCCTGAGAGCCACAGTTTATTCACTTGTCCCCATTTTCCTGTCTGCATCTGGATAAAGAGCCTTTCTCCCCTCCGGAGCACCTCTGTGACGGCAGAAATTGTGCTTTTACCTTCTTCTGGGCCACTTCCCACAGCCCAATGTGGGGCTCTGCAGGTAAAAGGGGTAGAGAGGCAGAAAGAAGGGGGTAGACGCCTGTGTGATCTAACTTTCCTGCTACATAAGCAAATAGTAACCAACTTTAGTCCCTTAAAAAAGCCCTCACATTTCCCACCAATGAATGCCGGTCCCCCTTATATCTCCAGACAAACACTATGGCAGGTGCCAGAGCCCACTAGTGACCCCCTCTACCCAGTATGGGTAGGAACAACAACAGTATACAGGAGACAAACCTGGATTCTAATCTTGACTGTAACTAACTAGAGCCATATAGAAAAATAATTAATATAAGCTACTTAACAACCTATTAAATGGAATTAAAATAACAGGGCTGGACTCCAAGATATCCTTCTCACATCTAAGGTTCTGGTGCCTGAAGGAACCAAGTAAAGGGCACAACTTAGGAACCATTCATGGAGAAGGTGTCAAAATCCCAATTTTCTTTCTTTTCCTTTAGAAATCACATCTCAAATATGAACAGGAAAAAGCCCCACCAAGTTCCCCATTCTAAGAAAACTCCAGTGTGTAGGGTCAGAGTGGGCTACGTATAGCCCTTAGAAACCACATTCTCTTCCCCCTTCATCTCCTTCACATCCATTCTTGCCATTCCCCAAACCAGGAAAGATTTCTAAAACCATAGCATTTGGTTTTTCTAAGACAAGACATTCACAACCACAAGCAGGGGTTTCTATAGAGACTTTAGAGATGAGATTGGCGAAGACCCAAGGAACAAAGAGAGACCCAGAGAGGAAAAAGTGAAATTAGAGAGCTCAGAGACAAAAAAGATCCAAAAAGACAAAAAGAGATCCAGGTTAAAGAAAAATAACAAAAGGTGGTCCCAGGCCCCAGGCCCAGATGTCAGTCTTTCCTCCTTTCCTGGGTCACAGGATACTGTCATAGATTTAAAGCCAGAAGGGACCTCAGCTATTTGACCATTTCTATAGTGACTCCAATCCTGGCAAGATAGGAATATATTAATTTCTAAGATCATAGGATTAAATATTTAGAGGTAGAAGGAATCCCTTCTATCAGCTAGTTCTTAACTTTGGTTGTTATTATTATAATAAAATAAAAAGGGTTCATAGCTTTGGCAACAGGGTGAAACCTACGGGCCCTTTTTCAGAATGATGTTTATCTCTAAATTCATAATTGAAAGAAATGCTCAATTTAGGGTTAGTGAAAATATAAAGATGCATTTTCTTCCATTCAAGTTTGCAATTTGACACATACTTCCATTCCAGGTTGGCGGACCTCAGGGTAAGAATCTCTATTCTAGTATAACCCTCTGATTTTACAAATGAAGAACTGGGGTCCTTTGAGATGAAGGGATCTGTTCCAGGTCATATGTATATAATGACCTGAAGCTGGGTCTTCAAATAAGAAATTATGAAGCTTCATTCCAGGCTTCAGAGAGAGAGAGAATAAACTCAGTGTCTCCTTATCTGTCTGTGTTGCTGTCTGCCCCTGTATCGGGGTGAGGGGGGTACTGTGTTCCACGAAGAGACCGAGGTCTGCCATTGCCAAGGGCTGTTCTCCTCCTTGTCTTACTCACTCTCCAACTTCCGATGGTTCCCCTTCCCTTACACATGAATCCAGACTCCCCACACCAACGCAGCCACCTCATTCACACACTTGCTGTGTTTCCAAAACAACAGACTCTTGCTTTAAATGCATAGACCCAAGGTAGTTCCAGTAAGACAGACACATTAACATCCAGACTACAAGATTCATGGGCTCAGAAGTGAGCAAGCTATCATGGAGTCAACTGAGCTCTCCTCCAAAGCAAGGGCCACTTCAGAAGGCTAACCAGGTCCCTCTTCTTCCCCTAGAAGCTTCAGATGAACTAATCTGCTTCCACTATGGCCTGTTCTCCTCCCCAGTTCTTAAAAAACATTCTCCATTTTCCCATGGTGTCCCCTGTCCCTTCATCCAGAGGGGCCTCAGACCTACCAATAGGGAGGAGGGAGTGAAGGGATGCTCATTGGTTCCCTCATCTGATTTCCATGGTTACCTGCAGGGCCCTGCAGGCAGGATGCCAAGAGGTACAGTAAACAGGAACCTTTATTGGTATTGGGGCCTTTGGCCCTGCCCTCTCCCCACCTCTGGGCCTCAGGGCCCCCACACACCTGATACCTAATCTCTCCCCTGATGCTACTAGGTTGGATCTATGGGGGAGGAGAAGGAAAACTAGACACTGACAATCTTGTCAGGGAAGAGACTGAAGCAGTGACACAGAATGACACGAGGATAAAATGGCAAGGATCCACAGGAAGTCAAACCCAACGGACCTAGCTCAGAAATAGGATATCAATGGAGAACTTGGCTCCTTCGAACCCCTCCCCCCAGAGGAAGAGGGGCTCTCTCTAACCTTCAGACAATCTAGTCCAAGGCCTGAGCCTCCCCATACTTCCTCTCCACTCTCAGATGTCTTTCTTTGGTTCCAAAGTTCACCAGAATAGAAGCTCCTCAAGTCTCTCTTGGTTTCAGTACTTTTTTAGATCTTTCCTAAGAGACTTTGGGCATCAACATGCAAAGAATTGCCATTCAAGTGCTTACAGCCAATTAGATTGTCCCTTTCTTTCATCACTACTTTTTCCTCTAATGAAAATAATCCTAATTCCCTGACCCGGAGGTCACTCAAGGTCATGCAAATTGTCATACAAGGTTGTGAGTGGACAGGACCTTAACAGCGCACAGACGCCTAAGTGCTCCCTGGATAAATATGAGTATCTATGAAATCAAAAGGGAAAAAACCACATCTTTACTTTCACTAACCATTGCTTTTCTTTGTAATCCTAGGAATTTTATTTTATGCACTCAAAAACATTATTCTGAAAAGGGATTCCTTAGAATATCCATGAACTAGAAAAGAGGGGAAAAAACCAATTACATCTTTATTTTCACTAATCATTGGCTTTCTTTGTAATCCCATGTATTTTATGCACTCAAAAACATTGCTCCAAAAAGGGATCCCTAGAATATCCATGAACCAAAAAAGGATCCCTAGGTTTTAACAAGTTGCCAAAGAGTTTGCAACTCAAAAAAGTTTCAGAATCCATGATCCTGACCTGTCTCCTTGGAGGCCAGGACTTAGAAAGACTGGGATCACACATATCCAGCAGGAGGCAAGCCAGATCTTTTGGCCCTTGGTCCAGAGCTCTCAAAGAGCTGGCAAACTCCCCCCTCTAACTTAATCCCAATGGGCCTTGAATCGGAGATGGGCAGCGCTGCCTGCAGGTAAGGGGATGAGACAGGTAAACTCTCTGATCCAAGTTCCTGTGGATGGAATCCCTAAAGTTCAAGGCAATTACAAGGCTACAGCCTCACTTTTAAGATTCGCAGAACACTTTCTTCATATGTTATTATTTTTTTTTTTTGGTCCTCCCAGCAACCCCATGAGATAGTTGTGAATGTCATCCCCATTTTACAGGTGAGGAAACGGAGGATGAAAGAGATTAAGGACCTGCCCAGATTATACAGCTATCAAGTCTATTATAAAGTATGCCTTTTAAAACACTGATCTCATGGGTAAGGAAGACCCCCGGTTTCTCCTGCCTCCCTCCTTCCAGTTATAAATATGGAAGATGAACCCCAGAAAGACATCCTCAAGGTCATATGCCAAGTAGGAGGGCACAGCCAAGACCTAACTGAAGCCCCAAATGGTGATCCATGACATGGCCCTTTGTTGCCAGGCAGACAGTTCTTTACTCATCTGCCCTAAGCTGGGCTTATTTAAGCATTCCATTTCCTGTTGTTCATCCCAGCAAATTGCATTTCTGGTGACTATCCATCCATGCCATGTAGACTGTCCGTTTTACTGGCAAACAGTCGCATCTACCTGTTCTCCAGGAGCCTGCCTTAGGCAAGCAGGCCTGGATCCGTTCTCCGTGAGATGCTGAGCTTCTTCTCCAGTCCTCATGGAAAAGCGCTCCATCCCTCCAACTCCTGGTCCCCACTGCCCGGGAGCCCGCCCTCTCCCCCACGGCCCAGCCCCGGCTGCCCGCCGTCCTGGCTGCCCGCCCTCCCAATGCTCCCTGCTAGCTGCCATCCAGGGAAGCCCCTAGAAAGGTGCCAAACCCAAGAGACACAGGCGGGCAGCCCCAGACAAAGACCCACGCCGAGGGAAGGGACGCAGAGCCAACGCACGGAGCCAGGCCCGCTGCCCACGCTCCCCTGCCCGGGAGAGGTGGCCAGACACCGGGAGCAGACACACCCGAGCCAGAGGCAGCCCGAGCCAGGACCCGAAGCCTGCCAGAGAAGGCTCTGGGCTCACACACTCCCCCCTCGGCCTGACATAATGCACACACACACTGGTCTTTGTGCCTTCCCCCCAAGCCCACGGCTCCTTCCCCCCCGGGCGCGCACACCCCTGCTCCCTGGGGGGCAGAGGGCACCTGTCCCGGAACCAAGTGACCCCGGGGTCAGGATCCATGAGGACGGCTGCCTCAGCCCAAACCTCTCCTCCTTACCCCCCAGCAAGGAGCCTTCACCTTGGACAGAGACTCCTGGGGACACATGGACACACGCGCGCTTCTTCCCAGCTCAGATTCACAAGCGCCCCCACCTCCATCCTTTCTCACCTCCCCCCACACACGTTCGCCCTGGCCTTAACCCCACCCCCACGGGTCAGAAGGGTCCGGAGGGGAAAAGTTCCACCAATGCTAGCTTCGCGTTCCCTCCCCCAAAACAACAATTTGGAATGGGGCCGTGGGGAGCAAGGGGAAGGAGGGAGACTGGAGGAGGCGGAGAGACAGACACTGGGGGAGACCCCGGGAGGGCTTCGGAGGCCCCGCGGAGGTACAACTCCGAATACACACACACACAGACGTACGAGTAAGAGACAGACAGTCGGGGAAAAGACAAAGAGAGGGAGAGAATGGGAGGGGAAAAGCAAAGACCCAACACTTCCCACAATATTTATGGATAATTTCTATACCATCCCTACTGTCTTACGCCCTCTGCCCCCTCAACCAGAGCAGTCCCACGCTCAAGCGGGGAGGGGGGCCGGGGGCATTTTTGGACATACAGTAAAAGAAGGAAAGGTTGACTAAGGGCCGAGATCGCCGGCCCAGCAGCTCGAGGCAAAAGATTGGGGGTGGGGTGGGGGACTGGAGGAAGCCCCAGGCTCCAGCTCACGAGCGGGGGAGGGGCTAGCTTTCCAGACCCCTCCTCTGCCACAATCTACGAAAAATATCGCGATAAGTAACCCTCTTTCTCCCCCCCACCTTAAACATGGGGCCCCAGTTTTGGGGTGATCGTCTCCACCTCTCTGGAGTCAAACTTTCGGCGGGGCCCGTGGAGGGAGTGTCTTATAGGCAGGGGATGGACACTGGTCCTTTTTCTTTGGGGGATAAAGGAGAAGTCACTATATTGGGGAGGGGGAGAAGAGCACCCCATGGTGAAAGATACTGGGACTCGCGCAGAATCGTAGGCGAACCCCCATTCTCCTCCTCAGCCCCTTAAGAACAAGGGAGCACCTCCCCAACTCCTCGAATGTCCCTGATGCCTGGGGTACAAGGTGGGGGGGGCGTGAGCACACCCCTCCCCCAGTTATGAAGCAGTGGGCGGCTGGGGTTGTGTTTATAAAGCTAGTGGAAAGGGTCGAGAGGACGAAGACCCCTCCCCAGCCCCCAGGTTTCCCTACACCCCTCTCCCCTATTCCATCTCTAAGGCAGGGGAATGGGGGGGGTTGCGGTATAAAGAGGTGGAGGTGGTCGGGGAGAAGAAGAGATGGCAAGTCGTTTAAAAAAGGGGGGGAGGGAAGCCGCTTCGGCCATCTTGGAAGCAGAGGAAAGGAAAAAAGAGAAAAGGGGAGAAAGAAAGGCAGACGGGGCGGGCTGGGAGTATGAGAAAAAGGGAGCAATAAAGGGGGCACTATTGCCCCCCCACTCGGTAGCTTCATAAAGGGGGAAAGAACCCGTGCATCCGGGGCTTTTCGCTAGAGCGAAGAAGGGCAGGGGCAGTCCGCGCGCGCTTACCTGGGTCCCGGGTCCGATGGGTCGCGGGAAAGGGGGGTGGGAGGGAGGGGAGGGGGGGAGCGGGCCCCAGCCGAATCTCCCGCTCCGGCGGCGGGAGGGGAAAAACCTGGTGTAAGAAAGGAGTTTGTGAAAACGGCTTGGGGTGGGTGGGTGGGAGGGAGAGAGGGGAGGGGAGGGGACGAAAAGGGGGAGGGGAGGGACTGGGGATGGGGGGCGGAGAGGGGGGGACCAAAATGGCTTTTTTTCCTTCAGACTAGAGTTGGTCCCGCCCACTCCCCACCCCACGTGACCTCATTCCTTCAGGGTGTTTGCGGAGAGGGGAAGAGGGGGGTTGGGGGAGGCAGGCTAGGTTGGGCCCCCCACAATTGCTACCCGGTCTCAAGCGTGAACACGCCTCCTCCGGTCCCAAACTGCTCCCTTCATCATTCCCCCACCTACAGTAGCCTTCCACCCTTATCACTCCCTTCTCCATCCAAAGCCCCTTTTACCCCGAAATGTCTGGCCCCCTCTAATCCTGTGACCCCACTTGCAGAATCCCTCCTCCCCCACTCCCCGGCTTTCCCTCTAGAAGGCTGGATTCGGAGCTGGCCGCCAGGGGCTGGGAAAATCCAGAAATAAAGCCTCGAAGGGGAACCTTGTGCGCACAGTCTCAATATGTTATCGATTAGGCCGGGGGCTAGGAGCCCCTCTCTCCCTCTGTCCATCCGGCCTCTGAATTGTTCATCTTGGCTCTTTTTGCTTAATCCAAGTGGAATTGATTTTCATTTGCCAATTATGTGTATGTATACGTGTGTGCGCGCACATGATGCAGATGTGTCTGTGTGTGTATACACACACATAATATGAGCATACAATTTCCTCCCCTTCTTTAATTCTAGCTCCCCCTCCCCGGGGGTTAAATCTCTCAGACAACCTAGGGACCGCGGCGGCTCGGCGCCAGGCTGCCGGAGGAGGAGGCGTCCCTGGGCCCGGGACGGCCCCCGAGGAGAGGAGGGGGGCTCGTTAGCCTTCCAGTCCTACGCTGTTCTCCGCCAATTTCTACAGCAGCGCGGAGGAGGACCGCGTGTCCGGATACAGCAGAGAGGGAGGAGCTGAGGCAGGGGTGCGAGGCCACGGAGTGGAAGGGAGGAGGGGTTGGCAGGGCTGGAGCGCGGACCCAGGGAGAGCTCAGGCCCGCTGGGGGTGCCACCGTCTTTGACGTTTGTGCCCACGGTGCTTTCCTTCCTTCATTCTGCCCCAGAGTGGACACAGTCTGGGGGGCGTGTGTGTCTGCGCGCGTGCGCGCGCGCGCTCAGGAGAAGGGGGAAAAAGAAAAGAGGAAAGGAGACAATGAAGGAAAGGACTGAAAAGGAAAACAATGAAGAATAAACCCAAACCCAAACCAAAACTGAGACAAATTGCCAGAGGGAAAAATCTGTGGCCAGAGTGGGCCCAGATTCTCTCGCTGCCTGCGGTTCTTTCTCGAGCAACCTGCGTGTTTGGCGTTCTCCATTCTTTCTCCCTATCTCCACTTTCTAGTTCTTTTCTCCGACGCAGACGTGCAGAGCAGGAGGGAGAGTCTAAGTGCAGACTTAAGAGAGAGAGAAAAATTTCTGGGTGCGAGGAAGATGATTCTCTAGGCCAAGCCCCTTCCCTCAGGCCCATCCATCCTGTCCATGACAGGAAGGAAGAGGGAAACACTAAAAGATGGGTGGTGGAAGGATGAGCAAGGCTTGGAGAAGTCCTCGAAAGAATCGGCCTAGAGCCCTCGCTCGCAGGTACTAGCAAATCAGGACTATTATAGAGAACGCTGAGGGGGAGGGGAGTGTGTGTGTGAGGGGGTGGACAAGAGAGATCCATTTGCTTTTTCCTTTATGAGATTTATTGGACTGATGGATAGAACACACTCCTCTCAGAGCTCGATTATCTGCCTAAAAGTGCAATTAGGCACTTGGGTGGATGCTTGAGTTATGAATTTTAATAAAATCACTTATCATAGGACGAACTTCCTGCCTTGATTCGCTGGCCACTGACCAGGGGAGTAAATAATCTAGGCTCAATCTTCACCAATGATTTGCTCTGGGCGCAGATGCCATGCTAGCTAAATTAAATGTTGGTTCTGTGACCCCCCTCCCCTGTCCACGTGAAAAAGGGGGTGGTGGCAGATGGAGGAAGAACTGAAGAAAAGGAGAAATAGGAGAAAGAAGAAGCAGGAGGAGATAGAAATGAAATTGAATTCTCCTATCACAAAATTGCCGGAGCATTTGGTTTCTATTCTCCCCTTTGCATCTCACTCATTTTTGTATACTTGTCCTTCTTTAAGACTCCTTGAGGACAGGGCCTGTATTGAATCTCTTTTTGCTTCTTCTGTAGGGAGCTTTTAATGTTTTTTGGATTGAATTGAAAAAGGAAGAATAGAAAGAGAAAAAAAAAGTTGAAGGAGAAAATGAAGAAAGGGAGCAAAGAGAAGAGGAAAAAGGGAGGGGGGAGCAAAAGAAATGAAGAAAAGGAAGAGGTATAAAGGAAAGAATGAGGGAGGGGAAGGAAAGATAGACTGAAGAGTAAGTGGAGGAAAGGAAGAAGGAAAAAGAAGAGGGCAGAGAGAGGAGGAATAAGGAAAGGAGGGAGAACCGACATTCTGGAGGGATCTCTGAAGAATCTATTGGGAATATCAGGAGAACCTGTCATTTATTTCCCTCCTCCTAAGAACCATCTCTTTGGTGCAATAGAAAAGTGGTGAGAATAAAGGGTCGTTTTAGGAGCTTCAAGGGTCAGCATATTCTTGAATTATGTGAGCAAAGCTGTCTTTCCCTCAATTGCCCCCAACTCACCCCAGTTTGGATAAATTCAGATATCTCCCTGGGTGAATTCAAATAACTATCAGGGATCTCCTTTCCTCTATTCTTTCTATACTTTCTTTAGAACAAAGAAAAAGACCTCATGTTGCTAATTCCCATCGAATTATCAACAATTAGAATCGAGGCCAAATGTAACAACTGGAATGGGCTCCTCGGGTAACAGGTTGTGTTTGTAGAAAGCAGATGCTACTCTGCTCAACAGTCGCCTGCCAATCCGGGAGGACAGCCGGGAGGAAATAGGAGGGCCAGCTGAGAAGATAAAGGGAATAGACAGATATCTTGCGATCACCGTGTTACCCAGTCATTCTAAACCCACTTCACTAAGCCCCTTTCCAGCATTCAAGTAGTCTTCCATGCTTTATGAGAGGCAAAATTTTCCTGAATTTGAAGTTATTCATCTTCTCTGGGACTCAATTTTTTAATCTGTAAAATAAGAGGGCTGGACTGGATCATTTCTGAGGTTCTTTCCCATTTTAAATCTATAATCCTATGAAATTTCAAGATTGTTCCATTTCCTTCCCACTAAAAGTGTCTTCCTCCTGCCAAGACGCCTTTCCCTCAACTCCCCACATGGCAACTCCCCTCCTTCCTCCCCCCACTCTCCCCCAACTCTACTCCCATTCATTTGTTTCTGATTTTAATACTTCACAAACTCATTCTGTACTGACTCCAATATTTTATTCTGACGTTGGAGTCAGCTCTCAAAGGGCAAGGACTGGATTACTGCAGTTATTTTTGCTTAGACCCCAGCATACTACCCAGAACAATTAGGAGCTTCAGAAACATCTTTTTGAAGATACCAAAGATGATACATCGCTCTTCCTATCCCTTTTTATATCTATCCATGTCATCCCCTTCTATTTTTCTGAATTTCCTTTTCTATCTTTCCATATTTCTCTTTTTGTTTGAACCTCTCTCTATGGCTTTGTCTCCTTGTCTTTATGTTTCCCATTTTCTCTCTCGATTTTCTACCTCTCTTTTTGCAATATCAGAAAGCAGCAGCACACAAAGAATGCAACACATAGACTACTATGGACAACAGAAGATTGTCCCACCTTCCGCACAAATTTCTTTCAAATCCTGTTAACCGGGTACACATTATAAAATCTGTAGTGTTCCTCCCCTTCTCCCCCTTCTCCCTCCTTTCCCCCCCTTTTCCTTTTACGCTGCAACCCTTTTCAAGGGTGGGAGTGGTGAAGCATTTACTGACGGAAGCAAACTACGTTTCCCCAGTCCAGACGTCATACTTGTTTGCCAATATCTCCTACCTTTGGCGTCGAGGGAGCTTGTGTGGGAGGGATGCGGGGGAAGCAAAGAAGGTTGATGAGTTGTACAAGCTTATTCAAGCCCGTGGAAAAAAACTCCCGTCCCTGGGTGGGCTCGAACCACCAACCTTTCGGTTAACAGCCGAACGCGCTAACCGATTGCGCCACAGAGACCGTACTGCAAAGTGCTTCCGCACTGTCCTGAGTCAATGGAAGGGAGCCCACTGGCGGCAGCTGGGGGCGAAGTTCTAATGCGGTGTTAGAGAAGAAAGCCGACCTGAGAGGATGACAAATGTGGGCGGGGTGTTTGGGAGCCAGGTCCCGGGGAGCAGAGACCCAAGGATAAGGCCAGAAGCATGCAAAGCCAGGAAGCAACGGATGGAGAGAAAGGGCGGAGGCTCAGAAACTGGAGCGGGGATCCAGAATTCTGAGGATTATGCATTCCACCAGCGTCCGTGACGGGTTTAACTGGGGGCGCGGGGGAGGATCAGTTTCCAAAGAGGGCATTGTGATCCGGCTGACGAAAAAAAGAAATAATGGCGGGAAAATTCCCCAAACAGCAGAAGTTTCAAAATTTATTTTTGACTTCGGAACACATTGAGGTTTCGATTTCTTTTTTTCTTGAGGGATTGTAGAAAGTAAGAGAAAAAGTTCCTTTATTTTTCTTAACCCTTTAAAATGGTCATTGTTTTCAATTAACGAGCATTTATTTTTTCTTCTCACCCCTATCCCTTCCTATTATAAAAACAAAAACCTTTATCACATAAGTACAACTAACCAACAGAAACAAATTCCCTTATAAACCATGTTCACAGTTGTATGCACCAGAAACTGTACACAATCAAAAATATACATCTCATGTTGCATCCTGAGTCCATCATCTGTCTGGCAGGAAGTGACAAGCATGGTTCATCAGTGGTCAGTGGAATAGGGGTTGCTCGTTGCGGTTAATCAGAGTTATTTAGTCTTTCAAAAGTGTCAGACTGTCCTTTTTTTTAATGAGGGTTGGTAGCTAGCAGTGAGGGATAGATAGGTAGATAGATAGATAGATAGATAGATAGATAGATAGATAGATAGACAGACAGACCGAGGTGCAGAGATGAATGGATATAGATGATAGATAAATTATTGATGGATAAATAGATGCATGGATGGATGAATGATAGACAAATGATACATAGATGGGTGGATAAATAGATGATAGCTACATAGATGGGATAAATGATAGAGGGATGGATAGATGATAGTTAAATGATTGATGAATGGATAACTTCATGGATGGATGGATGATAGACAAATGATGAATGGAAGGATGAATAGATCAATAGGTACGTGGATGGATGGATGGATAATAGACAAATGATTGATGGATAGATAAATGAAAGATGGATGGATGTATGGACGGATTATAGACAAATGATGACTGGACAGATGGATAGATAAATGATAGATACAAAGATGGATAGGTGATAGATAAATGATGAATGGATGGATAAATGGTAGAGCATTTATTAAGCGCTGGCTATACATGAATTCTAGATCTGAAGTCAGAGGAGCTGATTTTGAATTATACTCTGTCTCTTGGATAAATCATTTAATTTCTCTAGGACCTAGTTTTCTGTGTGAATGATGGCTTAGGTCTTTTGTTTGTTTGTTTGTTTCAAATTCTACATGAAATTAAACACATTTACATCCTCACACTGGCTACAAGAAACCAGTCCCATTTGTTTAGGCTGCCTCGGCTTTTTTAAAATTTGTAAAAATTCCTGGCAGTTAATATTTAGGAAGATCTGGCTATATGGTGAGTTTAATTCTAACCCCTGATCTGTATTACCTGTATGATCTTGGACAGGTTGCCAAATCTTTCGATTCACTAGGCAATTCTCTAAAACTAGAAGATACAGTGAAGGTTCCATCTGTAGTGTGAGTTTCTTCATCCAGAGTCATCTAAACTAAAGAAATCATAGAAATATGCTCCATTTATCACATTTCTGTGATATTTCAGGGTTTACAGAGGGCATTCTTCCCAGCAACTCTCTATTCTGGAAATGAAAGTATTGTTCCTATCCTGTAGGAGGAAACTATGGCTCAGAAAGATTACCACAAGCAGATCTAGAGTTTGGGTATTTGGGCTTCAGGTTTTGTTTTTTTGGAAATCCCCACTTCCCTCAAGGCCTAAGGGCAAGCGTGACCTACTACAAGGGCCCCAGTGATATACCTGGTAGTTACTTCTTTGTGAAAATGGTGTTTGCCCAAATAGGATGAAAATTTCTTAAAACCAGCATAGTTTTCATTTTTAATCATTATTACTGGATAAAGCATTTATCAATTACTTAGTACATGCCTCGTACTGTGTTTAGCCTGGGGATAAAAATTTAAGCCAGACAGTCTCTTTCCCCAAGTAGATTATATTAATTTTTTGAAAAAAATATATCATTTTCCATGTATTTTTGTCTCTCATCTCTTCCCCCAATTGAATAATGACAACAAAAAATTATCTTTATAAATATTCATAGTGAAGCAAAATAAGTTTTCACATTGATTAAATCCCCAAATATGTTTCTGAATTTTTAGTTTACTACTTCTCTGGCTAAAGGTCAGTGTTCTGTTATATATTCAGCCTTCAACACTTATAGTTTATCATTGCAGGGTTCAGAGTTCTAACATTTTTCAGATCTGAAAATATATTTTAAAAAATTTTTTTTCTACAATGTGACTGTCATCATATAAATCATTCAAACAGTTCTGCTCTCTTTTTCTCTGTATCAGTTCATAGAGGTCCTTCCAGGTTATGAACTGTACATTTCACTATTTCTTATGGCATAATAATGGAATATTGCTGTATTCATGGACCATATTTTATATTACATCAATATACCATAATTTATTTAATTATTTCCTGTTAAGAAGACAATCCCTTAGTTCCAAAACTGCCTAGGTTTTCTTTGCTTCCTCCTTTTTTTTAAAATTGTTCTATACTGTGTACTTTTTATTTTATTTCCCCTCTATCTCCCCTCCCACCTTCATAAGAATAAGTCTTCCATTTTTTTCTAAATCAACCAATTCATCATTTCCTACACCACAAAAATATTTCCTTCTGGATTCAAACAGCATCTTTCTTCATAGGATCTTCAAAGTTAATTTGGGCATTTATAATAGTTAGAATGACTTGGTTCCTCATAGTTGTTCTTAAAACAATACTGTTACTGCATACAATGTTCTCTTGGTTTTGCTCATTTCACTCTTCATTATTTCATGGAAATCTCTCCATGTTTTATTATTATTAAAACTTTTTATTTTCAAAACATGTGCATAGATAATTTTTAACATTCATACTTGCAAAACCTTGTATTCCAATTTTTTTTCTTTCCTTCCCCCAACCTCCTCCCTTAGACAAGTAATCCAATATAGATTAAACATGTGCAATTCTTCTATACATATTTCCATAATTATCATTCTGCACAAGAAAAATCAGATCAAAAAGAAAAAAATGAGAAAGAAAACAAAATGCAAGTAAGCAAACAACAATAAAAAAGGTGAAAATACTATGCTGTGATATGCTATCTCCATGGTTCTCTCTCTGGGTCTAAATGGCTCTCTCCATCACAAAATCATTGAAACTGGCCTGAATCATCTCACTGTTGAAAAGAGCCAAGTCCATCAGAATTTATTGTTATATAATATTGATGTTGTCGTGTACAATAATCTCTGGGTCCTGCTCATTTCACTTAGCATTAGTTCATATCAGTTCTCTCCAGGACTTTCTGAAATCACCCTCTTGATTGTTTCTTACAGAACAATAGTATTCCAAAGCATTCATATACCATAACTTATTCAGCCATTCTCCAACTGATGGGCATCCACTCAGTTTCCAGTTTCTTGCCACTACAAAAAGGACTGCTACAAATATGTTTGCACATGTGGGTCCCTTTCCCTTCTTTAATATTTCTTTGAAATATGTGAGCCCAGTAGAAACATTGCTGGGTCAAAGGGTATGGGTATTTTGATAACTTTTTGAGCATAGTTCCAAATTACTCTCCAGAAGGGTTGGATCAATTCACAACTCCACCAACTAGTGTCCCAGTTTTTCCACATTCCCTCAAACATTCATTATTATCTTTTCCTGTCATCTTAGCCAATCTGAGAGGTGGGAAGTGGTACCTCAGAGTTCTCTTAATTTGCATTTCTCTGATCAATAGTGATTTAGAACACCTTTTCCTGTGACTAGAAATGGTTTCAATTTCATCTGAAAATTGTCTGTCCATATCCTTCAACCATTTATCAATTGGAGAATGGCTTGAATTCTTTTAATTTTGGTCAATTCTATATATATTTTAGATATGAGAGTTTATTAGAACCCTTGAATATAAAAAAATTTTTCTGTGTTTATCGTTTTCTTCCTAATCTTGTCTGCATTGGTTTTGTTTGTACAGAACCTTTTTAGCTAAATATAATCAAAATTATTCATCTTGCATTTCATAACGTACTCTAGTTTTTCTTTGGCCACAAATCCCTTCCTTCTCCACAGATCTGAAAGGTAGACTCTCCTTTGTTTTTCTAATTTGCTTATAATATCACTTTTTATATCTAAATCATGAATACATTTCGACCTTCTCTTGGTATAAGGTATTAGGTGTTTTCCGTGCTTTTAAAAATTCATTGAGCTCAACATTTCTTATAGCAGAGTAATATTCCATCATGAACATATATCACAATTTGTTTAGTCATCCTTCGTTTGATAGACATCTCCATGGTGTTCAATCCTTTATCACCACAAAGAAAGGAGCTTTAAATATTTAAAACATGTGTTTCTTTTTCTTTTTCCTTAATCCTCTTGGGAAATAAACCTTAAGTGGTATAACTGGATCAAAGGGTATCAGCAGAGTATATAGTTCCAAATATTTCACCAGAATGGTAGGATCAAGGGCAAAAAGGTGGTACAATGGTTCCACCGACCTTGGAATCAGGAGGACATGATCCTGCCCAGACACTTGCCACTTATAAGCTGTGTGATCCTTGGCAAGGCACAACAACAACTGCCTCACCAAAAACCCAAATAAATAAATAAACAAACAAAAATTTTGTCACTTCATAGATCTATCAATAATGAGTTAAGGTACCAATTTCTCCACATTCTATTCAACATTTGTCACCTTCTTCAATCATTTAGCCTATCTGATAGATATAATATATCTCAAGGTGGTTTTAATGTATATTTCTCTAACCAATAATGATTTAGAGTATTTTTTCATATAACTATACATTATTTTGGTTTCTTTACCAGATAATTGCCTATTCATATCCTTTGAAAGTTCTTTATATATTTGAGGTATCAAATTTTTTTTGAATTTGAATATTTTATTTTTCAAAAGTATCTTATTTTTCCAAATATATGTAAAGATAGTTTTCAACATGCATCTTTGCAAAGGCTTGTATTCTAATTTTTTCTCCCTCTTCCCTCTCTTCTCTTTTCTCTCCCCAAGACAGCAAGCAATCCAATAAAGGTTAAATAAGTATAATTATTGTAAACATATTTCCATATTTGTCATGCCACACACAAAAAAGATCAAAAGGAGAAAAAACCACAAGAAAGAAAAAAATACCTAGAAAACCACCACCAACAAAATGATGAAAATATTATGCTTTGATCCACATTCAGTCTCCATAATTTTCTCTTTGGATGCAGATGGCACTTTGTTGAAAAGAGATAAGTCCATTACAGTGGAACATCACATAATCTTGTTGCTGTATACAATGTTCTCTTGGTTCTGCTCACTGCAGCATCAGTTCATGGAAGTCTTTTCAGGCTTTCCTGAAATCATCCTGCTCATTGTTTCTTATAGAACAATAATATTCCATAATATTCATATAACATAACTTAATCAATCATTCTCCAACTAATGGGCATCCACTCAGTTTCCAATTCCTTGCTACTACAAAAAGAACTGCTACAAACACTTTTGCACATGAGGGTCCTTTTCCCTCTTTTATGATCTCTTTTGGACACAGGTCCAGTAGAAACATTGCTGGGTCAAAGGGGATGCACAATTTGATAGCCTTTTGGAAATAGTTCCAAATTAATCTCCAGAATGGTTGGATCACTTCACAACTCCACCAGTAATGTATTAGTGTCCTAGTTTTACCACATCCTTCCAACATTTATCATTATCTTTTCCTGTCATCTTAGCCCATCTGACAAGTATTTAGTAGTATGATGTATGAAATCTTTATCTATGAATAAATTTTATCCTTTAAATAATAATAAATAATTTTATCCTATAAATAAATGCTTTCCTTCTGATCTTGGCTACATTTGTTTTATTTGTATAAAATCTTTTCAATTTAATGTAATCAAGATTATCCATTTTACATCTCACAGCACTTTTGTCTGTTTGTTAATTGTTTCACTTATCCATAAATCTGATATGTTCTATATTCTCCAAATTTTCTTGTATTTCCTCTTATATCTAGGTTTTGTATTCATTTTGACCTTATCTTGGAAAATGGTATAAAATATTAGTATAGGCACAATTTTTGCAAGACTGCTTTCTAACTTTGCCAACAATTTTAACCAAATAATGAATTCTTATTCTCAAAACTTAAGCCTTTATACTTGCCAAACACTGGGTTACTATATTTGTTTGTTACTGTAGATCTCATGTCTACTCTGCTTCACTGATTTACCTTTCTATTTCTTAGCTAGTACCAGATAGTTTTGATAATTACATAATATAGTTTAAGATTTGGTACTGCTAAAAAAAAAAAAAAAAAGATTTAGTATTGTGAAATCTCCTTCCTTTACATTTTTTTCCATTAGTTCCTTTGATATTTTTGACCTTTTGTTCTTTCAAATGAATTTTGTTATTACTTTTCTAGCTCCATAAAATAATTTTTGATTACTTAATTAGGATGACATTGAATATACAGATTTACTTGGTAAAATTTTTATTTTTATTATATTAGCCCTACCTACCCATAAATAATATTTCACCATTTAAATCTGATTTTATTTGTGTACAAAGTTTTTTTATGTTTTTGTTCATATAGATCCTGAGTTTGAGTTGGTAGGTGTAATCCCAGGTATTTTATGCTTTCTAGAGTTATTTTGAATTGTATATCATTAGTTATCTTTTTCTGCAGCTTACTACTGTTGGTAATATAAATAAATCTGATGATTTATGTATTTCAGATAACTTTTTGATCAGTCTTTAGGATTTTCCAAGCATATTATTACATCATCTGCAAAAAAAATTTATAATCTCTGTTTCTTTTTCTTCTTTTATTGTTATTGCTAGGATTTCCAACACAATATTAAATAATATTGGGGAAAGTGGGCATCCTTTTATCAGTTGGGGAATGGATGAATAAATTATGGCATATGAATTGTTATGGAATATTATTGCTGTATAAGAAATGATCAGCAGGATGATTTTAGAGTGGCCTGGAGAGACTTACATGAACTGATGCTAAGTGAAGTGAGCAGAACCAGGGGATCATTATACATGGTAACAAGATTATATGATGATTAACTCTGATGGACTTGTGGTCTTTTCAGCAATGAAGTGATTCAGGCCAATTTCAATGGACTTGTGAAGAGGCTTATAGCCATTGAATGTGGATTACAATACAGCATTTTCACCTTTTTTGTTGTTATTTGTTTATGGTTTTTTTCTTTCTCATTTTTTTCCTTTTTGATCTGATTTTTCTTGTGTAGCATGATAAATGTGGAAATATGTGTAGAAGAATTGCACGTTTAAAATATATGGGATTACTTGCTGTGTAGAGGATGGGGTGTGGGGAAAGGGAGAGGGAAAAATTTGGAACACAAGGTTTTGCAAGGTTAAATGTTGAAAACTATTTTTGCATGTATTTTGAAAATAAAAAAATTGTGAGAGAAAGAGAGAGACAGAGTGAGTAGGCTTTTTTGTTTCACACCTGATCTTAACAAGAAAGCATCTAACTCACACCCGTTACCAAAAATGATTGCCAATGATTTTAGTTTCTTATGAATTTAAGGAAATGTAATTTTATTGCATTGTGGTCTCTCAAGGAAACATTTAATATTTCAGTGTCCTATATTTATATATATTTGTGTCCTAACATATGATTGATCCTTATAAAGAATCCTTATAAATGTACTTCTGAGAAAAAGATGTATCCCTCTCCAGTTCCATTCAATTTTTTCCAGATATCATATCTCCCTTATCTAAAATTCTATTTAGTTGCTTTCTTTCTTTCTTATTTATATTTATTATATTTCTTAATTATTTATATTTATATTATATATATTATAAATATCAATATATTTATATTTCTTAATTATATTTTGGTTAGATTTGTCTTCTTCTGAAATGGGAAGATTAAAGTCCCCTATAGAGGGCCAGGATGTAAGACTCCATTCCAGGTTTTGAGTCTTACAGTAACATGGCTCACCAAAACTCCCTTATTGAAATAGCAGAAACTGCTTATCAATATAATAAATTAATAATCTAGTGACTGAAGCAAAATGCAAACACTACTCTTTGGATTAAAAGCTAAACCTTTGAATTTAGGACAGGAAAGAATGTCCACAAAGAGACAAGGTATTTGGGAGAAAGATACCTGAGATAATGATATAATAAACTTTACTCTGATGCTGTATCTCTAAGTAACCAAGATCTGGGGCTTAAGGGGTTTAATCATTTACATCATAGCAGAATTTTGTCAGGCTATAAGAATTTTAAAAGAGTGTACTTTGTATCAAACCTATAAGCATTTGAGGTACATATATTTGTGTCTCTGATCAATAAACTTTAAAGCACCCATAAACAGGACTGTCCCACCTGGCCTCAGTATATTGTCACATCCTTCCCCACTACAGGAGCTGGACTCCAACAGTGCCCCATTATTATATTATTATTATAGTACAACCATGTAGTTCCATCTGCCATTCATTCAACTTTTCTTTAAAATTTTAGATGCCAATTTGGAACTATGCTCAAAAAGTTAATCAAACTGTGCATACCCTTTGACTCACAGTGTTTCTACTGGGCTTATATCCCAAAGAGATCTTAAAGGAGGAAAAGCGATCCACATGTACAGAAATGCTTGTGGCAGCCCTTTTTGTAGTGGCAAGAAACTGGAAACTGAGTGGATGCCCATCAATTGGAGAATGGCTGAATAAGTTGTGGTATATGAATGTTAGGAATATTATTGTTCTGTAAGAAATGACCCCAGGATGATTTCAGAGATGCCTGGAGAGACTTACATGAACAGATGCTAAGTAAAATGAGCAGAACCAGGAGATCATTGTACACATCACTCTTTTGTTGTTGGCTTCTATTTTGTTCTCTTTCTTATATTTTTCCTTTTTCATCTAGTTTTTCTTGTGCAACATGATAAATGTGGAAATATGCATATAAGAATTGCACATGTTTAACCTATATTGGATTACTTGTTCTCTAGGGGAAAGGGTGGGAAAAAAAATCTGGAACATAAGCTTTTGCAAGGATGAATGTTGAATATTATCTATACATATGTTTTGAAAATAAAAATAAAATTAAAAAATTTAGATGCTATGGCCTTTGGTATATATGTTTAATATTAATATTGCTTCAATATCTAGGGTACCTTTTATCATAATAGTTCCCCTATTTATCTCTTTTAATCAATTTTAGCTTTGATTTTGATATGTTAGCTACCTCTACTTTTTTTGCATTGGCTGATGTATAATATATTCTACTCCAACCATTTATTTTAACTCAGTGTATTCTCATTTTAAAATGTGTTTCTTATATACAGCATACTATCAGATTCTGTATCCATTTCCATTTTATGGGTGAATTCATCCCATTCACATTCCAAGTTATAATTATCATTTGTGTATTACTCTCCATCCTATTTTTCCTCACTATTGTCCTATGTTTCTCTTTTTACTCAATCCCTCCTCTAGTTTACTTCTACTACCTCTCTATTCCAAATCTTTTTCAAGAATCTCTCCCTTACCATCTACCCTTACCCTCTTTTTCTTTGTTCTAACCACTTTGATTAGGTTCTGTTTCTTTTATTCTTCTCCTACTTTCTTAAATCTTAATCAACATACTCTTCTGTACCTCCTCCTTTTCCTGTTCCTTCAACCTATTATTTCTTTATAAATTTGGAAGATTTTCATGCACTTCTAAATGTATATGTTCCCTCTTTAATCCAGATCTGATGAGAGTAACGTTCCAGCAGTACCCGCCCTCCATCCTCACCTGATTCCTTTTTCCTTTCAAGCCTTATTTGTATAATTGTTCATTTTACCTTTTCTTACACAATTTCAATTTTTAGAATCACCACATCATACTTAGCTCTTCCCCAATCTTTCTACTAATGACAATTTTAAGCATGCAGTTTACATTTCCATATAAAAAGTAGTTTGTCCTTATTGAATCTCTTGTAATTGGTCTTTGATGTTTATCTTATGTTTCTCCTGGATCTTCTATGTCAAATTTTCTATTAAGTCCTGGAGTGTTTGAGACAAAATTTTGAAAGTCTATCAATTCATTGAATATCTTTTAAATTTTTTTATTTTTTATTTTTGGTGTGATTCTATTAGTGTATCTTCTGAATGAGGAAATTTCCTTGACTTATGACTGTAGATCCCTTCTCTACAATCAGTGTTATAAAGTTTCCCTTAGTAGGTACATAATAAATGCTTGCTGAATTCCACGAAACTACCCATTTACAACGGATAACAATTATTAGTAATTTGTAGCTGATTATATGGGCACAGATGGATAGACTAATCATGGAGCGGGGAGAGCAAGGGAGGTTACAGCATACGGTTTAACAATAATGAGAAATAATAATAAAAGCTAATATTTATAAGGCATCTTAAGGCTGCAAAGCTCCTTACAAGTTTGATTTCATTTCATTTGATTTCATTCACAACTCTTTAAAGTACTGCAATTATTATCTGAGAATAGTAAACTGACGCTAACATTAAGAGACGCTCGCCCAGAGTCACCCACTAGGACGTTTCTGGGGCTGGATTTGAACTCAGGTCCCCCCAAATCCAGCGTTCTAACCGATGCCTAGCCTAGCAGACTCAAGGTTGTTCCCTTTTTTCTTTTTTTTTAATATAATATTTTATTTTATTTTATAATAACTTTATATTGACAGAATCCATGCTAGGGTAATTTTTTTTTTTACAACATTATCCCTTGCACTTGCTTCTGTTCCGATTTTTTCCCCTCCCTCCCTCCACCCCCTCACCTAGATGGCAAGCAGTCCTATATATGTTAAATATGTTGCAGTATATCCTAGATATAATATAAGTGTGCAGAACCGAGCAGTTCTCTTGTTGCACAGGGAGAATTGGATTCAGAAGGTAAAAAACAACTCGGAAAGAAAAACAAAAATGCAAATAGTTCACATTCGTTTCCCAGTGTTCTTTCTTTGGGTGTAGCTGCTTCTGTCCATCATTTATCAATTGAAATTGAGTCTTTGTCAAAGAAATCTACTTCCATCAGAATACATCCTCATACAATATCGTTGTCGAAGTGTATAATGATCTCCTGGTTCTGCTCATTTCACTTAGCATCAGTTCATGTAAGTCTCTCCAAGCCTCTCTGTATTCATTCCGCTGGTCATTCCTTACAGAACAATAATATTCCATAACGTTCATATACCACAATTTACTCAACCATTCTCCAATTGATGGGCATCCATTCATTTTCCAGTTTCTAGCCACTACAAACAGGGCTGCCACAAACATTTTGGCACATACAGGTCCCTTTCCCTTCTTTAGTATTTCTTTGGGATATAAGCCCAATAGAAACACTGCTGGATCAAAGGGTATGCACAATTTGGTAACTTTTTGGGCATAATTCCATATTGCTCTCCAGAATGGTTGGATTCATTCACAGTTCCACCAACAATGCATCAGTGTCCCAGTTTTCCCGCATCCCCTCCAATATTCATCATTATTTTTTCCTGTCATCTTAGCCAATCTGACAGGTGTGTAGTGGTATCTCAGAGTTGTCTTAATTTGCATTTCTCTGATCAAGAGTGATTTGGAACACTCTTTCATATGAGTGGTAATAGTTTCAATTTCATCATCTGAGAATTGTCTGTTCATATCCTTTGACCATTTATCAATTGGAGAATGGCTTGGTTTCTTATAAATTTGAGTCAGTTCTCTATATATTTTAGAAATGAGGCCTTTATCAGAACCTTTAACTGTGAAGATGTTTTCCCAGTTTGTTGCTTCCCTTCTAATCTTGTTTGCATTAGTTTTGTTTGTACAAAGGCTTTTTAATTTGATGTAATCGAAATTTTCTATTTTGTGATCAGTAATGGTCTCTAGTTCATCTTTGGTCACAAATTTCTTTCTCCTCCACAAGTCTGAGAGATAAACTATTCTATGTTCCTCTAATTTATTTATAATCTCGTTCTTTATACCTAGGTCATGGACCCATTTCGATCTTATCTTGGTATATGGTGTTAAGTGTGGGTCCATGCCTAATTTCTGCCATACTAATTTCCAATTATCCCAGCAGTTTTTATCGAATAATGAATTCTTATCCCAAAAATTAGGATCTTTGGGTTTGTCAAACACTAGATTGCTTTAGTTGACTATTCTGTCTTGTGAACCTAACCTTTTCCACTGATCCACCAATCTGTTTCTTAGCCAATACCAAATGGTTTTGGTGACTGCTGCTTTATAATATAATTTTAGATCAGGTACAGCTAGGCCACCTTCATTTGATTTTTTTTTTCATTAATTCCCTTGAGAGTCTCGGTTCGCTTTTCTCTAAATATTTAGTTTGACCCAAATGCTCATTGAACCCCCGTTAAGGAAAGGAGGCATCCCACGTGCAATCCACTAGGAGCTGGCCGGAGGAGAGAGTCCAAGTGATCTCTGCGTGCATCGTGCAGTTCGTGGGAAAGGAACTTATTTCATTACGGGGCCCGAAGTCTCTTAAGGGGAGTTCAGAGATGGGGGTGCAGTACTACATGATAAAACGGAAGCCAGCCCGCAGGAAAACCACCAGGAAAGGCTCGGAGACCGCCCAGCTTGGCACATGCGCATCAACTACAGCAGCATCCCCCACAGAGTCCTCCGCGTTCCCAGCATGCCCCTAGGTTCATAGAAGATTACTTCCGGACCATGACTTTTCACTTTCGGTCCATCCCCTCTTCTCCTTCCCCGCCCACTTCTGATAGGTGCACTCCTGCTCTCTCGGACCCACGTGACTTGACGGTAGAAGAGAAGACCAATCAAAAAACTGGATGGCAATGGGAAGTCGGACGGTGGGCCACTGGGAGTTCAGTGTTAAGTCTCAGCGGCTGCGCGCTGAGAGGGCCGGAGTCCGGAGGAGATTGGGATTAGCTGCGGATCCTTTGGGTTCCTCTCAAACGCCGGCACCATGGTGAGTGGTTTTTTCCCGAGTTAGGATGGGGCTCGGGAGTGCTGAGAAGGAAGAGAACTCGGGCAAGATTGGAGACGGGAGAGGAGGAGGGGAGACAGGCCAGGGGCCGTCCTGCGCGGAGCGGACCTGGGACGAGGCTGCAGAGGGAGCTTGGGCCTGAGTCCGCGGAGGAGGGGTAGGGGATGGTGGGGAGGGTGTTGAGAGGCTGTGGCTGCCCCGGCGCTGACCTCCCTCGCCTTCCTCTCCCCCAGTCTATTATGTCCTATAACGGAGGGGCCGTCATGGCCATGAAGGGGAAGAACTGTGTGGCCATCGCTGCGGACCGGCGCTTTGGCATCCAGGCCCAGATGGTAACCACCGACTTCCAGAAGATCTTCCCCATGGGAGACCGCTTATACATCGGCCTGGCGGGGCTGGCCACTGATGTACAGACCGTGTAAGTGTGAGCCTTCTTCCCCACTCTGACACGGGTGGTCCTGAATTTTAGATTTCAAGAAGTGTGTGAATTTAAATTCCCCGTTTAAATGGGGGGAAAAAAAACCATTACACCATTCTAACTTATCTGGGGAAAAAATGACACCATTTTTCTCACTGATCTCCAACTAGAATTTTTTTTCAACTGTCTAAAAACCCTCTTCTGATAAAGCGTCCCTTAGCTTCCACAGACCCAAAAGGTTGGGACCCTGTGGTCTCATGAATGCCCGTCCCTGAAAGGACTTAGCCCTGAACTGGTGCCCTTGCATTTATCAAGAGTCTACCCCTTTTAAGATTAGGGGGAGAGAAAGGAGGGATGCAGATATATAAATAAAGCGACTTGAGATCAACAATGTGCTCGAAGGATTGTTGGGAAAACAGGATACTTTCTTTTAAGAGTGCTGACAGTCGTGACAAATGAGGAGCATCCAAAGAGTGGTAGAGAAAATAATTGTGGGGGGATGAAGATAAGAAAGAGGTCTGTGTTGCGCTGGATTGATTTAAGTGGCCTTGAAAGCATGCTATAACTGACTGTTAGAACTGAGAGAGCCTATAGAGAACATGTAATCCAGTCCTCCCATATTACATATAGGGGAGGCCCAGAAAGGGGAAATCTTTGCAAAGTTAAACATCTTGTTTCTGAACAAGAAACCAGATTTTCTGACTTAATTGTCTATTGCTTCTCCTTTAATTATCTCTACCTGCCAACCAGGAATTAGTGGATAAGACTTAGAAAATTGTCCAAGACATAGAGATTAAGTGACTTTCTCAGTCACAACGAGTAAATATCAGAGATTTACTATGCTGTCACAAAATTTGACCTGGGCCTTTGAAGAAAGAGAAACCATGAATTAAGTTATGTAGATAATTGTTACAAGGGCAAAAGGTCTATGTGGAAGAGGAAGTAATGGAAATAAGTCTAGAAAATGGAACATAGAACGACTAAAGGGTTTACATTTATCCTTTAGGATATGGGAAGTCATCAAAGGTTTTTAAGTAATTGGGTAATATGGTGAAAATGATATATTTTATATTAATCTGGTAGTGCTGGACCAAATGAATTGGAGAGACTAAAGAATAAAAGTTAAGAAGTTTGTTATAATTCAGATATAATAAAGAAGGGCCTGCTTAGGGTATGGGAATGGAAGAAAAGACTAAGAATATTTGACAGTTCTTGGTGACTAACTGGATGTGGGTGAATAGGCAGAGGGAGTTAAAGATCATATATAATCTTCTGCCTTTCCCAACTATGTATGAAAACATTCATTTTGTTTAATGTCAGAACAAAAAAATAAAATGGAAAAAATTTTTAAAGTGACAGAATGAAGTAGACTTTCTCCTCACTTCACCTTCCTGTTGGTACAGTTAAGACACATAACAGGCAGAACTACTGAAGGAAATTTTTAAAAAGTTGCATGTTCACAAGTTGTAATTTGCAAAAATAGATGTGCTGTTGGGGTTTTGAATGAAATGGAGTTATTTGGAGATGGCTTTTTGAAAGGTAAGTTTTGCCTTGGGTTGATAATATTGACTTAGTCTCTGTCACTTGCCATCCTGGCAATGGGAGAATCACAAGCCAGTACTCATATATTTGGCTCTTGATTTCTTTTCCTCAGAGCTCAGCGCCTCAAATTCCGGCTGAATTTGTATGAACTGAAGGAAGGAAGACAGATCAAACCTAATACCCTCATGAGCATGGTAGCTAACCTCCTCTATGAGAAACGGTGAGCAGGCCCTGGGCTTTAAAGGTCTGGGAAGTCTTTCAAAAACAAACTTCCAGGATTAAATGGTTGGGAGCAAAGCAGAGACACTGGAACACAGCAATAGTGGCAAAAGTTAGTATTCCTATATATATACTATTGTGGAAAAGGAGTTCACATTTTGGAAGGCCTTGGGAATCAGAAAAGACCTGAGTTAGAGTCTCGATGGCCTCTGACATTTACTAGCTGGGTGATCATAGTCAAAATCATTTAACCTCTCTGCCCCTCATCTGTAAAGTGGGCATAATAATACTTTTGAGAGTCAAGTTGAATTCTTTTATCAGCTTACATTTTTATAGAGATTTATAAAATGCTTTTGTTGAGAAACGAGGCAACCCACCCTTGGTCATACAGCATAAATTTCTGACATGGAATCTGAGCCCAAGTTTCTCTCCTCAAATCTAACATTTTCTGGTATTTCTGGCTATCTTTTCATTCATAATTACTGCTTTGCAAAGTATGCCATACACTATCCCTTTCCCCCCAGTATAACTTGTATAAAACTCAAATGTAGCTTACTACAGCAGAGTTTTCCAGGGTATGTTTTTTTTTTTTTTTTTCCCATTAAAAAAGATGATTGAGAGTGTGAGTAGTGGATAGAGTAGCACATACTGTATTCAGGTTAATTTCTATACTTTCATTTATATGGGTCTATCTGCTGACATAAATAGCTCAGCTGAACCTTCCCCTGAAGTAGTGAATGTAATGCACTTTGGGAACCTGAAAGCATTATATCACTTTTGACTTTTTGTATTAGGCCCCCATCTCACCAGTGACTTGTAGACAGGAGCTCAGACTTCAAAGTGCTTTAAATCTGCAGCAAATTCTCATTTTTTTGATTTTTACTTCTCTGACTCCAGAGAGGAGCAATCCTCAAGTTTGATCCCAGTCATAGTTTTGAATTGTAGGACTAACAGTTTTTAAAGTAAGTATTTTAAAGGTTTATTTTTCTCATCCATTTATAGTTTGGAGATAAGAAAAAAAGGAGAGATGGGACCTTGGGTTGACCTGAAAACTTGAGTTGAGAAATATTAGTGAATAAAGAGCTAAGTAGAGAAGGACCTTTAGTGTGGACTTAGAAGAGTATAGAGATAGGGACTTGTTGGTTCTTCCGTTCTCAATAAGGACCATGACATCAAGGAGGTGATGCTGTGGCATTTAAGTGAGGGAGGGCTGGGCAAGGTCACAGCCTCACTTTTCTCTCCAGAGCCATCTGAGTCGAGTAGCCAGAGATAGATTTGGGTGATTGGAGGGATAGGGACTGAATGGAGAGGGACCAGGGGGATGGGTGGGACCAAAGTTGAAGGGATGGTTAGAAAAGAAAGCCTTAAGGGAAGTATAGGAGAAAGGAAGGGGAAAAGAGTTTCTAAGTACTGCCTGATACCAAATAGAAAATGGAGAATTTAAAAACAAATCTATGTAAGGAAACAAGCTGATGGCACATTGACTGGGGGGATGTTTTCTTTCTGCCCTAACTAGTCTGGGAGAAGTGGGAAGGTACCTACTGAATTCTTTTGACCACCCTCTTTTTACCCCACCACTGCCAGGTTTGGCCCCTACTACACTGAGCCAGTCATTGCTGGCTTACACCCCAAGACCTTTGAACCCTTTATTTGTTCTTTGGACCTCATTGGCTGCCCCATGGTGACTGATGACTTTGTGGTCAGCGGTACCTGCTCGGAACAGATGTATGGGATGTGTGAATCCCTCTGGGAACCTGATATGGTAAGTGGAATTGAGGGTGTTGGGAGATCCCAAAGCCTGCCTAGGTTTTCTGCCTCTTTGTCATTAAATAAAAAGTGAATGTGCATGTTAAGTGTTAAGAAATGAATGCCAGAGACACTTCTGGCTGGAATTAGAGCCAGTTTGGTTAGCAAATTCTCACTTTTTTGATTTTTACTTCTCTGACTCCAGAAAGGAACAATCCTCAGGTTTGATCCCAGTCATAGTTTTGAATTATAGGACTAACAGTTTTTAAAGGAAGTATTTTAAAGGTTTATTTTTCTCATCCATTTATAGATTGGAGATAAGAAAAAAAGGAGGGATGAGACCTTGGGTTAGCCTGAAAACTTGAGTTGAGAAATATTAGTGAATAAAGAGCTGGATTTTGAAAATTGATAGGACACCCTTTTCTTTGTAGGAACCTGAACACCTCTTTGAAACCATCTCCCAAGCCATGCTGAATGCTGTAGATCGGGATGCTGTGTCAGGAATGGGGGTGATTGTCCATATTATGTGAGTATGGGGTGGTGTAATTTTTTCTTACTGCCTTGGGTAGGCTTTTGGAGAGGGAACTATTTGGTTTGTAGCAAGGATAAAGTGGGAATAAACTAAGCTGCTCATTCTTTCCAATTTTCTTTCCCCACTGCCTAGGGTATATAATGCCTGGTCTTGTGTCCTGAACTTTCCATTCTTGTCATGGCACTTTCCAGGTTTGACCACATATCAGAAGACTTAGGGCAAGGGTCCATTCTCCCTAAAGAGAGGCAGAAATATTCTCTTGGAAAATAGTTTGAAATATAGACATTTGTCCCTGGGCTTTAACATAGAACAGATGTAATTTATTTTCTTTCCCTGTGCTCCAGATTTTTTGAGGAAGGGATTGTAAATCTTTAGCCAATTTTTAAAATTTCATGATGACTCTCCTCTGATTCCTAGCAAGTTTATTTCCTTTTCTTCTTCGCCAGTATGATTTTCAAAACTGTAAATCATACTGTAAACTAAATCTAAATGTGGTTTAGCAAAACCAAAAGCCAAGTCAATTACTTTCCTGTTCGTCTTTGTTATAGCAGTTGTATTTAACTTGAGAGGAGGGAATCTTCCCCCTTTTTCCCCTCCCCCCCATTTTTGCATTTTTTTCCTCTCATCTTCCTCCTCCCAAGAAAAAAGAAAATTTGTAACAAGTAAGCATAGTCAAGGCAAAACAAATCCCCATGTGGGTCACATCCCAAAATGGGTTTAGTGCAACTATATTGTAGTACAGTGAGCAATGAACAGGAAAAAACTTCTGAATAGTCACTAAACGTCCTTGTTAAATTTTAACATTAAATGTATTGCTAGTTTCTTGAAAAAGGTATTAGTGTCTCTCTTGGTGTGGTCATTTAGGCATGAAAATCACAAGTTAAAACTTAAAATTGTAATATTCTCTTAATTCCTCCTTTAGTGAGAAAGACAAGATCACCACCCGAACATTGAAAGCACGGATGGATTAACTTTTCCCCACCCCTTTTTTTCCCTCTCTCAGAGCCCACTGATTTTTTCTTAAAAAAATAAAGTAATAAGAAATCTCTCTTTCTTGCTTTCTGAATAACTTCCATAGTTGTTTCAGGGATGTGGCCCTTTTTTTTCCTGACCTGGAAGGAACCTTGGGTACTCTTTGCCTTGTGGACTCCTGTTTATCTGTAAAAGCTTTCAAGGGGTACTAGGTCCTTCGCACCCACAAATGGTAGGGTTGGGGCTGGCATGTATACAAATATATCTTGTTGGAGGCAAAGCATAAGGGAGTTTGGGAGAAGTGATTGATAGGAGACAATAAAGAAGCACTAGCTGCACCACCCTTTTCGGCTAGTCTAATAAAGCATGTCAAAATGGCATTTGTAACGTCCCTTCCTCAAGCTGAGGCACTTGGTAATCGCTAAAAGTTGGCTTTGCAAATTGGAAGGTAAAATGCTACTTTAAACTTTATTCCAAGGTAGGCACAAAAACCATAGTGAAAAAAAGATGTACACAAAATTTGGAGTTTTATTTTTTTCCCCTTGGGTCAGAGATTCATCTTGTAACATGCATGCATTTCAAAACAGTAATAGGGTCTCAAACTTCTCCGAGCAAACAGACAAGCACAGAGGACTGAAAATTCCTATTTAAAAAATGGAAATCTAGATGTCATGATTGATGGAGTTTTTCCCTTCCCCCAAAAAGTTGAACCCAAAACTTTATTCACATTTTGTTTCAATTGCAATGATCTGACTGTGCTAAAGAGCATGATACCAGTTAAGGAACAATCCTGGACTTAACTCCTTTGAGGCATTACACTAGATCTCTTTTGCAAAGTGATTATGAGCAGAGCACGGGGAAAGTTCTTCCTTAAGTAAGCTCCTCTTAAGATCTGCTACCCCAAGCTTTCTGGGAGATATGGATATGACATCAAGAGATGGTCAAGAATATCTTTAAGTAAAGACTTGAAAAAGGGGGTGGGGGGGGAAGCACAATGATTAAAATTTTTCTGATCTATAGAATTGTCATGTTTCAAATACAGGGAACTGGCCCTTTTGAAATGAGCCATCCATCAGCCCTCATATTGGTGCAATGTAAATTTTTTCCCTTTGCTTTCTACTTAAAAAATTAAACTAGTCCAACCATTCCCTAGCCTTTTAGAGTTTAAAATTATTCTTCATATGAAGGGGGCTGTTTTACATAGGAATGAGGCAAACAACACTCTTCCATTCTAAATGCAAAATGGTAGATAATTTTCTCTTTTTCCTGGGATAAGAAGGACAAAAACAAAGTAATATCTTCTTCCACCCAGGGTATAAATATATGTCAGAAGCACCAGCTGGGGAGGTCCTGTCCTGAGATACAGAACAGGAGAGTAGGAAGGGTTAGCAGCCTCTTTATCAATTACCACCACAGAATCAGTGGGAGACCAGAGAAGGGCTATAGATGGCCCAATTCCTTAGAGAGAATAACCTGAAGGATCTAGGCATACTCAACCTGGATTGTGGAGCTGATAATTTGCTGGAATATCTTCCAATCCACCAAATGAGGAGTGGAAAGGAGGAGTTTGTGTGTATGTGTACTGTGGTGAAGTGTAGGGGTGGGACATGAATGCATGCAAAGATTAGTGGTCATTGAGTTTAAAGAGGCCAGGGCCTTCAGGTAGTGGTCTTTATTGTGGAGGTATAAGAGTAATTCTTCACTGTGACAAGGAGCCTACTGGATTCTCATTTGCAGCCATAAACATTCAAATAGAAAGGTCTGAAGAGGAGGACTCATGTTAATAGAAACACATATTACTCAGTCCCCTAAAGGAGGAAAGGAAGACAGACCCTCTAATTTCACTCTGGCTTTCCTGTTTTAAACCTTTAACCTCCAGAGACTCCAGAATTGCTCTTAAATTTTACATTAAGACTGTAACAGCTTCTCATCTCTTCTTAGAGCTATCTTCTGTGCAAAATCATAACATAAAAATGGGAGGCAGGGGAAATGTCAGACTCCACCTACCCAAAGGATGTGGGGGGAAACAACCTTTGAATACCAGTTCCCGTTTTTCTACATTTCTAACCATTAAAAAATGAGAAAACTTGAATTAAAGCAAGATGAATAGCTTTTAAATATTCTAATTCAAAGGACAAAACCTAAGGTTTTGAGAAATAGCAGAAAATGGAGTAACCATTTTTTAAACCCTTTTTTAAAAAAATCACCAAACCCACAACTCAAATGCTGGTAACTCTTACCTTGCAGCTGGGAGATAACCAAAAATACTGACTAGAAACAAAATAAGTATTTGAAACAGAATGCTACCTCTCAAAAATGTAAACAATATACAAAAAAAAAAAAATTAAAAACCGTAATGTTAAAACAAGTTAGATACCTGGGTAGTATATCTTTAAATGATTAAATCACATCTGCACTTTCTATACACATTATGGCAACATGATCAACAGATGTAATGGAAAGAGAATGGTGGGAGCACAAGTGTTAAAAGGACATACTCTTCCAAACTTCTCAGACAACAGAGGTCTAGAATCATATCCAACTTTTCATTCTTGATTTAGGGATGGGGTCAAGTCCAAAAATCATTCCTACATAAATTCTTTCCTAAGTCTGACTGGCTTTCTGAGGGTCATCTGGTTCCAAGTTCTGTCTCCTGTCACCTTGGAAGCTTTGTTGCAGATAGCTGATCCAAGCTACCTTGCACCTACCACTCCTCTGAATTTCATCCAAGCAGCACAGGGCAGGGATGACTAATCTATCATCTCTAATCCATTCCTATAATGAATCCAGACCAAAAGGTTAAGGACGAAAGCTTTCCATTCCTGCTTGAGAAGCTAAGCCCAAACGACAACAAAGAAAATCAAACCTCATTCCAAACGGTGTGGCAAACCATACTGTCTTGGACAATACTATTTACAAGCTTCCCCAATACTTTCCCTGGTTTTCTGTCCTAGGTAAAGAGAAGGTATAAAGAATGCCATCTCCCCATCCTCAAGTCAGTATTTTCACTTGGTTAGATTCCTTGTGGCTGAGTTTTCTCTCTGAAAAGGGGGAAACTGCTTGACCTCAGAGAGACCTATGCCTGGCTCATTTATGAATCAAAAGTAAATCAGGGCCCCTGAGGTAGGAGAGCCCAAAATGAAGTTGAAGAAGCCCATTATTTCTAAATGGGAAGAAGAATGAATGGGCAACTAGCTAAAAATCCAGGGTTATTTTGGGGGGTTAAAGTCATCCCAGATGGTACTGATCTTGGTCACATATATTACTAAGTACATGAATTTTAACTTACTGGAAATGTTTCTCCAGATGACTCCTGAACTATTGCAAATAGAAAAGGGACATTCACTCCCTTACTCATTAACCTTGAGGGCTTTTGAATGCTGCACCAGGAGTTGAAGAATAAGACATCTATATTACAGAACTAGGAAAGATCTCAACTAGAGAAGACACTCACTCGGAAGGAACAATTTAACTTCCCTCAGATTAAGAACTTGGACCCACACAAGTCCAAAACTAAATAAGGATTGCTGGGATTGGGGAGGGGGGGGAGGTTAAATTGAAAGGGAAGAAGTACACAAGATTTTCAGTGACTTTCATGCTCTGATTTCTTGAGGTTTTAGAAGGGAAAAATAACTGAATACATGATGATAATATCCATTAGCATACTTTCTACTTCTGGGATCCACTGGGAGGCAGGCTTTGAGAAGGAAACACCTGCCAGGATTCCATGGGCATGTGCAGTCCCTTTTTAAAACAAATGGCTCCAAAAGCCAACAAACTCTGACGTCTTTGGCCATCAGTCCCCCCATGGCCTGTGCTGGGCCATGTCAGGGGCTGGGGGAAGGGAGTAAGTACAGATGGAAGAACAATCTCATTTTGAATTTCTATGCATGGTAGGCAGTGGGGAGAGCTGCACTCGATACCCTAGTTTAAAAAAATAATCCATCCAACCAAATCCCCCCCAAGAGGTTTGGAAGTTACTGGCATTCTCCTTTCTGATGTCATAGTGCTTTGCTCTAACTGGCCCCAATGCAGGGAGGACTACTGGGGCTTTTTCATTAAAACAGAGTTGGGGTGGAGGAGAACAGGATGACTTGCACACAACATTATAAATAACAATGTTGAAGCATTGCGATTTAAAAAACAAAACCCAAATAAACCCGACGGAGTCCTGCCCAGCCTCTGGGTGTCTTAGTAACAAAGAGAGGGCCACTTTTCCACCAGGGTCAAGTGGGGGAAATCCAGGGTGCACAGAAGATGAAGATCCCCACAAAGCTCTCACACACACACACTCACTCACTCTCGCACACGCTGCTACAGTGTCTTGTACAGTGTTGCAGGCTACGTTAGTCTCTCCTCTGAAGCTCACCCTCTTCCCCCTCAACTCTCCACCTGCCCCCCCCTTTCCTTCCCAGCTCCCACCCCAGCACTCGGGTTCTGGCTGCAAGCAGACGACGACTATGTCAGGATGTTGGACATGAATTCATTGAAGCGCTTGGAGTACTGCTCAGGGTTCACTGTTGAAATTTCCGCCCCAGCCTGCAATGCATAAAGGACATGTTACAGAGTGGTCCGGGGGTCAGAGCCTGCCCAGTGTGACGGGGCCCCAGTTATCTGCACACAGTTTGGATGTGTTCTTGCAAGCAGTTTTTCAGTATGATTGACCCACTGGAACTGGCTTGTTTTTTTCCTATTCTTCTCAGTGTAAGTCTCACTAACGCTCAGATTCCCCCTCCCTGCAAGCCTATAATAGTACACTTAGTTAATTATGAGGGGAGGCCAAGGTGAAGGCCCCAGATCTTCCATTGTTTTATTTTGCAGAACAACGGATTTAAATCTGGAGGGAAAGAGGCCTTTAGGGAGCAGTATAAATACAAAAACAAAGTTGTTACAAGCTGCCTAGTGAGAAGCAACACATCTTAAGGAACCCTCTGGGAGAGGGGGCAGGTGGGATCATTCTCTAAGGACAAGAGAAACAGGGTCAAGGCAAGCTCACCTGCCTGAAGGGGCAGAGGACAAACAGAAAGAGCAGCTTTCCCTGGAGCCCTCTCTGAGACAGGGAAGGGGCAGCAGGCCTCAGGCCACCCAGCTCTCAGGGCCAGGGCTTGGAGAACATGAGCATTAGTTGATCAAATGACTGACATTTATTCTAGAGAAAAAGGAAACTTGGGGGGGGGGGGGAAATGGCTGTTGACTTCACTCGCTGAAAGAGAAGGATGCTCTGCCTGGCTGAAGGGCAGCAATGGGTGAAAGGAAGAGAGGCAATCTTAGGTGAGGAAAAACCTTTCAACTCTTAGAGAGACTGAGAAAGAGCCTGGCTGCTGCCTCCTGAGAGGCTGTTTGGGGAGACTGCTGCCAGAAGGGACTCAGACACAGGGGCCTCTCAGAGCTCTGTCTCAAGGTCCCCCACCTTGCCACTACCTGGTCTGGAACAGGGCAGACTCACCCCATGTTTCACTGTTTTGGCAGCATGTGCAGCTTTTTTCTTAGCGTCATAGGGTGTGAGGATGTCAATGATGGCCATGAAATACACTTCCTTCTTAGGGGCATCTGGCAGGAAAACAGAGGGCAGGAGACAGCTGGATCAGACACAAAAACACCTACCCTGGACATGAAACGCAGAGATTCTCAAACCCTCCCTTGACATCTTCTTAAAGTAAAAGAGGATACTATTTTCCTGTATCCTCACAAGCTGTGAGGCAGAGTGGGGGTCAGATAAGTTGGTCCAGCTGAAGAGTTTTTCGGGTTTTGTGTTTGAGTAACTCAGAAGGCCTCCTAAACTACCCACCCATAGGTCAGGAAGCACTCAAAATGTTCTCCTCGGGAACCTCATTCTCCCCTACTTTGCAGAACATGATCAGGATATTTAAATGAAGGAAGATGAAAGCAGATTCTACTTTGAAGCCCCTTCCCCTCTCCCATTCTGAAGAGTTTAGAAAAAACTCAGAAAGGAACTCCTGGAAAAGCGAGCTACTAAATGTAGCACAGGGAGCTTGGGAGGGCATGGAGACAGCTCATGAACACAGGGGCCAATGCCATTTTTTCTGGGGATGGCAAAAGCCAAGGAGAGAAGACCTAAAATTTAGAGCTGAAAGGAACCTTTGAGATAACCTATCCCAAAATGCCTTATCTGAGGTCATCCATATGCTACATAATACAGGTCCCATTTGGATTTCCAAACCAGGACTCTGGTTGCCATGCTATAGCTGCCACAAGCAACAGCTCTTACAGATGACAAGGTTCTCTGGCCATGGGACTAGAGAAAATAGGGTTGATAGAGCAGTGCTCCCACTTACTTTCATGGCTCTTCATGGCATAAACATCCACAGATGGGTCAAATTCCCCAGGGCCAAAGAATCGGGGGAAGTTGAGAAGGTTCCCAGGGCTGTCGGGGGGTGTCCCGTAGGAGCAGAGCAGATTGCCGCCTACCCCATCATTCTCACATTCCTCATCCTCTGCCCGCTCTTCCACTTCCATCTCTTCCTGTTCTGCCCGGTCCACATCATGGATGCCTACTAGAAGGCTGTAATCCATGATTTTAAGCTGCGCCAAGAACTAAAGGAGGAAAGAAAAGAAAAGGATTATATACAAAGTTCCAGTGGTTTTGTAAAGGGGAAAGGATGAGGAAGGAGGCCAAGAGAAGGGGGGAAGGCACCAAAAGTGAGAGAAAAACTTCACCCCATGAGGGGAAGGGAACAAACTTTCCCACCTCTTCCCTTTATTCTTCACTCTCCTGAAGCAAACGAAGGATCCTAGGAAACAAATGCTTCTGGGATCATCTAGTCAGCTTTTACTTGACAAGCCCTTTATTAAGGAGGCTAGGTTAATTTGGGTCTCCAGTTAATTTGGTAGTGGCCACAAAGGGCCTTCATCCTGGGCCATTACCTGATGTGACAGATCCATTACAAACAAGGAAGGAGAATATATCTGGGGCCCACGAAGATCTATTTCAACTATTGATGAACAAGCCATAGGTCTTGGGGAGTTCAGGCATATCATCTTGATATGTGAAGATTAGTGAACTGTTCTAAATCCCTACTAGTTTAGTATTCTTGTTATTAATGTTAATTAAGTAATTGACACTTATAAAGTTTTTTTGATGTTTAAAATGAATGTGAGTCCCACAATACCAGGAGGAAGATGTTTCCTCATTTCCATTTTTTTCTTGGGGAAAGTCAAGTTCCAAGATGAACACACAGTATATGTCAGAAGGGGAATTTGAACTCAGGTCTTCTTGATTCCAAATCCAGCTTGCATTCCACTGTTAGCATAAGATAAGAAAGCAGTAGAAAACTATGCTAATATTAAAATGTGGAAGGAAAAAAAAAGAATCAAAAATTTTTTTTTTCCAAGAGAGTCATGAAGACAAAGGAAAGGAAGGAAATGTGCATTTATCTAGCACTTACTAGGTGCCAGGTATTTGTTAAATCAGAAACAAATATCTCATATTTCCTCTTCACAACATTCAAGGTAGGTCTATTATTATCCCCATTCTACAGGTGGAGAAACTCAGGCAAACAATGATTAAGTGATTTGCCCAAGATCCAATTTCTGATAAATGTCAGAGGCTGAATTTGAACTCAGATCTTCTTGACTTGGGGCCCAGAACTTTCTCCATGCTACAACAGCTGTTTCAGAAATGCCATGACATTTCTTTAAGCTGTTTTAATGCTAACATATGTTTCTCAAAGAACACAATGATTTCATAAATTAACTATCTGAAAAGCAGGTGCTGGCAATACTTTTTATATAAAAAATACATTTTGTGTAGAGAAAACCAAGAGCTGTAGTGAGATGGCCCCAGTGTATAGTGTGAGCTAGGAAACAGGAAGACCTGAGTTAAAATGTGACCTCTGACAGTTTCTAAGTGTGTGACTCTGTGAAAAACACTTAACCTCTGTTTATCCCCTTTCCTCAGCTGTGAAATAAGAATAACAGCACCTTTCTCTTGAGATTGTTATGTGGATCAAATAAGATAATATTTTAAAGCTCTCAGCACAGTCCCTGGTCCATAGCAGGCGCTTAATAAATGATTGTTTTTAAAAAAGAGAGAGAGAGAAAAAGGAGAGGACAGCTTGGTGGCTCAATGGATAGAGCACCAGCCCTGAAGTCAGGAGGACCTGAGTTCAAATCTGGCCTCAAACACTTAATACTTCCTAGCTGTGTGACCCTGGGCAAGTCACTTAACCTCAATTGCCAGGGTGGGAGTGGGGGGGGGGGGGGCGGTGTCAGAAAGAGAGAGCTAGACAGACAGACAGACAGAGAGACAGAGGAGATAGTATGGTCCTTCTTTCCTGGAAACTCATAATTTATTGACAGAGGTAAAAGCACATACACAAAATCTCTAGAGCAATTCTAAAATCTATACATCATAGATCTGTAATATTTAAAAGCCAAGCAGGGATATCTGATAAAAGGTGCTCTAGTAACTTAAGTGGATGCAGCATTGAAGAGAGAGGGGTTCCCCTGGATCACCTCCCATCCTCTCCCTAACAGAAGGATGGCCATGTTTATTACCTCTACATCCCGTTTTAATTTCTCCAGGAAATTCTTTTTACTCTCCTCCCCTACATGCAATTTCTGTCCTTCATTGAGGAAATCGTTGTCTTTGAAGGTCGGCAAATCCTTGGCCTGTGGAAAGGGGAAGGCAACATCAGGCAGGGTGGGCAGCTCTGGGACTTATCCCCCCAGGGAGGGGTAGAGGGTGGGTAGACACAAATGCCCAGCCTGAGTGGTCACCAGCCCCTTCCATCGAGTCTCAGTCCTAGCTTCTAGAGGGCCCTAAAGAACCTAGGGAGGGCCTAGAGATAAGCCACAAGAAAAAAGCAGAGGTCAGGGCCTTAGGTTAGTGATATAGAAGAATTTCCTGCTAAGGTATGGGAGCCCTGTGGGAATCTCATCTTCTTTAAACATTAACAGATCTGACATATCCCCCAGGCCACTTCTGCTAGGCTGGGCTCAGACCTAGAGCTAGGGGATAAAACACTCTCTTCCCTGGAGGGTCTTGCCAATAGAAAGAAAGTCTTAATTCCTTCCTGCTGAAGCCATTCCAGACAGACGCTGGACTGTGGCTACTAAGCGCCCCAGCCTACCTTCTCTTTGTCGCTGGCTTCTCTGGACACAGTGGAGCCCTGAGGAGGAATATAAAAGAGGAGTGGGTGGGGAGAAGAGGCAAAGACACTCTATATCTCATGGGATGCTGGAAAAGCCAAGTCCACAGAGGACTGGCTGCTGGGGAGTGGGGAAGGCTGGGAGAAAAGAGAAACAAACAACTAGGCAGAGTTTGTTAGAGCTGTGGTATCAGTGCCAACTTCAGAAGTCGGATGTGTGGAGGGGCCAGTTAAATTTCATAAAGGGGGAAAAAAAGGAAAAAAAAGTTCTACAATCACAAATTGTTCTCCAGGTTTACAATCAGGTGACTTTAGGCCAAAAGCAAGTGACCAAGTAGACAACTCATCCCAACTCATCTCCATTCTCATGCCTCACTGTGTATATCCCACTAACAGAAATTCAAGGCCTTCCTCTCTGTCCATAAAGGACAAAAACTTTGGGGTTAAAAGTAGGTTGCAACTAGCCTCCTGTCCCCCACATGCTGAGAACTTAGGCTGCCTCTGAGGCACAGAGAAGGAACATAACATAGAACCCATTTGGACGTAAAGGATAAAGCCTCCCTACCCCCAGGCATCTTCTCAGAAAGATCACAGCTCTTCCAGCTTCTTCACATATAGGTGGTACTTAAGGCTTACTATACATTATCTCACTGGCTTTCACTGGACATGGGAGTCCAGGGGCCCCACAAGTACCTTGAGATCGTACTTCCGGTGTACAGTCAGCCGGTGGCTGAACACATTCCTAGTGACCACCATGTAGGTCTCCACACCATCCACAGTCAGGCGATACATGCCCAGGAATTGGGGCAAAAGGGTGTTTCCATGACACTCCACTATGAACTATAATGGGAGGGGATGGGAAGAAAAGAAAAAAAGAGGAGTAACAGCTGGATGTAATAGGACAGATGGATTCCTTCCTGTACAAATCACAATTACAATTCTGGATTTCTAGCCCTCAAGAAGTTGGACATGGGTTCCCCTCAGTTCTGTTTCCAATGAATCCCTAGCAAATGAGCGTTATAGGGCCCTGGCTTGAGGGGCAACTTGCTTTAAAAAAAAAAAAGGGTTAGCTGCAGCTTTAAATTCTATCCCCATCCTGGGACCAGAGCTGCTCCTTCCACTTCCCCATCCCCTGCTACTTCTCTCCATGATTCTTCAGCACTGACTTAGCTGCTGGAGACAGAAGTCACAAGGGCTACCAAGCCCAACAAATACAAAGAATGTGGTGAGCACATTAGCCAGGCTTCTTTTCAACGGTTCCCAGGAAGCTGGAGGTTCACTCCAGAAACGGACAAGGCAGGTGCCCAAGTGTCAGTGAAGAGGCTGGGAGAGCTGCGCAGATAAGGAGTCAATAGGGCCTCCATTCTTTCTGCAGCAGTGTCAGGAGAGGGCCAGGGCTCGCTGTTGGAAGGCAGCGCCTGTTCCCCTCCACAGCTAAGACTCGGGGCTCCCCATACCTGGTGGTACTTCTTGAGAATGTTGTGCATTTCGGCCACGTCCTCACTTGACACAGCTTTGATGACGAAGCGACGATCATAGGTGGTGAGGAAACGTGTTCCACATCTGCCCTGACTGTCACTGTTGATGGGGGCACTGCGTGTCACTGAGTTCTGATGGATCGAGACGGAAGTTAGGCTGGCTGTGGGACCCCAATTGGTACTGGGTGTCTCCTTTTCAACAAGGAGTTTGACCCTCCCCTCACCCTGCAGACATGTATGAGGACAAAGGCACTCCAAACTAGAGCTGCCCACTTATTTCCCCCAAAGAGTTTTGAGTAATAGAACTAGCGCTGCCCCTTTTTCTCCCTTCCCCTCCTCTATCCTACAGCTGGTATGAGAAGTTATGGAAAAAGATCTTTCCATCAATTCTAGCTCCAATGAGCTTCTCTCCGACCTAAAAGTAGGACCTCCTGGTCAAAGTCCTTTGACTTCCAACCTAATCCTGACACATACTATGTAACCTCCTAAAAGTCACTACACATCTATTATCCTCAGTTTCCTTATCTGCACCAGGGAAGATTAATCCCATTCCCAATTACTCCTGCTCCCCTTTTATGTCCTATGAAAACAAATGTAAGAACTGGGTGTTGTTTTTTCAATTCAATTCAAAAGATATACTCAGTGCAAAGTCCCATGCCAGGTCTAACAATCTGGTAAAAGTGTTTGATGTACTGATGTACAAAATAACAAACAATTTCATGAAAGAAGTACAAAGTGAAGTCTGAGGTATAGGAGAAAAAGGTTTTCCCTAAAGGGGAAATGAGGGTAAGGCTTGCCATATAAGGCAACTTTTGAGTTGGACTTCAAAGAGAGAACCACTATTCCAGTTCACACCACACCCCAAGGGAGAAAGTTTATGGACTTGGTGTGGCTGCAGAGCCATAGATGGCACAGAAGCCTAAACATGGGTGCACCATAAGGAGCTGTGAGTACTTGACCAAAGAGAAGCATAAAGTATATCTATCTGGTAATGAGCAGAATGGGTGAAAAGGGAGAATGAAGGTATCAGGAAAGGGGTCATTGCAATAGTCCTGGCAGACAGCAAGGGGACTGGAGGAAGGAGTGGCTACCAGAGATGACAGAATCACAGAAGTTTCCAGCTGAAAGGGGACCCCAAGAGCTATCTAGTTCAATCCATTCCTAAGAGTACCCTTACTACCTAGAACCCTCCTGACAAATGGATCTCCGGTGTCTGCTGGGAGACATCCTAGAGAGATCCCAACCCTCCTGAGGTGGCTGTCTGCCTTTGGGCAGTTCTCATTGGTAGGAAATTTCTCCTGATTCCAAGCCTAAACTGGACTCTTGGTAATTTCCACTCGTTGCTCCTGGTTATGCCTTCTGAGAACAACTAAAAGACATCTCGTTCTCTTTCATGTGACATTCTTCATATACTAAAGACAGCTGGCAGATTCCCTCCTGCATCCTGTTTTCTTTAGGCTAAATATTCCTAGTTCTTTCAGCATCATCTCCTGTGACTTAGACTTACCGGTCACAGTTCTCCACCTTTCTGGATACTGCAGTTAATCAATGTCATCCTTACACTGAACAGCAGATGCGAGATAGCGTCTGACTGGAGAGAGAGGGACTTTCCCTTCCTTATTCCTGGAGGCTTTACCCCTCTTAGTGCAGGCTAAGACCACATTAAGATACCACAATGTTGACTCATCTAAGTTTGCTGCTCTCTTTAACTCCTGGTCTTTTTCAGACAAACTGATGTCTCACCATGGAAGAAGACTCAATGGGGTTTGTGGCAGGTAAGGAAGAAAGGAGCAGCACGTGTGTTTTAGCAGAGGCGAATGATAGTGCCATTAAGGAAGTTTAGGGGAAAGATATGCTTGATTTTGAACATGCTGAGTTGGAAACACATGGTCAAACGCCCAAATGGAGACACACAGAGACGTGGGTCTGAATTACAGAAGAGCAGTCAAGGTATCCTGGCAGTCTCTGAAGCTGTGGAAGTGAAGGAGCCCGCCTAAAGACAACTCTTGGGAGGCCCTGCCTGGGTGCCAAACAAGTGAAACATGGACTCTCCTTGTAGCCGTGGCCTTCAGGGCTCTGTCTGAGAGCCCTTCCTTCCCCAGCCTCCTGCTTTGCATTTACCAGGCTTGTTAGAATTCTTTGGGGGACTTTTGGGTTTTCCATTCCTTTTTAAGACTCCATCTCTTTTGGAGGACAATGATTAGCAGTGGCCATGAAACTGTCTGGTCCAAACAAAATGATCTGTCTAAAGGAGGAATAGTAAGTGTTGGAGAGGTACACTAATAAACTGACGGTGGAACTATGAATTGTTCTCAACATTCTAGAAAGTAAATTGGGATTATTAAAAAGTGACTAAAAAGTACAAGTTTTTAGATTCTGTGAGCTCTCTGCTAAGCATATACTTCAAAGAGGTCGAAGAAGAAAGGAAATCCTCTATATATGTAAATAGTCATTGTAGTATTTTTTTATCATAACGATAAACTGGAAACAAAGTAGGTAGGTGCTCATTGGCTGGGGAGTAACTAAACAAATTATGGTTAATGAATGTAATAATTTTGCCCCATAAGATAAATGAGCAGAGAAGCATCAAATCTCTTCCATGAACTGATGCAATCTGAAGGAGAACTAGAAAAATAAGGAATAAAATGGAAATGGAATTATATCCCTGGTAATGGGAAAAAAACTCAACCCAATTAAAAAAAAACAAAAAACTAAACTAAACATTGTGTTATTAGGATGACCACACTTAGTCCTGGAGAAGAGTTAAGAAAAAATACCACCCTCCTTTCATTTCACTGCAGAGGGGAGAGATTATGGAAAAGAAGCCATGCATAAACTGCTAAACATGTCAGTTATGCTAATTTTTTTTTTTAAATCTTTGTTAAAAGGGAAAGTTTACTGAGAAGAGGGAAGAGAAATATTCAGAAGTGAAAGTGACTCAAATTTCTTTTAAAAAGAAAAGCAACCCTTTGGAAAGAGTCAGGGGAAAAGAAAGTGATTTTCTGTTTACCAGACTCTCAGAAAAATAATGGGTTATTCTGGAGGACAAGAGGGAAGCGGGAGGCAGGGAAATACTTAATATTTCTCTTATATGCTTAGCACATTCTGTTATGATGGTTATTTATGTACATGTCATATTTCCCCTACTTAATCATAAATTTCTTGAAAGCAGGAACTATGTCTTCTAATTCTTTCAGTGGTTAGCACAACTCTTGAATACAGTGGGTGCTTTAATAAAGGTTTCTTTTGAATGAATGTTGAAAAATGACATTCTTAGGC
This sequence comes from Antechinus flavipes, assembly GCF_016432865.1. Lineage (NCBI taxonomy): Eukaryota > Metazoa > Chordata > Mammalia > Dasyuromorphia > Dasyuridae > Antechinus > Antechinus flavipes. The sequence goes on along the minus strand of NC_067401.1, from coordinate 135,230,085 downwards.
ATAAGGCTTATATTTATCTGTTTCTAAATATTTGGAAAAAAAATTATCCCCAGGTCACTGCAAATGCTTAATTTCAATGTTTTTCCTCTCCCTCATTTGATGCTTTCCTTACTTTTTTTCAAGTTTTCTCACCCCCAACTCCCTTGGGTTAATTTATATAGGCCTCAGTATTCTGGGAAGGAAATAATATCATTTTTATTGTTAAAGGAAAACTGAGGCATGAAATGAGGAGTCTTATGAGAAGAATTAAATTCTCAAGGAGTCCTGACAATCCAAGTACATTGCTACTACTAGGTCTGCAAGCAAGGAATGAAAGTGAAAGGACTGAGTCTCAGACTGGGCTTTCAGGCTTAACAAGAAGAGAAGGGAGATGAAGCCTGAAAGTTTTGATGTATCATACTTTCTTTCTCAGTAGTGGAAATCAGTGCATACATGTTTATTGCTCCCATTCCTGACCTTCTACCTGGAAAGACCAATGTGGCAGGAAACCCAAATAAATTCTTTTCCAAGGCTTTCAATCAACAAACAGATGAAGAATATAGCTCCTGTTCTGAATAATCTTGACTTATATGATCCTCCCTAAGCCCCATCCAATCCTCAGCATAGCCATCTACCCAGAAAGGCAGCTGAAAATTTCAGTACACAGCACAATATGAGACAAGAAATGAGGCGTAAGCCACAGTAGAGGGTGATGAGGAAAGACAACTTGCTGTCATTCCAATGACTAGAGATGATCAAAAACTCCTCACGCTTCTTTCCTAAAATTTGGATTTTACTTTGGGCTCTATTCTAATACAGGACTAGGATAACCTTCCTGTAGCATATGTGTATATATATAAAAGTTGAATTTTAATTATTCAGGTATTAGTTCTTCCATCTCACTCTTTTTTATTCTCTGCTTTCAGTAGGGGGACAGAGATTAGAGGAGGAGGGTAGAGAAAAGTCAAGGAGAGGGAAGGAGCACCAGACCAGACCCCTTTTGTTCCTGGAGACAAGCTCCAGTGAAAGATCTACTTGGATGGGAGACCCACTCATACCATGGCAAAATGGAGATCTGAGCATCCTTTACAGATTTTAACAAACTACACTCCCCTGCTTCTTAATATAAGGATCATCTGTATCTCCTATTACTATATAGGTGAGGTAGAAATCCCCACAGCCCAAGTCTTATTTGATGGAGGCCTGTTAGGTAAGAGAAAAAGGCCCAGATGAAGAGGTAGAGGAGAAAGGGAAACTATGAGGTATGAATCACACTATAATATTCCTGATAATGGGATCAGTTCCCCCAATTTATGAAAGGGGACTGATTCCTTCAACCCACAAAAAGCATCAAATGGAGGGGGCAGTTAATCTACCCTGCCTGACCCCCTCCCCCAATCATAAGTGGCTTATTTATTACCTGACACTCATACCTGGGAAGGAGTTATACTAGCCTTGAAGTCTTCCTTTCCTAATCTGTCTTATCTGCTTTAAGAAGGCTCTTATCTCTTGCTGGGAACAACTCTCTTAAGTCAAACTACGAAGGAGAAGGGATCTTCAGCCTAGACCAGGAATTTCAGATCAAAATGAAGTGGTTTTCATGATCCCCTCTTCCATCCCATTGTTCAACCTCCCAATAACCCTGACTCATGTTTCCTGAGTCCAAGAAGTGCCAAGGCCCTGTTGTCAACTAAGGCTATGCCTGTGGTGCCTTTAGCAGCAGCACTAGCACCTGAATTTCCCTGGGGAAAAGTGCTGCTTCAAGCTTCCTGCCCCCACTAAGATCTGCGCCATTGTCCACCTATCCCCACCAATTCCACTCTCAGGCCCTCTTAAAAAAAAGATTCTCTTACCTGGTAGTCCTGATCATCAATGCCAAATCTCTCCCGGAGATTTCGGAACACCATTGGGCAGTACTCTTTAAATTTAAATCGGCTGGGTAGGTTCTCTCTAGGAAAAAAAAATCTTTCTGTCCACTGGGTTTCAATGGAATACATACATACCAGTTTACCCTCCACTATCACAATAAAAAAGCCCTGAGGAGTGATATCATGTCACATGTCTTCAAACTTGACCCTTGTTTATATCATCATTTGCAGCCAATGGAACTGCTCAGATCACTGCCCTGGAGAAAGATATGATGATCTAAACCCTCTGTCTTCCTGTTGCCAACACAGAGAAGGAAAATATCTTTGGCTCTGGTGCTTTAAGCCATGAGTCTACTAACAAAAGACTGCAACTTTTCCTGGAAGGCCTCCTTGCTTACTGCTGCTTTTATGACTCCTTTTCTCTACAGTTTGATGGGGTTTCCAGTAGGGAGGGAAATATAATCATCCCCACTACTGTGGAATGTAAAATAAAAAATTGGCTTCAGAATATTGTTGCTAGTACTCTCCCCTGACTATTCCTCCTCCCATTAAATGTAGGGAATTTCCTGCTTTTGTCCAAGAGTAATGGGAATATTTTTCACGGTCAATGGATGCTGAAACTGCGATGGGCCCAAGGTCCTTGGATCCTCCTGGATCTTACCTGAACCCCAGGAATACAAAAGTCTCCTTCTCCACTCTCAACTAGAGGCTGACAATGAATATAATTGTTCAGATTTTCCTGCCTCTCCTCAGCTAAATAGCAATTTAGTTGGTGGCAGCTGTGATATGGAGATGGCTTTTAGAACAAAGTGTTCTTATTACTCCTTGTGGAAGAAAGACATTGAGGGAGATTCACGAACCAAAGTCTCTGTAAATGGTGGGGTTAAAACAGTAAGACCACTGAACCAGGAAGGGCTGTGGAGTGCAAGAAAACTCAATAAAAATTCAAAAGCATAAAGGATGATGGGTAGGTAGTACTTAGATGGCAGGAGCAAAGGGCAGAGGTCTCCAAAGAGCAAAGAGAAAGCCCAGAGGCTTTAGCTTCCTACCCAAGATGCCTTAAAGGCCCAGAAGGAGAAAAGTAACTCTGAATGGAGTCCATAGGCTCCTTACCAGTCTTATTGTACCTGTACCACTCACAAGGGAGAAGAGCATTGTACCTACAGGGAGTATGACTGCAGTCCAGACTAGAAACATGCCAGGCAGCTTCCTGCCTCTTCTCAAGATCAAGATAGCTGGCAGCCCCACACAAGATGCTTCAATTACCAGGTGGCTCACTTCCACCCAAGCTGGCCTCCAGTGAGTCCTCAGTGTCCAGCTGAAAGCTCACTGGGAACCTCACAGCACTATTGAGAAGTGGGGTAGGTCAAGAGATAGGGAGGGAGGGGAGAGCCAGCAATTATTAGTCTGTTGCTTTTTTATTATCTCCCACCCCTAACAGATGTTGGCTCAGTCACTGGTACAAGGTCTGGCCTCCAAAGTTCTCCAAATGAAGGGAAGGTCTGTCCTCCAAACAAGAGACCTGACCCCAGGAACTTACTTATTGAAGAGATGATTATCCACCTTGATCTTGCTGTATGCTTTGAAGTCATCTGGCATTAACATGACAGGGACTGGAACATTGCTGAGCTCATTGATCTGCAGAGAAAACAATGAGGCTCATGATGAGACCTGCCATGGGAGAATAATTAAAGGGAGAATACCCTTTCTTCTGTATCTGATTCTGCTGTCAAAAAAAAAAAAAAGCAATTTTTCTATTCTCTCAATTCCTAAGGTATCTCCCTTTATGCTATTTACAACATTTAATCTTATAAATAATTAATTTGTGCATCTCCCTTACTAAAGAGGCAAGATGTTATATTGCACATGGTGTTGGACTGTGACTCTGGAAGGGGGCTTCATAAGGAAACGTGCCTTTTCAGGGAGGTGGAAGACTAAGGTTAAGAATCAGGCATACATTGTCAGATATGGTTAAGTGGGTTTGATTTGTTTTGTTTAACTGTACCTCTTTGTTACAAAGATTGGAGAAAGCCATTGGGAAGTGACAGTGATATCTGAGAAAGAGAGGACAGAAAAATCAAAAGGCATTAGTACTGAAGTCAGAAGACCTGGCTTTGGTTCTGAGTTATTTATTGTGTGATCCTGGGCAAATGCTTTCACCCTTTAGGTATAAAATGAGGACACCACCATTTGAACAAAATAGCTGCCAGGGTGGAAGTGAAAATAAAATGAGATAGATAATTCATGAAAAGCTCTTTGTAACTATTAAGTGCTACACCAGCGCAACACTGTTGTTACTAGATTGCAAACTCTTTGAAGGCCTGACTTAAATCATCCTCATCCTTCATAGTGCCTAACAACAAAAACCTCAAGCAGAATAAGTGATTAGTATTTGTTGGTTGAGATTCCCAATCTACCCAGACAATTTAGGCACCTCACTTCAGCTATCTGGAACTCTCAGCTTCTTCATTTGTAAAATGATGAGGAAGCCCTAGGTGTCTATTTGAATTGTGCTCATGTATTAAAATTTCAAGAAACTGACTTGAAATGAGTAGGGGAACCACCCCCATATCTCCCCATTTCCCCCCCCTTCCCCTCCTCTTCCCCCTCCTCTGCAACTGGATCTCTATCTGGTATCTGCTGCTTGGTAGTTTCAACTCCAGAAAACAAGATACCACCACCCCTCCCAACCCCCCCAGGGTAAGCTCATCACCTCTAATCTCATTACCAGGCTGCTAACCTAAACCCTGCGGGAAGCTGCCTTCCTCAGCCTTTCTCCCCTCTGATTGGAGGGCTGCAGGGCAGGACACCAGATTCTTCCCAATGCCTTTCTTCACAGAGGACAGAAACTTTGCATCTGCAGTCCTGCTTGGCTTCAACTGTCTCTGGGACCCCTTGGTTTCCCTCAATGAACTTTCTTTTTGTGCCTTGTCCCTTTCTGTTAGAGTGTAAGCACCTTGAGGGCAGGGGCTATTGGGAAGTGACAGTGATATCTGAAGGGGAAAAAAAAAAAGCACCAACAAAACATTAAAAACTGAAAAGAGATTAGTACTAAAGACCAGGGTTTGAGTCTTAATTATTGAATGCCACGGGCAAATAGTTTCACCTCTCAGCTATAAAATGGAAATATCACACTGCCAGAGTAGCCCTATTGAAGGAATTTTTTGTTTTTAATTGATTGTATCCCCAAGGTTTAGCACAGTGCCAGGCAAATGGTAAGTACTTAATAAAAGTTAATATGCCTGATAGAGTCTATTGGCCAAGTCACTTAATAATTCTGGATCTCATTTTCCTCATATTGAAAAGAGGGGGATTGAACTAAAGATTGAGGTCTTTTCGCTAGCTCAAAATCCTCTGAACCAATGAAAATAAATCTCATAATAGTTCTTTTTTTAAATTTTAAAAAGATTTACATTTCTTACATTTCTGTCTATATCCCTCTTACTCCTCCAGAAGCAGTTTTAAAGAAAAAGAAAATTCAGGAAAACTAATTAACACATCAAAAAAAGATCTCATGTGCAATGTTTCAACTGCAGATTCCTACTTCTGCAAAGGTGTCTTCTAAATTCTTGTTTAGGACCAAGTTTGTTCTTTATAAATTTGAAACATCTGAATAGCTCTTTAACATTAATGGTGAAACAATTAGAAATGGGGGGGGTGGGGAAATGTGAAATGGTATATCAAGATGGACATGATCATTTACAAATTGGATAAGGAAGTATTGTATTCAACCTCATCATAAGGTCAGGCTAGAGAAAAGAGCAAACATCTGTACAGAGGGAAAAAATGAAAAAGTTCTCCCATTGAGAAAGTTCTATCAAATACTCAACTATTCTTATTCAAACCCTGACCAGTGACTGAAAGGTATCATTCTATTGCTCTCATCTTTATTTCTCCATCACTCACAGGTCCTGTTCAGCAATGAGACAGGAAACAGTGGAGTGGAATATTAAACAAAGGTGGAATTCCTACTAGTTCAGAGGGGGAAAAGTTGAGTCAATTCACCTGTCTCACCTCCAAGAAACCTCTTTACACTATAAGGCAGACTAACTCACTGTCTTATTAGCTATAGATGTTCCCCCGCCTCACTTCTCCTGAATGTAATAAGCTCAGTTGCCACTAATGCATTCTGGATTTACCACTGTGACCGAAGTCATTACTAATGGATCCAGGGCCAGAGCATTGTAGCTGCTAGGTGATTTCTATACCAATCATCCTTATCTCAATGCGGTCCCATGTTGCGGGCAAGAGGTGGGGTGAGGAGAGAGAATCTAACCCAACCCAGTCATTAAGATTCTTCTAGGAATCTTAGAAATGGCATTTAATTCACTACCCTTTTTATGTTTCCTATCTTTTTCCTTGGAAAAGTCCCAGGAAGTTCATATACTATGACTCAATCTGGAGGGAAATCCTGCCTTCCAGAAATGAGAAAGGCACACTCTTCACTTTACTAATGTGGAAACTGAGGCAAATGACTCAGAATATTTCTGGCAATCAGCTATGTGCCATATCAGAGGTCAGGACTAGGCATTTTACACCAACACCATCAGCTAAAACCTTAGTATTTGCAGCAGTAAGAGATAAGGTGAGAAGACATTTTAACCTTTCAGAGGTCTTGCAAGCCCTCTTTTCTGCTATCTTTTGGCAAATTTGCTTGCTAAGTCTGAGTTTTGGCTAAAACCATTCTAATTTTCAGTGTAGAACACTGAAGAAAATAGCATATAAGCAATTCTATTTCCATTCCCCTTCTCCCATAAAACCTGACTTAGAGATGCTAAAGGAGGAGCAAGAAGTAAATCTAAAGAGGCCCTCAAGTTTAATACAATTAATTTATCTCTTTTTCAGTTGAGTCCCAACTCTTGGGCAGACTATATAAATGACCTGAAGAGTAAGGGCTTGTAGCAAACTGCTACAACAGAGTCTGGAATTTAGGCTTTATTATGGGACCAAGACTTTCTCATCAGCCTGGGAAAGGGAAAATAACTTTGCAAAACCATGTTCAGGAATACCAATTGTATCTATTTAATAGTATCTCTTTTGAGAGTTGAGGGGGGGTAGAGGCAAAGGTGAGAGCAACTGTGTGTAGGATGACTAGGTAGGAAAAGGGTGTCCCCTCTTGATTACTCATGCCATCAAATGGTGTTTGGCAGGGACAAATGAAACAAATAGATAATTCATACATCTAGGCTCAGGTCATAGAAGGAAACTGTCTCTATCATCTGAGCCTTTTCTTCTCTCCTTGGGGCTTCCACCCTATCTGCCCCCCACTTACCAACTGAGGACCTGATCCTTTACTGAGAAAAGAGTCCATTTTCCCTGAATTCCCTTTCCCCCATTCTACTTCTCTATGCTTTGACTTTATCCCTCGTTTTCTTCCCCTTCTGTTCTAATCTTGGAGGAAATTGTGGCCTTTCTCTTTGCTAAAGCCAAAACTTCTACTTTCCCCTTGATCTCATCCCCTCATATCCTCTTTAGAACACTGGTCAGACAATCACATACCCTTCTCTTTCTAAACCGTTTCCTACTACTGACATGTTGCTGCCTAGAAACATATACAGGTCTCCCTCATTCCTAAAAACTCTTGCTCGACTGGATTATCACCTTAAGCCATTGTCCTCTCTTTCTCTTCTTTTCCTAGAAAAAATTGTCTCTTGCTTTTGCTTCTAACTTATTTCTCACTCTCTTTCCCCACTACCCTTAGTCTGACTTCAAACCTCACCATTAGACTAAAATTCTGTTTATTGCATCATAGGTCACAGGAACTGGAAGAAGCTTCAGTTTCAGAGGTCCTCCAGCACATTTTACAGATGAGGAGGCTGAGAGTGGTTAGTGCCCTGCCCAGTCATACAGACAGTAAGAATCAAAGACAGTATTTAAACTATATACTTTCTCCACTATGCATGCTGCTTCCTACAGAGTTCTCCAAAGTTACCACTGATTCAGTGGACTTTTCTGAAACCTCATCTTTATTTTCTTCTCTGCAACAACTGATACTGTTTACTACTCTCTCTTCCTAAACACTTGCTCACCTTAGGGTTTTCCTGACATTGCTATCTTGTTTCCACCATCTAACTATACTACTCAGTCCCCCTTGCTGGACCATCTTTATCAGTTCTCATGGGTGCAAATATTAACTATGCAGATTCCTTTTAACTTTAGATGGTTATCCAGTCTAGCTCTAAATCTGTACTGCCAGCTTGCCTGATGGAATTTTCAAACGAGGTGCTTTACAGACATCTCAAATTCAACAGCTTCAAAAGAGAACTCATTTTTTCCCTTCAAACTCATCACTATTTGAGAACAGCATCATCTTGGGGCAGCTAGGTGGTGCAGTGGTTAAAGCAATAGTCCGGAAGTGAGGAGGATCTGAGTTCAAATGTGCTCTCAGACACTTAACACTTCCTAGCTGTGTGACCCTAGGCAAGTCACTTAACTCCAACTGTCTCAGGGGGAAAAAAAGATAGCATCATCTTGCTAGGCATAAGATTTGCTAAATTCCTCATTCTCTCGTGCCAAATTAGTTGCCAAATGTTGTCACTTCTACACTTTTCTTATCTCTTACTGATCTTCAAAAAAAGAATGGATAACCACAATGGAGTTTTTTACTGATTGTTTTTATTCAAGTTTGAGCTGAACTAGATGATCTCTTGAGGTCCCTTCTAGCTTTCATATTTACTACATTATAAACCAAACCCCATTGAAACATTATGTTTTACAAATGTTGGTCTGACCATATGAAATGTAAATCAAATTATCAAAACCTACTGGGCTCTAAACTTTGTTTCTCATAGTAATGAACAACATTAAGTGAGATGTATTATCATGGTTCCCAAATCCTAGGGCAGAGTCCCCCTCTAAATCAATAATTCCATAAGACTCTATCTTCTTGGATGGGGCCAGACTTTGTTAAAGGTATTTAAGGATGTTAAAGTTCAATATCTTCTGCCTTATATTCATTCTATAGGCAGTAGAATACCACTGTAAGAAGAAATATGCTAAAGACAGTATTTTTAATCTTCTCTCTTTTAGCCAAAATACATCTGGAGGACTGCTAGGTGGCGCAGTGGATACAGCACCAGCCCTGAAGTCAGGAGGACCTGAGTTCAAATCTGTCTCAAACACTTAACACTTCCTAGCTGTGTGACCCTGGGGGCAAGTCACTTAACCTCAATTGCCTCAGCAAAAATAAATAAATTAATAAATTAATTTTAAAAAAAACATCTGGGCCAGTTCCCTTCTTGTTATTTCTCTTTGTTAACCAAACACTTCTGGAACGGTTCCCTTTTTTTAAAGTAATGAATATTTTTAAATTCAATAAAAACACGAGGAAGAAATTAAAATCCATTATACTCCAAAATCAAATATAAACATGGCTCAGTCACAAAAAACCTCATAATCACCACATATAAAGGCAAGGATGAGTTATAATCTATGCCAGCAGAAAGAATATTTCCATTGATGAAACTGAAGATCCCTTGGAACATTGTTTTGATCTATGTATACCATCACTATTCCTTAATCAACATGGATAAATCATGAAGTGACTGAATATAAGCCCAAAGAGGAGACCTCAGTTATCAGGTTCCACCTTTCCAAACATCTCTCCTCTGCCTCAGAGCATCACCTTAGATGTCCTTCGAACTGATGCACCGGGGACCCAGGGAACCGAGTTCTAATGCTGATTCGCCAAAAAGATCACTATTTCTGATATGTAAAACACACAGTCATGTCTTCGTTGTTGTCCATGTTGCCCTTCTCTCCTCCACCTCATCCCCCTGCCACTGCCTGTTACACCCTCCCTCAATCTACCTTCTCAGGGGCTCTGCTGTCTACTTTATCTATGTCCCTTTAAAGCATTTTCCATAATGAGCACTGCTTTCTGCAACCTACTCCCACCCTTTGGCTGCTGAAGATTTCAGCAATTGCATGCTTCACATTTTTCTTCTGAAAAGCCAATTGGCTTTCAGTGGTACTCATCCATGATAAGCTTACTCCCTACCTCCTCATCAGGCATGCTGGGCCCATTTATATAAAATTCTTAAACTTTGCTTTCCCATTGCTAACTGAAGGCCAAATAATCAGGTACTTTATGATCATGAAGTTAAAAGATAAAACGATCCTAGAGAAAAGTCAGAGTCATTCTTAATAGCTACTACACCAGATGCTCCAAATGCTATCATAGTCCTGAAGCCACCTTTTCCTCAGAAGATATCATAAATATAAAATTAATGAAAGATTTAATAATCAAAGAGGTGCCAGGATCTCAGAGTTAGAACGGATTATAAGTTTCTTTAATTCAAGTACCTCATTTTATAGATTAGGCAACTGAGACTGGAAGGAACCTCAGAAGCCACTAAGTACAACCCACATCCAAACCGTAAACCTCCTCTTCCCTTCATCACACAGCTGACAAGTGATCCTCCAGCTTTGATGACAGACTTCTACTTAGGGGTAACCTATCTTCTAAGGCAGCCCATTCCACTCTGAGATAGATCTAGTTGTTGGCAATTTTTTCCTTTCAATAAGTCTAATCTGTCTTTTTGCACCTTTCCACCCACTGTTCCCAGCTCAGCCCTCTGTGGCTAAAGAAGACCAAGTCTAAAGTTTCTTCCCTATAATAGCCTAAACATTTGAAAACAGTTATCAAATCTCTCTATATCTTCTCTTTTTCTAGAAACACATCTCTGATTCTTTGCAGATCCTTATGACCCCAAGGACCTTTACTATTCTCACTGTCCTCCTTTGGATGTTCTCCATCTTATAATATTATCCTCTGTAATGTATGGCTCTCAGAACTGAATATAATAATCCATTTGTGGTCTGTCCAGGGAAGACTTCCAGTAGGAAGACTATCACCATCCCTAGCCTTGAACAATATATCTTTTTAAAAAAATGCAAAGGAAGACTACATTCACTTTCTTGGCTACCATATCCCCCCATGGATTCATATTGCACTTTGCATGCTACTAAAATGTGGCACCTAATATGAATGTTATGGAATATTATTGTTATGTAAGAAATGACCAGCAGGATGAATACAGAGAGGCTTGGAGAGACTTACATGAACTGATGCTAAGTGAAATGAGCAGAACCAGGAGATCATTATACACTTCAACAACGATATTGTATGAGGATGTATTCTGATGGAAGTGGATTTCTTTGACAAAGAGACCTAACTCAGTTTCAATTGATAAATGGACAGAAGCAGCTACATCCAAAGAAAGAACACTGGGAAATGAATGTGAACTATTTGCATTTTTTCTTCCCGGGTTATTTTTACCTTCTGAATCCAATTTTCCCTGTGCAACAAGAGAACTGTTAGGTTCTGCAAACATATATTGTATCTAGGATATACTGCAACATATTTAACATATATAGGACTGCTTGCCATCTAGGGGAGGGGGTGAAGGGAGGGAGGGGAAAAATCGGAACAGAAGCGAGTGCAAGGGATAATGTTGTAAAAAAATTACGCTGGCATGGATTCTGTCAATAAAAAGTCATTATAAAATAAAAGAAAATAATAAAAAAGAAAAATAAACTAAAATAAAATGTGGCACCTATCTAGCTAGGTCTCTACCTTGTACTTCAAAACTGATTTTTTTTTTAACTCAAATATATGACTTTTTATTTGCCCCATCACATCATCTTATTACATGTGACCTAATGTTCTAGATCTTTTTTAATTCTAATGCTGTTCTCTGCATTTGATTTCCCTACCAACTCTGTGCCATTTGCAAATTTGATTAACATTTTTAGTAATGACCAATAAAGGCAGAGATGGCATGCTAATAGCATAGGACCACAGAAAAGAAAGCTCCTTGGGGATTTCCATCAGAAACTTCCTTCTAAATTATTAATGACTATCCTTTGGGCCCAATCATTTACCCAACTTAGAATTCATCTAAATATACTAGTTTCCATCTCATTGTACTTCATCTTGTAGAAAACAATTACACAAGACACACTGTTGAATGCTTCGTCATTTAGGAGGCTAAACAGCTCTTATTAAAAAAGGAGCCACTTTTCTTTTTAAAGAAATTGTCCTCTAAGGAAGGACTCCTATTCACCAAGTAAAATTGAGTTCCAGTCTCCTAGAGATTCTAAAGTACTCTGCCAGTATCATCTGGGGAGAACTATTCTCCCCATTTCACAGCTAGGAACAAAGAAATCATGAGTCTCCATATGATCTCAGATGCAATTATACAACATGGGAAGATTCATCCCTCCTGCTGAAGGCATGAAGTCAGTGAGGCTCCCTAGAGATGCAAATTATTCTTAAAAAACATGGGCCTTCATTCAAGTTCCCAAGAGCCAGAAGACAGCAATCTATAGAAATTAACAAAGGCAATGGGTACCAGCAGCCCTTTCCTAAACACAAGTTAAAAGGAATTATTGGAACCTACTTGTCTGTCATTCTGACTCCCTCAGCTTCTATAAGTATTTACAAGCATGACTTGTAAAACTTTCTGCCAATAAGTAAAAATAACTTACCATGCTTCTTCAGCAATATCAAGACAATTTCCATTTGCCCTTGACCAAATAAGTATATTCCAATTCCCTGACTTAAGACAATGAAATATGCCAAAATAAGCATATCCAGTAGATAATACTGCTTGTGGATACATTGGGATCTCCTTATTTTTTCTAGTGACCATGGAAAAATCACTTTACCTGAGACTTAGTTTCCTTCCCCATAAAATGAGACAATAGATTATGTGATCTTTGAAAACTTTCTATATTTCAAGATCTTCCAATTTTATACACAAAGAAACTGCTGCTTACTAGAGTCAGAACTGTCTAAGAATATTATGGAGAGAAAACAGACTAGGAATCCAAATGAGATCTCTACTTCAAACCTGATCCTACCACTATCCCTGGCTGGCCCCTGAAAAAAGTATAATTAAAATTTCATAGCCACTCAAAGTTCAGAATTGCATATAAATAGGATATTTGACCTAAAGAAGCTTCTAAAGGACTGGTCGTTGTGAGCCTACAGTTCCTCACATCTATGTGGATGACCACTATAACACAATAACTTTTCCAACATGGTGTTAAACACAAGCATACTTTTTCACTGCATACTTTTTTCATTCTCAATAAGACTAAAGACTGGATCTATCAATCAATCAGCCAATCTTCTGCAGAGAAAGGTGGGAAAAAAATCCTATGGGGCCTTATATTCACTTTTGCACTATTCAGTTAACATCTAGGTATCTGATTTTGATGGTTTCCAATAGCATCGAGGCAGAGGCAAATTGAAATTTATCAAGAGGCCAAAAGATAGTGGGAGAAAAAGATTGGTTCCTTTAATTCTCCTGTTCTATCATTTGACAACAAAGATAGATTAATGGGTACTTAAATGAAATTAAAGCAAGAGGAAGAAGAAAGGGCCTTAAATAATCAGTTCTTGAACTGATTATTGAAATGATCCACAGATCACTAGGTTAACTGGCTTCAGCACCTTGTTGCCATCCCATTCCTGGGCAAGTACTGCTGCATAAGTAAGCCCTGGTAAGAGAAGTGATGGACAAAGAATTCTAAAAACAAAGTAATATTTTGCATTGGTGTTTTTCCCACAAAGCTTTTATTCTCAATGATTATATCCCTTCCCACCTGAGGTGGGACTCTAGATTAAGATCTAGATAAAATTTTAAAACACACAGCTGTCTGATGTGACACCTGGTGAAAAGGCACAAAAAAGGACACATTTCTTCTTATCCTCATCATAATCAGGACTTACCAATCTAAAACCAGTTACATTCCTTCTTTCTCAATTCTCTTACCTACACTGGCAAGGAAGGAGAGAATAAAGATCCTATCTAATAGTACATGGACACATACACTTTTACCCAACATGACTACCATCCTGCCTGCAGGAAGGAAGAGATATAAGGAAAATCGGAATTTCTGCAGAGGTGGTTAAGAAGGGCAGGGGTGATGGGAAACTTTGTGAAGTCATAGCATCAGGGCAGAAGACTCGGGTCAACCTCACTCTCCACTCCCCACTCGTCATTCCCCGCCCTCCATTTCCCACCCTTCAAACCCTGCCCAGGCTGACCAGCAAGCAGTGATGGGGGAAAAGAACACAAGCAGCAAAGATACAGAAAAATTAGAAAGGCAGAGAGAGAGAACGAGAGCTACATCTTCACCCTGGCCTTCCAAGAGAGCCCAGTCTATGGGGGTGAGGGTCCTGTTAGGACCAGAATAACATGTCAGTCATTGTGTGTGTGTATCGGGGGGTGTTCTAAGATGCAGGAAGCAGAGAGAAATAAGGAATGGGAATTACCCCCGGAGACACCAGGCCTGGGGGAGCAGCATCCAGGGGGGCTGGCAGGCACACACGGCGGAGGCATCATGCGAAGGGTGGGGTGCATGCATCGATGGAGGGGCCGGGCCGCGGAGGCTGGTGATGAACCCCCGGGAGGGTGGGCGCAGCCTGCAGGCAGCGGGAAGGCAGCAGGCATGCAAGGGGCGTGGGGCACCGGGGCACGCAGGGTGACACACGCGGACGGCGGTGGCGCGTGGGGGTGCATGGGGCCCACGGGAGGGTGGTTACCGTGTGGTTGGCCCCCCACATCAGGACGCTCAGGATCGGCTCGCTAGCCCGAAACAGCTTCACTTTCTGGCACACGAAATGCTTCTTCTTGGTCTTGGTCTTGCTGGCGCTGAGCGGCGCCACCGCCACCGCCGTGGTGCTGGTGCAGTTGGACGACATGCCCGGACGGCGGCGGCGGCGGCGGCGGCGGCGGCGGAGACTGCTCCTGAGCCCGCGGCCCGACGCTTCTTTTCCCCGGCCCGATCCCCAGCCCTGGCGGCGGCGGCGCCCTCACCGCCGCATGGTACCGCCCGGCCCGTTACCTCCCCCCCGCCCCCGCCCCCGTGGTACCGTCCGCCCCACGCTCCTCCCTCCCCCCGCCCCAGGCGCCGGGACGTCCCGCTACCTAACCCGCCCCCAGGTGAGGGAGCCGCCCGCCCCCGCCCTAGTGGTACCGCCCGTCCGAGGGAGGCGGTGGCCGCTCCGCCGGCCCCTCCCCGCTATTGCTTGACAGCACTCGGCCCAAACCGGCGGGGCCTCCGCGGGACCGGAAAACCCTCGCCCGAGCGGGGAGAGGAGGTGGACTGGGTCGGTGTAGCTATCCGCCGCCTGGGGGGGCTCCCCCGCCCCAGCCCCCCGAAGCCCGCTTTGGCTCCTTCCCTCAGTTTGACGCGCCAAGATGGCGGCAATTGCCGCGGCTTGAGGAGGGGAGGCGGGGGATGAAATGCAAGGAGGGTGGGGCGTACCATCCCCACCACGAGGGAGGCAGGCTGTAGAAAGGAGAAGGAAAGTGGAAAACTGAGGAAAATCTCCCCCTGCTCTATCCAAGCATGGATTGTCCCACTCCCCTGGACGTAGGGCGTGCTCCGCCCGCAAGGCACGCCCCTTTCCCCCAGGGCCAATGAGAAGAGAAGACCGGGAACTATGGGTTTTATGAATGGGTCCAGCATCCACCCACCTGGCGTCCCTTTCATCTCCCGCTAAAGCGGTGAGTCGAGGGACCTTAAGCTTCAAAGAATAAGTCATTCTTAGGTTGACTGCATCAGGTCTCTTTACCTAAAATGCACGGGTTATGACATGGGTTGTGTACTCATCCCAGTGGAAGACTCTCCTTACTGAACCTCTTGTTTGTCCTTCCTTCTCTAACAGGACCATGACATCAGAGAGGTGCTGCTTGAGACAGGATGTGTAAAATCTCCATCAGGACGACTGGCGATGGCCTTGGATGCAGTGGGACACGTTGGCCTTTTTAAGCTAAGAGTTTTTAACAGGTCTCAGGCTTGACTGAGGTAACTGCCCGTACTGAACCTACATAATTGATGAATCGGCTAGGTTAGAAGTGTTGGTTGCCTATTTCAAAACTAAGATGCTTAGGCTTCTAAAAACTGACCCTGTTCCCCCTTAAAAGCTACAGGATAAGATACAGCGTCCCAAAAGTCTTTTTGCAGTTTTTGAAGCTATAAAAGCTGTACTAAGAGTTTCTGGTTGAAACTATTGTATGTAAATATATAATGATGCTTAAAGTCCCTAGCATGAGAGGGCAGTATGAAATTCTATCCTAAACCTAGGACGCTAAAATGGATGAAATTAAAATTCTATGATTGTGTTCAGATACAAAGGAAGAACATATCTTAATCCATTTTTTTCTTAGAAGATAGTTGTTATATATAGGACTGCTTGCCATCTAGGGGAGGGGGTGGAGGGAGGGAGGGGAAAAATCGGAACAGAAACGAGTGCAAGGGATAATGTTGTAAAAAAATTACCCTGGCATGGATTCTGTCAATATAAAGTAATTATTAAATAAAAATTTAAAAAAAAAAAAGAAGATAGTTGTTATAGCCAATGTATAAATAAATTGAACTTAATTAAACTATCAGGATAAAAGTAAAGGAAAATTCCTGCTTTGGATGAAAAATGCCTTGGAAAAACTTCAGATCCTGACGTAGTACTAGATATGGAATGAGAAGGTTAAGGTTCCAGTGTCCATTCTTGCCACTTACTGTGGGCCTCATTTGTACAATGAGGAGGTGGGGCAGGCAGACCAGATGACATTTAAATCTCTCCAGCTGTTAATTCTATGATACTTTACTGACACTTGAAATACACTGGTCAAAAGATAAGGGGGAAAAAGACATGGGGAATTAATTCATTTGGTACCTTTAAGTTTCACTGTTATTTTCTTTTAGCTGACAGCAATGTTTAAACAATGTTTAAACAACACCAACAATGTGCCAACACAACCATAAAGGGAACACGAAATAAAAAAAAAACAACACCACAATTTCTATTTTATTTTCTTTTAAAAGCTAGGAGGCATGTTGGCAGTTTGGTTGTATCTCTGGAACCATAAAATCACATCCAGAGACACAAAGTAATCCATCTATAAATGGGTTAAGGCGCTATGAGAAGTGGTTAAACCATCCCAGCTACACAGAAAAGAAAGCTGCCCTGTGTGACAGGATTATTTGGTATCCACAGTTCAATATGTAATAATATATCAAAAGTCATTTCTCAAACAGGATGTTTAGACAAAAATAACTTTAAAAAGAACTATTAAAAATTATACATTTGTACATATAAACATTAAACTGTTGTAAATTATTAAAGACCAAATTCTTTAACAGTTCATTTGGTGCTTTTAAGTACTGTTTCTCCACCTTTTGGGATTTCCTCCCTGAATTCCCTTTTTCTTTCTTTGGCTCTTCCCAATTTGGCACTGATAAGTCTAAAATTAACTTTCAAGACATTTTGTAACAGAAATCAGGAACACTGATTCTATCCTTTGATTTGCTACTTAGCTGAAAAGGTTCAAGAGTGATTTTTAAAGGGTGAGAGATTTTTTTTTAAAGGTTCAGTCTCTATTGAAAGGGAATAGATCTGATGGAAAAGGCAGACTCAGAGTGAATTACAGGACCATGGTCAGTACCATGAATAGCGATACAAATTGGCAGGAATCTCTAGAAGCACTGAAACAAAGATAGGCACCTCTTAAGAAAATTGCAAAACCCCAACTCTGTCATATACACTAAAGGAGGCAGCCAAGGTACTGACTCGATATTGTATACAATAGGGCCTCCTCCCTATTTTGTGAGGGGTGTTAGCTGTTCTCATAAAAGACAAGAATGACTGAGCAGTGGCCATCTGACATCCCTGGAAGTCCTCTCAACTCTTTTAAAGAGGATTGTTTAAGGAGCCAGTAGCATCCTTGGAAAACTCAGGATAATCAGCATAAGAACCACGTGAGCTTCATCTCTTCATGAAGTTCTTTTCCAAAGCAGCTGAAGTTCTCTGCAGGGAATAGATGTTGCGCTTGACCCTATCCTCTAAGGAGGAGGTGGACGTACTTTCTAACTTCAACTGGCTGTGGAGGAGTTGAAAGAGAAAAGTCAAAAACATCCTTTCTAAATGACCAATTCTCCAGCTGGGTCATGATAAGAAACAAGATCCTGGCTACTATAAATTAAACAGACTTTTTAAAAAGCCCACACATAACTTTCAACATTCCATCTGGAACTACATACAATTGGGGGAAGCAGATTTTTTTTTTCTTCCTACAAGTATCCATAAGAGAAAATTTATCTATTGTAGTAAGGCAAAGGAAGGGCCTCCTAGAAAGATTCCTAAGCCAAGAAATCCCCAAATTTAAAAGGAGGGCTAGAGTATCAATGATGTATTTAGAAACCTCTTTTTGGAAACCTATCTTCTATCCACAACAAAATCAAAAACATCCCACTATCTTGCCGGACACTGAACCTTTACCAACGGTGGTCTGGAATTTGAGAACCAGGAGCTGAAGCTTTTTTTCAGAGCCATGACAGAGCTCTCCTCTACTCCCCCCATTACAAGAACTATGATCTAATAGTCTGGCAGGGGGCAGGGCTGGAAACAAGTTTACTTACTGGATGAATTTCCCATCCCGAGAGTCCAATTTCTCCAACTTCCGTTCTCTTTCATCTTCCTTTTCGTGCCTCTTAAGTATGTTCAACCTCTCTTCCTCCCGCCACCTGGCATTCTCCATCATTTCTTGCCGTTTTCGCTCTAGTTCCTCTGCTGAGAGTTTTCTGTGAACATAAACCCCTCCACATCTATCTTTTCCCAGCTGGGAACAATCTCATATATGGAAGAAAAAGCCAGTTCTGTATAAGCAGTGGGTTCTCTTAGTAACCACACCTCACACTCAGATTGTTTGACACTTCTTTTTCTCCCTCTAATCCTTAGATTAGATCCTTAATCTAAGAAAGCCAATGATGAAGATCTAGAAAGCATAGCACCCTTGACCATCCAGAATCAAATAAAAGATTTTTAAGAGTCACTGAGACACATCAATTATCAATAGATCCCATGCTCACAGTTATAATGTAGTGGTTAGCATAGTGTTCTGGACATACTAAACACACAAGTATTTGCTGAACAAATGAACTTCTCAAAATTGATTTTGTTTTTAGCCACAAAGCAAGTCTGACAATGGTTGAGAATCTGGAGACAAGACACTATTTAGAACTAAATTAGAAACCATAGTGGCTTGGGAATTTCAACTTAATTCCTTATGAAAATGACAGTTATCCCTGTCATTCTACATTCCAAATCACAGACTATTCTTTCTAGTATTCTCAAGAAGCAAATTGGAAAATAGGGCACGCTAAGTGGTGTAGTGAATAGAGCGCTGGCCTAGAGTCAGGAGGCCATGAATACAAATCTGGCCTCAGACACTTAATGCTTACTAGTTGTGTGACCCTGAGCAAGTCACTTAACTCCAATTGTTTGGGGAAGAGGCAGAAGAGAAGCAAAGAAGAAAAGCCATTTCAAAGAGATCAAATACTCTGTTTAATAAAGTCTGGAGTTTCAGTAATCTAGTATTACAAGGAAAGGGTTTATTTATACTTTGGACAGTAGAGAAAGAACAGCAGGCTTAAAGTCAGTGGTCCTGGATTCTAGTTTCAGTTCTATCACTTAACTACTGTGTCACACCTTAGGTAAAGCACTTTTATCTACGTTTTATCTAGTACTCAGAGTTGCTATAATTAAAATTTAAGTTTTGAACTGAAGCAATCTTCATTTGTCTGAGGAAAAAAATGCACTCACAGAATCGTTAGAGTTGAAAGGACTAGCTGTCCATCTAACTTTTTAATGATACCAAATACATATCCTACAGAATAGTTAAAGGAAGGCCAACAGACAAATCCTCCTGAGTCTTTTACTAGAACTTCACAAAGGGCAATGGTGTAAACTCCAATTACATTAGGAAGGCTTCCAAGAACATTTCTAACTCTCCACAGCTCCCAAGATGGTCTGAGTGATATAAACACAAGAGATAGTGTTATGAAAGGTTGAATTCAATTATTTTCTTCTCTACACCTGCCTCTCATACAAACTTCCCTTTTTCTGTTGAGAATACATCATTCTGACAACATACCAAATTTGTGGGATGCAGCCAAAGCGGTTATTAGGGAAAATTTTATATCTTTAGATGCTTACTTGCATAGAGAAAGTGAAGATCAACGAATTGGGCTTGCAACTAAAAAAGCTAGAAAAAGAACAGATTAAAAACCTCCAATTAAATACCAAATTTGAAATTCTGAAAATAAAAAAGGAGATTAATAAAACTGAAAGAAAACTATTGAATTAATAAATAAAACTAAGAGTTGGTTTTATGAAAAAAAAAAAACCCAACAAAATAGATAAACCTTTAGTTAATTTGATTAGAAAAAGGAAAGAAAATCAAATTGTTAGTCTCAAAAATGAAAAGGGAGAACTTTTGAGGAAATTAGAGCAATAATTAGAAGCTATTTTGCCCAACTATATGTCAATAAATTTGATAACCTGAGTGAAATGGAGGAATACCTACAAAAATATAGATTGCCCAGATTAACAGAAGAGGAAATAAATTATTTAAATAATCTTATTTTAGAGAATACATCATTCTAGTCATTCAGATTTAATACTTCACAGTCATCCTTGATTCTTCAAATCTCCTCCCAGAAGCCATCAGTTGCCAAGACCTTTATTCAGGCCCTTATCCACAACCACAGACTACTTCAATAGCCTCTTAATTGGATTTCTTGTTTCCATTTTCTTCCCACTGTCCCACCCCTTACCTCCAATTTAGACTCCATCCAGCTATCAAAATAATATTTCTAAACACCAGTGTGAATATATCACCTCCTTGCTCAAGAAATATTTCAATGACTCCCCATTGCCTCTAGCATATAATACAACCATTATTTAAGGATGAAAAGTCTCACAATCTAAACCAACCAATTTTTCCCAAATAATTTCCCATTAGTCCTCCCTCATGCACCTTGTACCTCATCATTTTCTCCAAGTTTTCCTATGATTTCCTATTTGACAAAACACTCTTCTCAGTCCCTCCTATGACCCTGTTGACTATCTAGATGACACAGTAAGTCTTATTCTTTCATAATCCCTCTTCCCTCCTTTCTGCCTCAAACTCAGTTTCCTCTGATGGATCTTCATCCATGCCCTCCTCCTATCCCTCTCCACCCCTAACAGTAGCTCTTATCTCTGGGTTATGTATAAAGCTCTCTTCTTATGCCCCTTACATGGTGACTTCTCTCACGGGTTTATTTGTCACTGCTATGCAGATGATAATTCCCCAAGTTATATCATTAGTATAGTTTCTCTGCTGAGCTCTAATCCTGTATCAGTAAATATCTAATGAATATTCTGAACTGAATGTTGCACAAGTCTTTCAAACTCAACTTTTTTTCCCTTAAATTCCTTTTCCTTTAAAAACCGTTATTTTCACCTTAAATTCACCATTCATCCTAACTTCCTTGGTGTTAAAACCTCTACAGCTTTCTCATTTTAAGGATGGGTCCTCATCCCCTCTTGACTAAATCTCTAATAGTTCAACATGAGATCTTCTGCCTCCAGCCTTTCTAATTCATCTGTCACAAAGCTGCCAAAATGATACTTCTCAAGCCTGACCAACCACTCCACTGATCAAACTCCCAGGGTTTCCTATCACTTCCAGCATCAAATTAAAATTCCTATTTGGCATTTAAAGGATCTCAACCTGACTCAAAGCATTATTCCCCTTCACATATCTTATGGTTCTTCTAACTGAGCATTTCCTTGGACCAAGTCCCATCTCTCATCCTTACCCATTTGTAGGTGCTGTTCACCATTCTGGTACTGAACTTCCCCCACACTTCTGCCTCTTAGAATCCTTACAATGAAATATCATCCCTCATAAGGCATTCCTTACTTGAACTCCATTAGTATTCCAATTACATTCAGACGACACACAAGTTATCAATTTATGGACATACTGATATGTGTATATGATGTTTTCCCCAAAAAAGAATGCAAGTTTATTGAAGGCAGGGACTGTTTAATTTTTTTCTTTGTATCCTAAGTGCCCGGCACATAAATTTTTTTTTATTGGCACATAAAAATTTAACAAATGTTTAATCAACTGACTGAAGCCACACTTGCCCATTAGCTATTTGACAGATCATATGCAGAAATCCAGCTCCTCTCTCTGTGCTTTGTACAGGCTGTTCCCCATGCTCAGAATGCACTTCCTCCTATCTCTGCTTCAGAGAATTTTAAATTTTTTTTATTTAAATTTTTTAATTTTTAATTTAATAATTTAATTTTAATTCTCATTTCAGATGCTATATTCTACAGGAAGAATTCCCTGATTCTTCTAGTCAGTAGTTGTCCCTTCATTTCCAAATTACCTTGAATTTATTTAAGTTTCTATGTTATATCCTGTGACTCTACTTCTCCTTTCAGGCAAAGACTTTTTCTTTTGGTCTAAGGACCCCCCAGGATCTTCAATTATCCTTCCTTCATGATAATACATCAGGTGATATCTACATTCTTCTACAAAGTATTATCTGTTTTATGACTCTACTTTTCTGGCATCAAAGTTTCATTGATTTTTGGCTAGTATTTCAAGACACAAAATTTCTAAAAAAAAAAAAAGTTTGGTCATGAACATCTCTATGGGGCATAAGTTATTGGAGACAACAGAAAGAAAAAAAATCCATAAAATAACTTACCAGGAAAAAAGTATATTAAATAAGATAAGATCTTTCTAGTCTAGCCTATGCTACTCTTGGACTCACACCTCAAGATTTTGGAGCTACCCTATTAAACACTCCACTTACCTGGTATAACCTGAAGCATGTCGCCTTTGATAACCTTCCTTTTTTGGAGAAGGGCTCTTAGTTCGGCCTCTTTCTTTCCTGTTTACTTTGGAATTATGCCTGTGATCAAGGAAAGAGTTTTTTCAGCAAAGGGGCCTAACTTCATGTGTCTGAAACCCTTGGGAGAAGAGTTATAATGCAGAACAGTAAGACAGCTGCTAGGGGGAAGGGAGGAGTCACTCAGGGAGAGAAGAGATAGGAAGAAGGAAGGACAGTGTCTTAAAGAGAAAGCTACAGGGAATACAAAGATGATAAAAGATACCATTTAACCCAACTTTTAAAGTACACTGGAACATAGTATGTACCTATAAATCAATGGTTTCTCCAATTTCTACATCCATAGGCAAGAAGGAAAGTTAAATGTAACAAAAATAGTATCTAAGAGACAAGTATCTATGAAAGTGCAGGGGAAACAATAAGGCATATAGATACTGCTAACTGAAATCAAGTGTTCTGTAGTGAGTCACTTGTGCATCCTTCCTAGAGTTATTTCCCCATTAATTGATACACTTACTGTCTACTATGTTTAGGGGACCGTGACCTCCTGTGAGTCTCAGCATCCCACGTGCCTTTCCTGCTGGGGTGTTTTGGAGGCGAATGGGAGGGGCTTCGTGACCTAGAATAATAATTCTTGACCCTATGTGCTCCCCCATCTTCAACAGCCAGAGGTCCTGGTAGTCTCCGATCATGGTCAGTGTCTTTAATCTACAAAGAACATAAAGCAGAAGAGCTATTTAGACACCTGCATTTTAAGAGTCCAGTGATCCTGAGGAAAAAATGACCACCAATGTCACACAAAGAGATATCAGGAGCATATCATCTTATCTTTACAGTACTATGTTCAAGGAAGGTATAGCCATATGAATATAGGAATAACATCACCTAAAAAGCAACCCTCAAACATTATCCATTTAACCACATTACTTCCTTTCTTAACTCTCTCCTATCCAGATCTAAGGCAAGGGATGCAGAGAGTAATGAGAAATGAGGAATCTCAAATCACAGCCTTGACATTTTAGCATGTAATTCATGGGGCTGTCCTTTTCTCTCAAGAGACATAAGTATATGATGGAGAAAGAAACAGTTGCTCCTCAAGGGTAACTGACCTGAATATGTAAGTATCTTATTATCTTTCATAAGTATCAGATGCTAAAAAATGCTCAATGCCACTTGAACAAAACAGCCATGCTGGCATTACTATGGGGAGAGTGCAGGTACCTACCTGTAAGCCATAACCTGGAATTTTGGGTAAAGCAGGAGGAGGACTTGCCATCTTCTTTTGAGACCTAAGAAGAAATTTAAAGGCAAAAAAGAATACAAACAACTGTGTGAGGGAGGAGATATAGAAAGCAGTTTAATCTCAAGTGCTCAAACACACTTCCTGCCCCCTCCACGGCCTTCCCACCTCCCCTTTATTACTTGGGAGTGTGTTTCCCTATTTGGGTTTTCTTGGCTGGGAAGATGCATCAGTGCAATTTTGTTTTTCCTGTGAAAAATCGTGGGCCTGGCTCGACAGCCCCAACCCCCACTGGAGCTCTTTCTTCCAATCTTGTGCTGCTATTCTGGAGGCTGACAGTGAGTCAGAGGCAGAGGTGCCTGCTGCTATTCTTATGGGGGAAGAGAGACAGAGTGGGCAAGAATGGGTGGATAAATGGAAAGAAAAGAACAGAAATAAGGTCAGATAAGTAAAGCAGCTTTGAAAGCTACAGGTGGATTGTATCATAAACTTAAAAGTAAAAATAGCACATGTACAGTTTCATGTACAATCCTCTTTTCCTATACTAAGTATATGCAAACAGCCATTCTATTTGACATCTAATGTCAGAATAAAAATTTCTTTAATGACTGGATGAGTCTATTTAAAAGAACAAAGCCTGACAAACCCATTTCTATCCTGTAAGAATCAGAAGCTGAAAGATCTCGAGTCAGATAATGAGATGTTTTTTCTGACAAAAGGTCACTAAGACCAAGTCAACCTCTCCAGGCCCAGCATGCTACCCAGTGACATATGACCTAATGGGGCACCAAACACCCCCTCCAAGCACCTTCCACGGCTCCGCTCTTCCTCACTGCCAGAGCGATCACTGCTGGAACTTCGATGCTTGTGCTTCTTATGTTTTTTTTTCTTTTCCTTCTTCTTCTTCTTCTCCTTCTTTTCTAGGCTCATTTGCAACTAGAAAATTTGCAAAGCATAATGATGATTTTGCTCCACCTTTTTATTCCTGACTCCTTCCTATGGAATCTTTTTCCAGTACTGTGCACCAACCCCTTTTTCCCCCACCACACTCAGGCAATCTGCCATGTGAGGGAATAGGCACCAAACTATCAACAGAACTAATACAACATTTATAAAATACCTACTATGTGCTGAGCCTATGCTAGACTCTTAGAAAGATGAAAAATGTTCTTGCTTTCATTCTATTAAATGCATAGCTTTGTAACTGTCAGCAAGATGGATTATCAGAGTTTCGTGCCTTCTAGAAGTTTCCATTTTAAGCTAAGAACATGCTACCTTCGTTTAAGAGTTATTACTGCTATTCAACAGAGTGGGCTCTCATCAGCTAAGAACAGTAAATCTTCAATTACCAAGTACTCTTTAAATGATACTGGGGCAAAAAAAAAAAAAAAATTCATCATATTCTGTGGCCAAACCTGGTGATGAAATTCAACTAAACTGGACCTCAAAAAAAAAAGGGGGAGGACTTAAAAGTTCATCCTCAAAGCCTTTTCAGTCTATTAGGGTCAGCCACAGGCAGCACACTTTCCTTTGTTGTACAGCCTTTAGTGTGCCTCCATAGCACATTGAGGTATCAGAGCTGGACATTAGTGGAGAAAGAGGTCCAATTTATAAAGTGCTTTACAAAATACATCTTTCCTAAGTCAAAAGTAGCAAATAACATTTTATAAGATGAAGAAACTCTGGGCAGATTGGAGCTGCAGTGGCTAGAGTATCAGCCATGGAATCAGGAGACACTTAGTTCAAATCCAGCCTCACGCTGGGCAAGTCACGCAAGTCATGTAACCTCAACTGCCTCAAAACAAACAAACAAATAAACAAAAACTCAAGATGAGGAAGTTGAATCTGTAGAAGACTGCAACTTACCCAGAGCCATGGGAATAGAATCAGATTTTCTGAATCCTAGCTCAATGCTCTCCTAATGCTGCCTCATAAGTACAAGATGGGGGAGATACTGATAGATGTTACTGTTCTGAATAAAGCTGGGAGATGGGAGAGTTAGTGGATTGCAAGCCTCTATGTGAATCAGCAGTGCAATGTGGCAGTCAAAAAAAGCATTTCATTTTTGGGCTACCTTAAAAGGGACCTAACTACAAGAAATAAAGGTTATCACATGCAGAAGGGAGTCAACTTGTTCCATTTAGTTAGTCCCGAAGGGCAGGGCAAGGAACAATAGGTGGAAGTAGCAAAGAAGCCAATTTAGGCTGGATGTCAGGATAACTCCCTAATAAGAGCAGCCCAATAATGGAACAGGCAACCTAAGAGGTCACAAGATCCCCCTCCATGGAAGGTTTCCAACAGCGACTGGAGAACCTAGGAATTTTTTCAATCAAAGTTAGATTAGATGCAACAATGCCTTGCAAATTTCCAATTCTGTCTGATTCTGCCTGAGGCTAGGTAGCACTGGAAGTGGAAGAGGGTTGAGGGTTCTGTCAAAAAATTCAGCTAAAGGCTTTGATCTGCTGGGGGGGAAAACAGCATGAGAAGCTGGAAAGCACAGTAAAATATAGGCTTCCTCTTATCCTAAGGAAATTATGCCACACAAGTGTGGCCCTCCCCCAAAAAATAATCATGTTTCACTAAAAATATGTACACACACACACACACACACACACACACACACACACTAAAAAAAAAAAAAAAAACTCATAAAAATACAATGAACTCAAAGCACACACCCTGCTTTCTTTTTAACAAATGGCAAACAACTGAAATGAAAGACAGCATGCAGTATTAGTACAGATCACTCAGATGGTTATAGTAGGCTTGTTGTGACTGTTGAAGTTTGTAGGTTTTGGTGAAATGCAAGGTATCTAATTAAAAATATAATCACTCTGTGGCTCTCTTCAATGAGATGATCCAAATCAGTTCCAATTGTTCAGTAATGAAGAGAACCAGCTACACCCAGAGAGAGGACTATGGAAAATGAGCGTGGACTACAACATAGCATTTTCACTCCTTCTGTTATTATCCACTTGCACTTTTGTTTTCCTTCTCAGGTTATTTTTACCTTATTTCTAAATCTAATTTTTCTTGTGCAGCAAAATACTTGTATAAATATGTATACATATATTGGATTTAACATATATTTTAACATATTTAACATGTATGGGACTACCTGCCATCTAAGGGGGGGGAGGGGAAGGAGGAGAAAAGTTAGAACAGAAGATTTTGCAAGGGTCAATGCTTAAAAATTACCCATGCATATGTCTTATAAATAAAAAGTTATAATAAAAAATAAAATAAAAAAATATAGTCACTGAAATATATTTTCTATAAGAAAGAAACATTCAAAGAGACTGAACTAGGAGGCCTCTGAGGTCTCCTCCAGACCTAGATCATAAATCTTACTTTGGTCAAGAGTAAGAATAGGGTATATTTTTTCATAAAATACGCTGTAACCCATCCAAACTGGTCTTCTCATTGTTCTTCATGTGATACTTACCTCCCATCTTTATGCATAGAATGCATTCTCTCCTCAGCTCAGCCTCAAAGGGCACTTCTTTCTTCCTTCAAGATTAAGCTCAAGCATCATCATTTCCTTTCTTATTATTGCCCACTCTGGTGCTCTCCTTCACAAACTACCTTGTAATTTTTTTTTTAAAGGCCTGAAATCAGGGTTAAGTGACTTGCCCAGAATCACAAAACTATTAAGTGACTGAGGCTGGATTTGAACTCAGGACTTCCTGACTCCAGGAGATCCAGTACTTCATTCACCAAACCACCTAGCTGCCTTCCAAACTCTTGCATTTAACCATTTGTTGGTATTCTCATATTTATTCTGTCTATACTTATATATGTCCTTGTTATTTCTCTAACCTTCCCATTAGAACATAATCTGCTAACAAGTAAAGAATATTTCATTTATGATACAGAAACATAGAGCCTTGTATAATGACCAACATAGAGAAGGCTTTTAATAAATATTTGTTAATTGATTGAGTTTTGGGATCTTCTAGTTTTGGAATCCTTATAATATGCAATACTCACCAATTCTTTAATTTTCTTCATTTTCACTGGATTATTCAAGACTTCTCTCTTTTTCTCTTCTTCCTTCTTTCTGAAAGCAAATTTTAAAAATAAAATCACAGATATATCTTTTTTCAAAGGGGATTAAATGATTCTCTAAATGTATTTTTTTGAGTACACAAATTCATTCAACTTCCCTATAGAAATCTTTATGGCAGTGCTAAAATCAGAGACCTTCCCCAAAGCTGCAGATGTCATTATCTTTAGAAGGTATGATTTTCCTCTTTCCTGCTGACAATCAGCTCATTTTCTTGCCTCCTATAAGAAGAACTCAATGCTTAAAATTATCTTAGAAATTGATCAAGCAAAGGACTGTTAATCCTGAATTGGAATGCTCTGCTCTTCTTTCCCTTCCTTCCCTTTGGCTAAAATAAGTGGGGAAACCTTTAAGGAATTTAAGGCAAATTCCCTATAAAGAAATCAAGTCTATACTATCAGTAAAGATGACTAAGAACCACATTTTCTACATTTCTCTAGCAAAAGAGTGAGATATGAGAAGCACAAGAGTCCCAGGGTCTAGTTTATTCCTCCCCTGTCTGCAGGCTAGAGGATCCTAGCATTCAGAGGACACACAGTAGGTCAGCAGTTCTGTTGGATATGAACAATTTATAATCTAGTAAAGATAGCAACATTTTCTTTTCCTCACCTTGGTTTCAATAGTTAATCTAGGAATGAACTTCTCTGCTCATTCATTCCTCTTACCCCAAGCCCCAGATCCTTTGGAGGTTGCCAGTTTTCCTTTAGTCTGAGCTTGAAACCACATTTACAACAAAGAGACTAAGATTAGGAAAACAAATCTGGGTCAAACTATGAAATTTGCCAGTATCTCCAAGTCTGGTCAACTCAAAGAAAATCTCTTAATTGGACTTTCCTAGTACCTAGCACCTAGCCCAGTTTTAGATGTGAACGAATTCATTCAAAAGGAAAAGAAGCTAAGGAGATACCAAAACAAAGAGAGTCTACTAAATTCAATTTAGCAAAGCTTCTTAAAGTCTCAATGAATTAAGCCTCCCTTCCCAACCCAGGCTAATACCGAATGATGAAAAGTGGATCCTCCCGTATTTTGCTGGCCATGTCAAGTAGAGAATTGGCACCAGAGGGGGCAAAGATGGAGCCTGGCAGAAGTCCTGTCTCAGATGAACAACCTGCTTCTTTTTCTTCCATCTTCTCAAAAACATATTTGTCAATGGGACGTCCCATCAGGTATTCGTCACGGTTCACCATGCCACCAGGGCCCTGGTACATCCAGTCTAGTTTCTCTTCTTTTTTTCTGATTTCAAGAGGGAAAAAAAACCCACAATTATCAAAAAAATTCTCAGAAAATCATCCTTTCAATAGATCACTTTCCATGTGATCAAAGAAAGTTTAGATACCTACTAATATGTAAAAATGCATAATAGCTTATGCAAATTCTATAAATCCTTCATGCCTACAAGGTATTTCACCTTCATTACAGCATTTGTTATTAGGAATAACCTTACAGAATAAAGAAAGATAAATATTATAATATTTCTAAAGATTCAGGATCCCACTGGTATGTAGTTTACTGCTTCTGTCAATATAACAGCCTCTCTGAAGCCTAGGAGACCTAAGCAAAAGCAGCTAGTGATGTTTTGAGATAAGTAGTACACTAGGTATGGAGTCAGGAAGGCTCAGTTCAAATCCTGCCTCAAACATTTTTACTGGCTGTGTGACCTACAGATATTAACCTCTCTGAGCTTCAATTTTGAAGAGTGAGAGTGGGACTCAGTGGCCTCCAAGGTCCTTCCCAATTCTTAAGGAAATGATGTATAAACTGATGTGCTAAAAAGAAAAAAAATATATCACTTTCTGGTGATGGCTTTCTTCAATTAAACTCCAAGCTGGAGTCCAAACTCAAGTCTTATGATTATCTGTGTAATGCATTTTTAATAGTGCCAGGAGTGAACTCCTATAGCAGTTGTCAAGAGCAGTACTCAATCAAGAAGCTCCTCTGATTAATACATACAGAACTACACTAAATGATTTGATACAGACTAAGCGCTTTAGGAATTCAAAGACGGGAGAGTTCAGGGAAAGTCAAGAGTAGCCAGGGAAGGTACTCAGAAGTGTCAAGATTTAAGCAGATAGAATCTTTTGAAGGAAAAGCAAAATGTGGAAACTGAATGGAGAAAAGGAATGAAAGACAGTGATAAACCAAAAAATCCAAGATTGTGAGAATGGTAATGCCATTGATAAGCAGCAAGTCTTGAAGGTAGATTCATGATTTGATTTTATACATGCTGAATTTGAGGTGACAGCAAAACAGCCAACTATAAATGTCCAAAAGACCTTAAGGAAACATCCATCCTTAAGGAAGGATCAGAAAAGGAAACAGATGACTGACAGACAAGGAAGGGAGATGGTATTTTTTTAATGGTGTGCTATGGGAAAATCAAATTCACCAGGCACGTCTAGGGAAATAAGGGATAGAT
The DNA here is from genome assembly GCF_016432865.1 of Antechinus flavipes. NCBI lineage: Eukaryota > Metazoa > Chordata > Mammalia > Dasyuromorphia > Dasyuridae > Antechinus > Antechinus flavipes. The sequence continues at coordinate 135,199,807 of NC_067401.1, read as the reverse complement.
CATTGCCTTTGCTGTTTTCTGTAGCTTGATATGGTCTTAAAATCATTTTTCCTAGCTCCTTAAGGAAAACATGGTACCTGCTATAAGGAAAAATTGTCTCATCACCAAAAATAAAATAATCATGAAAATAAAGATGGTGATAGATAATGATGCTAACCACTCTGCTTATATTGAGAGATGAACTTTATACATGAACTGCCCATCTTTAAATGAATTGTCACTTTATTAAGTGACCATAATACCACACAAGTAAAGCTGATAGACAAGGACTCTGCCTTCGTGAGCCAAAGGATACAAAAAAAAAACCCAATCAGCACAAAGAACAGAGAATACAGACTGCATTTAATGGGTCTATGATTAAAGGTCATCAAGTATATAAAAGACCATCACCTTTCCCCCACTACTGGGGGCAGAATAAATGGGGAAAAAACTAGCATTTTTAAGTAATCTTATAAAACATTCAATTCCAGAAAGCTCATTTACATAGAAAACTCATTGATTAGTCATCCATTATTTCCGACTGAATATAATACAGATAAAAGTGGTTTGCTAAATACTTTTTAAAAAATGCTTTCTTCTGCAAGTTTTAGAAGATAGAGGAATATAAGATAAAATAAGTAGCTTTTTCAAAGGATTCAGAAAATCAAGAACTATTAAAATGTGGCTTTGACTTCTCGATCCAGTACTTATTGTATGTAAAAAGTCTACTAATGTTCACTATACACTATACACTATCGAGAACTTTTATTTGGAGGGCTTAAATTTTCAGTAACTCATTTATATTTCAGTTTTTAGTTTTTCTCCCTCACCCATCATTTTGATTTACTGTGTCTTTCCTGTATTTCAGAAATGTCAACTCCATGAAGCAATAGAAGCAGCACTGGACCTGAGTGAGAAAACCTGAGTTCAAATCTAATTTTTGCTCTAATATTTACTACCTCTGTTGTCTGTTGTCAATAGACAAGTCATTTAAACTCCTATGAAACTCAGTTTTCTCATCTGTAAAATGAGGATAGTAGACTAAATGGCCTCTAAGATCTCTTCCAAATATAGCTATGATCATGATAGTATAGTTACGATAGAACAGATGACTGACTCTCTACCACAAACCTAGAAAGTTACTTATGGTTTTACTTTTAAAATTAAATTATATGATTGTGTTTTTCATACATCATGTTCTCCTTCCAACATTATAGAGTATAACAGTAGATAACATTGCCCTAATTTTACTCAATAGAAAACTCTATCCAAGACTACAAAACTTTTAAATATTTTTAATGCATATTGATGTACTGATAGTAGGAGAAATACTACTGAAATCTAAGGTTTTGAATTCCAGGCCATTTCCCATTCCATGGCATCACACTGATTCCTTTTTAATATGAACTTACATTCTGTTGGTGAATCTATAAATTGGTTTTACCTTTCTGGAAAGCAATTTAGAATATGCTCCAAAAGTTCCTAAACTATATCTTTTAATTGAAGAATACCACACCAAGTCCATACTCTAAAAAAAAATATGAAAGAAAGAGGGAAAAGACTCATATATATAAAAATAGAGGCAGCTAGGTGGTGCAGTGGACAGAGCACCAGCCCTGAAGTCAGGAGGACCTGAATTCAAATTTGATCTCTAAGATACTTAACACTTCCTAGCTGTGTGTCCCTGGCAAGTCACTTAACCTGGCAAGTCTCAGCATAAATAATAGACAGACAGACAGACTGACAGACTGACAGATAGATAGATAGATAAATAAATAAATAATAGCAGCTTTTGGGGGTTGGGTCAGATCTGGAAACTAAGGAGGTACTTGGGGAATGCCCAAATATGTTATGGTATATGAATGAAATCAAATAGCATTATATTGTTAAGAAATAATAAAAGAGACAGAGTCAGAGAAATTTGGAAGACTTTCTTGAAGAACCAGAACAAATTATACAGTAACAATAATACCATAAAAACTTTAAATAATTTTTAAAAACTTAAATACTCTGATATGTACAATGACTAACCACAATTCCAGAAAACCAGTAATAAAGCATATTAGAAGTAATGGATTCAAGATACAAAATATGATCTATATTTTTTGGACATTACCAATTCAGGAATTTGTTTGGTTACACTGTACAAATTTATTACAAGCGGTTTTGTCCAGGACAATCCTAATAGACTTTGGATAGAATATGCCATCTGCATCCAGAAAAAGAACTATGAAGATTGAATGTAAATCAATACATACTACATTCATTTCTTTTTCTCGCTCTTGTTTTTTCCCTTTGGTTCTGATTTTTCTCTCCCAACATGATTAATAAAGCAATGTATTAAACATAAATTAATTTTTTTAAAGGGGGTTTTAGTTTGTTTGTTTTTTAATTAAAGGGGGAAAGAATTTTTGCTCATTAAAAAAGAATCTACCTTCCCAAAAGGCAAATTAACAGTAGGAACATGTAAGTTGTATACCTATTGTATGCATATGTACACATATGTATGCAACATATAAGAAAGAAACTAATCTGAGATGAAAATAACTTATAGGAATTGGATCCCTACCAGAAGACCCTTGTTCCAAAATTCTCAGCTAAGTTCCAACACTCACTTGACAGCTCCCACATCTTCTGCATAGCGCTGCATCTCCTCCCGTGCCCTCTCTTCCCGAAGCTCTCTCTGCAGCTCCTCGATCTTTTTCCGTTCTGCCTCATGTTTCTGCTCTGCTTTCCACACTTTCTCCACATTTCGGAGGGTCTGTGGGTGCCAGCTCTTCTTCAGATTCTATAGAGTCAATAGGGAAGAGAGCAGAAAGAACAGTCAGATATTTATTACTTCCATGCAAAGGATTTTCACATTTACATATTTAAACTTTCATCCCCAATCTCAAAATTCCTATTAGATTTTTCAAATGTCTCAGTCTCATCTAAAACAGAATTCATTATCTTTTCCCCAAAATTCTCCCGCTTTCTTAACTTCGCTATTTTTATTAAGAATACACAATCATCACAATCATTCAAGTTTGATATGTCAGCATTATCTCTAATGATTCACTTTCTCTCATACCACAAACCCAGTCATTTGCCAAATCTTATCAGGACATCTCAATACTCTCCACTTTCACAGTTGCCATCAACTTAGTTTAGGTCCTCATTATCTGTGACTGGACTATTGAGATGACTTTCTAATTGATCTCAAGTCTGCTTCAAGTCTTTTTCCCATTTTGATCCACCTTTCATATAGCTGTTCAAGTGAGTTTTGCTTAGAATTCTTCATGTCTGAACATGATCCCATTAACCCTTTCTCGGTAATTTCCAGTAGTTCCCTATTATCATCAGCAATCAAATACAGTCTTCTGTTTGCCAGTTAAAGCTCTTCGTAGCCTGTGACTTTCCTGTCTTCCCAGGTTTCTCATATGATAGTTACTCTTTTCATGAAAAGGCCTGCTTGCTGTTCCTCACATGTAACAGATTATTTCCTGCTCCCTAAGCCTGGAATCCTCTTATCTCTCTAGTTCTTCAGGACTCAGCACAAACTCCATTTTCTGCAAGAAGCCTTTCTTGGTGTTGAATCTTCCCCTCTAAGTTTATTTTCTATTCTGCAGGTAATTTTTTATTTGCATAATGTTTTCTCCCTTAAAACGGATGCCCTTTGAGGATCAGGATTGTTTTTGTTTTTGCCTTGACAGAATCTGCTCTCAGCCAGTCCCAGCCCATAATGCTTGTGGGTACAGTCCTCTCCTGCTTCCACATCCTCATACAATAGGAGATAGCAAAAATGCAAGGGATGACTTTCTGATAGTCTTAGAAAAATAAAGATTGCCCCTCCAACTTATCTGCAGAGTGTTGGATAGGGACACAAAGTTCAAGGACAGACAGAATCCTTCTCGGGCTGCCATCAAAAACTTACATGGTTTAAGACAGAGATCTAAAAATCCTATTCAATTCAACAAATACTTCCATATGCAACAAATACCAGAATGCTACAAAGATAAATAAGACAATCTTTTCCCATGGGGAACATATTTAAAACCTTTTACAAATAATTAAAATTCAAAGCAAACAGATGGTGCTTGTTTGTCCTTCTTCCTTCTCCATGAGGACCAAAACATCAGAGAAGTGATGCCATGAGCTCCTCCAGAACCTTCTGGGCCCACTGGGAAAATATAGGTCAAAACTGCAGAAGGCCCTGGATAAAACAGGAGACTTTGGCCTTTTAGGTCTTCAACAGGTCTCTGTTTGACTGAGACTACACCGATTCAGTAGCAATAGAGGCAAAGAATCTCCTTTTTCACCTCGTTCCCACTCAAAAAAAAATTCTAAATAAACAAATAAATCTGGGAGGGGAAGATCCTTAGGACTAAGAAGAAATGAATGTTATTTACATTCATCAGTGGATAGAGATCCCAACAATGATCAAAAGGGATTTGGCTTAATAGCTATAGATGGCCAAAGAGAATCAGATTGGTTTTGGTTTAAGACATGGTCCTTAAGGAAGAAATCTAGCCAGTTAACCTCAAAATATGTTGGAAGGGTTCAGAGGTGCAAAAAAAAAAAAAATGCTTTTAAGAGTATGTAGGAAACCAGGAGATCATTGTACACAATAACAATAAGATTATATGATGATCAATTCTGATGGATGTGGCTCTCTTCAACAATGAGATATTCAAATCATTTCCAATGATCTTGTGATGAAGAGAGCCATCTGCACCCAGAGAGAGGACTGTGGGAACTGAATACTGATTATAACACAGCATTCTTAATCTTTTTATTGTTTGCTTGCATTTTGTTTTCTCACTTTTTTCCTTTTTGATCTGATTTTTCTTGTATAACATGATAAATGTGGAAATATGCATAGAAGAATTGGACATGTTTAACACATATTGGATTATTTGCCTTCTGGGGAGGGAGGAGGGGAAGGGAAGGAAAAAAATTGCACATGGTTTTGCAAGGGTGAATGTTGAAAATTATCTATATATATGTTTTGAAAATAAAAGACTTTAATAATAATAATAATAATAATAATAATAAAAAGCATCTGTAGGTAAGGGTGTGATGCCTTATGTGGGGTTTACAAAGCAAACAAGACAAATCAGAAAGTACATAAAAAAGTATTAGGTCCAAGAAAAGACCTTCGTACAAATACCCAAACTAGCAAGCAGCCATTGTAATGTATATAATTTACAAAGGAAAACTGGTTTGAGTTTGTACTGGGCTAAGCTTAGCTTTCAAGGCTTCCTTTCTAATTCTTTAATAACACCACACATTTTATATTCTGCTCGGTGTATCTGCAACACAATCTCTCAAGTCTCTGGCAAGGAAGCCAAGACAATATAAGTAAGGATCAAGCAGGTGACTGATCCTAGGTTAGAAATGAACCGTCTATACTTCCTAGCACATAGCTGATGACTATTAGCCAGCAAGTACCAGCCACTCCTTACATTTCCATTCTTTTCTCTCTCTTTCCACAAATATCAATCACCTCTTAAAACCCACCTTTTCAAGCCCAACTCAAATGCCATAATAAAGCCTGCCCTGTTCCCTAAACTTAGAAACTTTCTTATCCTTGAACTTCACAAAGCTCTGTTTCCCAGGTCTTTAATAAACTTATTTATATATTCTCCCCTTCCTTACTATACTGAAAGCTCCAGGAAGGTAAGAATCATGTCCTAGCTTAACTCCTTCAAGACCTACCTAGCACAATGCTTTGCCCACAACAATAGGTTGTTTTTTTTTTAATTTGACAAAGTCTATACTTTATTGCCATACAATTTTTCCTGCTATGTGGCATGATCTTTATAGAATTTGATAAACTGACCTCCAGTGGTCTCCAGCATCTTATTTCCTTGTGATTGAAGTCCATTCATATTCTCTAGAAGAATTTAACCAATCAACTTTATACCCTTAATCCTGCAGCTTTAATTACCTAAACTCTATTATAAAGCTTAATTGGTAATATGTTTTATTTGTTCAGTGATTTTTCTATTTGAAACTCTCCAGCCATGATTTCTGCAAAGTCATTTCAATCCAAAGCCCTGTGACATTTATACTAACCATAGCATGCATGCTCTCATGGGCTAACATTAGAAAACACAGATATTCTTCCAACTCCCTGATCAGAAATTAAATGGATGGATCTGGATTGATTTAACTTTTAGTTATATTTTCTAGGGAAATATCTAGCTCGTGGTCTTTTTGTGGTTCCATCAATTCTATCTAGATGTCCTGCAGATGAAATTATAACAACTTCATAGTGTGAACAATATAACACTGAGGCTTCTTGGTGAATAAAAGAATTCTTCAGCAGTGTCTACCCTACACCATGAAAGTATACTCTTCTGGGATCTGACCTGGTGATGTCCATTTCTTTTCTTTTTTTTTTTTTTAATTTTTAAAGCTTTTTATTTTCAAAACATATGCACAGATAATTTTTCAACATTGACCCTTGCATAGCCTTGTGTTTCAGATTTTCCCCTTTCCCCCAACCTCCTCCCCTAGATGGCAAGCAATCTAATATATGCACAATAATATCAAGCAAGCCTTTAAAAAGAAAGCAGAATTTAAGGTATGTCTTAAATGTCTTAAGGTTTAAAAAGGATGTTCCATATCCTTTCAGGATCAATCAATAAATAACATTTAGAGAAAATCCTAAGAGTACTAGGGCAAAAAAAGAGAGAGAGAGAGATAAAGGGAAGTATGGGGGGTAATAAGATAGAGTAAAAAGTAAGGTATGGCTAGAATGTAAGGTGCACAGTGGGAAATAAAAACCAGGGATAGAAAATTGAGACTCTAGTCTTTTAAAGCTAAGCTAAGAAGACTGTATTTGGCGAGAAATATGTGCCTACAGAAGATCCATTTGGCACATGTGAAGGAGGGATCAAAAAGAGGGTAAGACCTGCCATGAGAGAAAAGGAGAAAGGGGAAGGAGGATGGATAACAATGGCTGAAGCCATGGGGCTCGGGCCTCAGGCTGTCCATTTCCCCTTAATGTCACCACTTCAGACTCCCTGAGATTACTTACCTTCCACCAAAGAGAAGGGTGGTCTGACTATTATGTCTCCTCTCCCTGCCCAGGGCTCCCCCGTCCCTTTAACTTTCTGGCTTCTTCACTAGATATGGCTAGCTTCACTGTTACCCATTCTCAACTAAGTCGTCCACAATCCGTAGTAGATGTTTGCATGTTACCGCCCCTCCCCCCATCTGCCGGGCAGACTTTTACCCTTCTCTGTAGCCCCGGTTAATAAAGTGCCTGGCACACAGTAAGCGCTTAATAATAAAGGCCAAACAGCCTCAGGATCCCTCTCTGCCTTCCTTCCTTTTCTCTCTTTTCTGCGCGCTGCAGCGGGGTTTAGGCCTCAGCTCCTGGGGGATGATGGGCAGAGGAAGCCAAGGTCATCGCCCTTCCTTCAGCCCCAGCATTCCTCCGTTACTATGGTTACCGAGACCCCCACGCCCTTCCCCGCCCAGCCTGCCTCGGGCTCCCTTCACTCACCAGATCTCCACCTCCCATGATGGCCTGCTCTTCTTTCAGAAAAGGCTCGGCTCAGCTCCCGGACACGGGAAGGAGGAGACTGTGTATAGAGAGACAGCCCCAAACACCTTCCCCCCGCAGTCGCCGCGGTCTTTATTATCCCCTTCTAGAGCGCCACTTCCGGGAGCGCGTCATCAGGCTGCGACGGCAGCGAGGGGCGAAGGAGGAGGGAGTGAGGGAAAGGAGAGCCCCAGACGCTAAGACGTGCGTTGCCCAGACGTCATGGCTCACTCGTTTTACGTCTTACTTTCCCCCGCCCTTTCTTTTGTCACAGGTACCAGTGCAGTCGCCGCCATTGTGTTTTGCTCCTTATGGCCATTGTCATCAAAGCCAAGCCACACCCTTTAATTCGTTATTTTAGCATATCATTACCCGATTATGGTCAGAAAATATTTCGGCCCCACCCACTCCCATAATGACAGCTCTGTGGCGTCACACTTTCTTTCTGAGATTATCCCCAGTTTATTCTATCTACATCGTGTTTGACCACAAGCTGTTTGCATGTCTCCTCCTTTAGATTCTAAATTCCGAGCTTGACATCGGGGCTTGTTTTCCCCTTTCTTTGTATCCTTGTCCTTAGCGCAGAAACTGACACATAGTAGGTGTTTGATATGTCAACTTATTTGCTTCATAAAAAGGATTTAGTTCTGTTTTATCTTCATTGTCTTTAAAATAATTCTTCTGGCCTCGAAGGGAAAGATTAATCTGTGAGGTGAATGCATTGGGGTCAAAGGAGATGCCAAAAGATTGGGGCTCCAGACCAGTGTCTCAAAAGAATTTGCAGGCCCAAACCCAATTCCAAGTCAAGGGACAAAGTTTTATAATAAACTTTATTATAATTGTAATCGCAATTGAAAAAGGCTAAGTTCCAAAAGGATTTAGCAAAGAATCAGGAGCAAGAAGAGATCACTTCTTCTTGTCACTGATTTGCTAATTTTATAGTTTAGGGGTAGAACTGAGGAGTAGTCTGGTATGCACCTTTCCATTTATCTCGGAACCTCTATTATCAGAGACCAACAATTCATCTTTTCTGGCCGTCATCAAAGTTTGTAGGACTATACTATAGTTTTCCTAAGGCCAAGAAACTTTAGGATCATTGACAGACATTGTTAGAACAATAGCACTCTAAGGTCAGGGGACCTCAGGAGTCCTGCTATATTTTTCCTACAAACTGCACCCTATCAACTTCATTGTTGAAAAGAGCCATGTCCATCAGAATTGATCATTGTATAATCTTCTTGTTGCCATGTACAATATCCTCTTGGTTCTATTCACTTCACTTAGATAAGTTCTTGTAAGTCTCTGCAGGCCTTTCTAAAATCATCTTGCTAATTGTTTCTTAAAGAACAACAATATTTCATAGCATTCATATACCATAACTTATCCAGTTATATGTTATGCTCCAAAAAAATGAACATTCACATAATTAAAATCCCTTTTCAAGAATTCTTGTCACCCGACATGGCTCTTTTCAACAACTAGGTGATTCAGACCAATGGTCTTGTTTGAGAGAATCATCTGCACCCAGAGAGAGAACTGTGGGGACTGAATGTGGATCACAACATAGAATTTTTACCTTTTTTATTGTTATTTGCTTGCATTTTGTTTTCTTTCTCATTTTTTCCCTTTTTTATATGATTTGTCTTGTGCACCATTGATAATTATGAAAATATGTATAGGAGAATTGCATATGTTTAATATATTGGATTATTTGTCATCTAGGGGAAGGGGTGGGGGAAAGGAAAGAAAAAAATTGGAACACAAGGTTTTGCAAAGGTGAATGTTGAAAATTATCTATGCATATGTTCTGAAAATAGAAATCTTTAATTAAAAAAAATTTTTAAATCAACCCCCCCAAAAAAATTTTTTTGTTACCCTCTTAGTATTCAAATGTTTCTTTCCAGGAAAGAAGTTGTCTTCAATCCCTGTGAAGACAGAGCTAGCACCCTGGATACCTTAAAATCAGCTGGAGTCAGGATAAGCAAAAGTCCTTGGTCTTTATTCTTGGTTTTTAAAGGTAGAAGTGAATTGGATGGACGCAGAATCTCCACGACCTACTTCTTCCTCATCTACTGCCAAAGTGACCCTGGCTAGTCTTCCTCCTCCCCCTAGTCCCTCCTACAATTCTCTGTATACACCAATTATTGAGCCAGCACAGGATAGTGGGAAGGGCCATTTTCCAAGCATATGCTTATAGAGTATTGGTCAATCAGTAATTAGCCTTAAGTGCTCGGTTGTCCAACCTCAGTACATTAACTCAAGAGTTTCAGCCCTTTACATCTCCTGCTTTCTTTTGTTTTAGAACACAGGTGGTCACGCCATCCCTGACTTCTCAGGGAGGTGAGAACCCCAAAAAGGAGGTGATCATGCTCCCCTCCCCCGATTTCTCAGGAAGGGAGGTGAAAGCACTAAAAAGGAGATGATCACACCCTCCCTGACATCTCAGGAAGGGAGATGAAAAGCACCAAAGGGAAGTGGGGGTTGCTAGTGGGTCTCTGGGCTGAAGGGTCTTTTTAGAAACAGGTATGCACAAACCCATCAGCATGGGAGGTATTACACAAGCACATAGCAATAACGCACAGGTTAATAATGATGACTCTTCCCCATAGCCAGCACAGGCTCTGACGTGGTATAACAAACATGAATTATAAATGCAAGTAGTGGTATAACAAACAATATAAATCAACATGGTGTTGTAAAAGATTTCCAGAAGCCCTAGAAGGAGGGTATGTAAACAACAGTCACACATCTGCCTTCTTCAGCAGCCAAGAGATAGTCCAAAACCAATCTATTATCTGTTGCTTCATGTGTCAGGGAATCTAATAATCCCCACAAGTTTTTGAAGTCCTGCAACAGTCTTTTTATGTGTTAGGGAATCCAATGATTCCAGCAGATTTTCAAGTCCTGCAACAGTCTTATCATTTCTCAGAAAATCCAGTGATTCCTGAGGGTTTTGAAGTACTACAACAATCTTATCATGTCTCAGGGATTCCAATGATTCCTGAGGGTTTTGAAGTCTAACAATTTTTGATGTCCATGAATTTAAAAAGCTATAATAATAAGAAAGCACCAAAGAGGAAAAAAAAATTCAGTTGCAATTCAATTGTTTTGTCCTATATAAGATTTTGGAAAATACTATTTGTGATACATTGATTTTTTTTTGTGTTCAAAAGGACTATTTTCCATGAACCTATATTAAAATGTTTGCATTCTCAATGAGGGGGTAAGAGAATTTGGAACTGAAATTCAAAAAACATTGTTAAAAATTGTTTTTACAATTCAGTTGAAGACTTTATAGCTGGGGAGAAAGGTAAGAAAATGCCATTACTTCTTTTTGTTTTATTGGGAGTTCTGTATACCATGACCAATAAGGATCATTATGCCTTGCATAGTTAATAAACTATGTTAACTAAGTTAATAAACTTGATAATAATCAAGTGCCTGTGTTTTGCTTTTTTAAATTTTTCTTTAAATTCTTTATATTTATTCTTTCTTTTTTTTCATAGTTCAATTAATTTATTTGTCCAAACTATTTTTTTTATTATAGCTTTTTATTTACAAGTTATATGTATGGGTAATTTTACAGCATTGATAATTGCCAAACCTATTGTTCCAATTTTTCCCCTCCTTCCCTCCACCCCCTCCCCCAGATGGCAGGTTGACCAATACATGTTAAATATGTTAAAGTATAAATTAAATACAATATAAGTATACATGTCCAAATAGTTATTTTGCTGTACAAAAAGAATCAGACTCTGTGAAGGAAATAAAAAATGCAGGCAGACAAAAATATAGGGATTGGGAATTCTATGTAGTGGTTCATAGTCATCTCCCAGTGTTCTTTCGCTGGGTGTAGCTGGTTCAATTCATTACTGCTCTATTGAAACTGATTTGGTTCATCTCATTGTTGAAGAGGGCCATGTCCTTCAGAATTGATCATCATATAGTATTGTTGTTGAAGTATATAATAATATGGTACTGCTCATCTCACTCAGCATCAGTTCGTGTAAGTCTCTCAGGCCTTTCTGAAATCATCCTGCTGTTCATTTCTTACTGAACAATAATATTCCATAATATTCATATACCACAATTTATTTAGCCATTATCCAATTGATGGGTACCCACTCAGCTTCCAGTTTCTAGCCACTACAAAGAGGGCTGCTACAAACATTTTTGCACATACAGGTCCCTTTCCCTTCTTTAAAATCTCTTTGGGATATAAGCCCAGTAGTAATGCTGCTGGATCAAAGGGTATGCACAGTCTGATATGTGTTTTGCTTTTTAATATACTTGTGATGTATGGTTGGAGAAATCTCTCTAAATGAGAAATTATAAAAATATTTCCCATAATTTGAATTATTTTGGAGTCAAAACTATTCTTAGATCATAATTTGCTTTATAACTTATCTGGATTTTTCTTTTTTTTCAAATGATATATATTAAAGTAAAATATTAATGTTTTCTATCAAAAATTGTTTTCATGTGTAATTGAGAAAAAATGCTACAATCATAATTTTAATATAATTTTTAAAGAACTATTCTCCAAACATATAATTCTCTATGTTGATAAATATGTTTGATTGAAATATCTACCAGTGCATTTCTAAGTATTTTTATATCAGATTTTCCAATTTTGGGACATGTGTAATACTGGACCTTTTCTTCAGTCTGGGGAAGTTATGAACTGCTTCTCAGAATATTTTTAAATGAATACAATATATAGTAATATAAAAAATCCAATTATATTGAAATAGTTATGGAATATTTTTTAAATGTTCAAAGGCCTCAAGTTAATATTCCCTGCTTTCTAGATTTTTAAACTGGGCTCAAGATTTGATTGGCTTGAGGAACTAAGAATCTAACCATTGACATCAGAAACTTCACACCATAGTAGTCTATGTATGTAGCAGAATGAACAAGACTGGAAAACTGTGCTCTGTTGAATCAATACTTTATCCCAGATGGATCTTTCTTTGCTATTGTTCAGTAAACCTCTTTTTGTTAACTTTTACGGATTATGAATGTCTCAATTTCTTCCAATATTGGATCTAAATTATCAAGGGAAACCAGCTTCAGTTGGCTCAGTTTGTTATCCTTTCCCAGTCCCTGTTACTGCTCTCATCTCCCCCCAGGAGATCTTACTTGGATGTTCTTCTTGCACTTGATTCTTTCATTCATTTATGTAATAATCATTCATTAAAGCCTGCCATGTGCTAAGAATTCTGCTAGGTGCTAGGGATCCAAAAACAAAAACAAAAACAAAAACAAAAGGCACATGTTTCAAGCAGCTTACATTTTATTAAAGCCATTAAAGACAAATGCAGTAGGAACAGCAGACAAAAGATCTCCCACAACTCACACTTGACACTCCTTATCTAATGTAGATCTTCTGATACACATTCTTTCTAGGAGGGAATACACATAGAGATATGGCCAAGGCAATTGAAATCTCAGTACTCCGATGTCCTCTTTTCTCTTGATGTCCTCTGTGTCTCCTCCTGGACCTGCTGAGCCAGTTAATCTACTTGGATTCCTAGGCTTCCCCTGTCTGCCAGGGGTGACATCTTTTACTGGGCAAACAAGTCACCATGCTACAAGAAAGAGAAGTCCCATCCTTCTCCCTCTTGTACCCCTCCCTAAAAGGAGCAAATGAAAAATAAAAAAGCACGGTTCTTTCTTAAGACCCGATTTCAGAGCTGGTAAGTTTGCCTTTTTTAAAGACCACTAGCCTAAGAGATTGTCTATGAAAGTTTCCCCCCAATTTTCTGCATTCCTCCTTTTTTTAGTTACATAGGTTTTATTTATACAAAGAAAAATTTAATTTAAAATAATCTAAATCATCCATTTTACATTTCAACAATGGTCTCACCTTATAATTCAGTTTAAGGTATGATATTTCTGATAAACTTCCTTTACTTTTGGAGACCAGCTCCAGGGAATACAGAGAGTATGCCCAGGCCTGGCCTTGGGTATTCATTTCAGATCCACCCTCTGGGTATTCCCTGGAGCTGGACTCCAACAGATGGCACCTTGAACAGGGACGGACTTGAATGTCTGGCAAGAGAGTACCCTCTTGTTGAGCTCAATGATTAAGGTAAGCAAGAGGAGAAAGTAATTTATCACCAAAAATAATTTATCACCAGGCTGACATGAGGAATAAGATATTAGATATCATATAAATATATGAGGTATAGAATATAAGATGTCAGATATCATATAAATTATAAGATATAAAAATATAAAATATAAGATAAAATTTATAAGATTGATCCTTGTCCAGCTGCTATCAATATAGTACACATATTGAATTGCAATAGAGCAAAATCAATCAGGTAGCAGGGACAAAGAATATTATTTGAAAGTATTCTGTGGAACTGCTTTGACACCTTTTAGATTGGTGCTCAGTGGTAAAAATCAGCTTAGAAGTAGGAAACTATCTGATATGGAAGGCAACTTTTTTGAGGAGCCTAGAACCGCATGGTTAATTGTACCAGGAAAAATTGATAGAGGAACATATAACACAAGAGTCAAGCAAGGTGGCTAGTCAAAAGTCAAGCTAGGTGGCTCAGTGGATAGAGCCCCTACTCTGAAGTCAGGAGGATCTGAGTTCAAATGTAAACTCAGGCACTTAACACTTCCTAGTTGTGTGACCCTGGGCAAATCACTTAACCCTAATTGCCTCAGGGGGAAAAAAAATCAAACAAGGACCTGATGAGGGTTTTGCTGTCTTTCTCAATCATTTAATGATGTCAGTCCAGCCTTCAATCAACATGGGGAGGCAGCTTAAATTTTATCGAAACAAGTTGCCTTTGAAAATGCTAATACCAATTGTAAGAAAGAATTAGCTGGGGAAAAAAATGTCTTCAGAAGAAATGATTCAAAGGTGTCAGAATATTGGAACTTCTATTTTTCAAGCTGCAGTAATGATTTCTGCACTTAATCAGAACACATCTCAATTTCAGAAATTGTCAAATACTTGTAGATGCTATAATTGTGGACAATTGGGTCATAAGAGGAAAAATAGTATCACTCACTTCATCGCAATTCAGCAGGTAAACTTTTGACTTCAAGTCCAAAATATAGGAGGGGCAGACATTAAGCTTTTGAATATCACTCTCAGAATAATAGGGAAAGCAATCTGAAATTGGGAAACCAGTGGGAGCTGCACTTTCCCTTATTTCCCCCTCAAGCTGTGCCTGCAAACATTACCTTAAATCTTACTTTTTGATGGTACAAGATTTAATGCATTCTAAATAGGGAAATGCTGACTTTGATGTGTTCCCCTCGGTGTCAAACTGAATTACTGACAATATGGGAATTTGTTCTCTCCCCACTGGAGACCCACTTGGATCCTCTTCCTTCTAGTATACCAAGAGTCATTTTAGGAGGCAGTTCACAGGCATTACTGAGGTTTAAAGTTATTCCTGGAGTAGTAGACTCTGAGTTTTTGGGAAAACATGTATTCTTTGCTAAACTCCTCACTACAATATATATATATTTTAGCTTTTTATTGACAGAACCCATGCCAGGGTAATTTTTTACAGCATTATCCCTTGCACTCACTTCTGTTCCGATTTTCCCCCTCCCTCGCTCCACCCCCTCCCCCAGAAGGCAAGCAGTCCTATACATGTTAAATAGGTTACAGTATATCCTAGATACAATATATGTGTGCAGAACCGAATAGTTCTTACTGTACAGGGAGAATTGGATTCAGAAGGTATAAATAACCCGGGAAGAAAAACAAAAATGCAAGCAGTTTATATTCATTTCCCAGTGTTCTTTCTTTGAGTGTAGCTGCTTCTGTCCATCCTTGATCAACTGAAACTGAATTAGCTCTCTTTATCGAAGAGATCCACTTCCATCAGAATACATCCTCATACAGTATCGTTGTTGAGGTATATAATGATCCCCTGGTTCTGCTCATTTCACTCAGCATCAGTTCATATAAGTCTCTCCAAGTCTCTCTTTATTCATCCTGCTGGTCATTCCTTACAGAACAATAATATTCCATAACATATTCAGCCATTCTCCAATTGATGGGCATCCGTTCATTTTCCAGCTTCTAGCCACTACAAACAGGGCTGCCACAAACATTTTGGCACATACAGGTCCCTTTCCTTTCTTTAGTATCTCTTTGGGGTATAAGCTCAGTAGAAACACTGCTGGATCAAAAGGTAGGCACAGTTTGATAACTTTTTGAGCATAGTTCCAAATTGCTCTCCAGAATGGCTGGATGTATTCACAATTGCACCAACAATGTATCAGTGTCCCTGTTTTCCCACATCCCCTCCAACATTCTGCATTGTCTTTCCCTGTCACTCTAGCCAATCTGACAGGTGTATAGTGGTATCTCAGAGTTGTCTTAATTTGCATTTCTCTGATTAATAATGATTTGGAGCATATTTTCATTTGACTATAGTTTTAATTTCTTCATCTGAGAATTGTCTGTTCATATCCTTTGACCATTTATCAATTGGAGAATGGCTTGATTTCTTATAGAGTCAGTTCTCTATATATTTTGGAAATGAGGCCTTTATCAGAACCTTTGACTGTAAAAATGTTTTCCCAGTTTATTGTTTCCCTTCTAATCTTGTCTGCATTTGTTTTGTTTGTACAAAAACTTTTCAATTTGATATAATCAAAATTTTCTATTTTGTGATCAATAGTGATCTCTAGTTCTTCTTTGGTCATAAATTCCTCCCTCTTCCACAGGTCTGAGAGGTAAACTATCCTATGCTTACAATATTTTTTAAAGGAGGGAGAGGATAGCACAATTATTAATAATACCTAACAAAAATAGGAAAAGAATAAACATAAAAATTAAAATAAAAAAATTCAGAGTGGTGAAGATTTTGGAGGTACAGGAAGATTTCTGAATGCAAATATATCACTGATTCTAGGCCAGTTTTAAAATCGAAATTAGAAGGGATAATTTAGTTACTCTAGATGATTATCAAAAATTAGTGAGGGATATTAATTGGATAAAACACATGAATTGACAAAATTATTCAAAATTTTAAGAGGAGATTCTAACCTTTATTCAAAAAGAAGTCTGAGGATCAACTGCAAGTAATTGATGGTATTTACAGATGTTACTAATAAACAATCAGCTGCTTTATATATATTCCCCCTTACTACTAAATACGGTTTTAACACCCTGTTTGAATACACAGCAGAATGAATTATATGCAATTATTATTGCACTGTATACTGTTCAAGAACTTCTTAATATTTTTTCAGATAAGCAAATATGCTATTTCTATGGTCAACACATAACATAACATAGAAACATCCCCAACCCTGGGCACCTTGCTAGCAAAGTGAGATTCTTTTAATGTTAATTATTTCTGTTGTTTAAAAGAATGGTATGTGTTTGCACAATATTAGTAACTGAGTAGTTATTTTTATTTTTCAAGTTTATGGCTTTTGGCAAAGCTGAAACAGTTTCCTTCCATGTCATTTTTGTCTGTGTCTGTTGATTGTGTTTCTGCAAAAATGTTTGTATCATGTTTGTTCTATGAGCTAGATTTTGTTACCTGGAAAGATTT
Source organism: Antechinus flavipes (assembly GCF_016432865.1). Classification (NCBI taxonomy): domain Eukaryota; kingdom Metazoa; phylum Chordata; class Mammalia; order Dasyuromorphia; family Dasyuridae; genus Antechinus; species Antechinus flavipes. Next base: position 135,182,746 of record NC_067401.1, on the reverse strand, counting down.
TTTAACATCCTTAGTTCCCATTTTAAAAAAGGAAATAGCCTGACTTTTTCCTGTGGATCCCAGTTCTGGCCAAATTGAGGGCTGCAGAAAATAAGTTAGTTAATCAAAATTTGTAAAGATAACTAATCGTTGTTGTGAAAAATCACATGATTGCAAAAGTGCTTAGCATAAAACAAATACTATATGAATGTTAATTGTTTTATTGATAAAATTGCTTCATATTTGATAACTTTATAGGTTTTTAGATATGACCAACATACAATACCAATGTTGAGATAAATAATTTTTGGGTGTGTGTAAATTAAATTAAGGAAATTCAACTAATTTAAGACCTCACCAGGCCTAGGAAGATAGTGTATAGAATCTCTTTCTCTTTCCTCCTTCTTTCCTCTTTTCCTAACGGAAAGAAGAGTTAAGAGAGAAAGAGAGAGAAAATATACACAATTCAGTGAAATTTGTTATTTGAGATATGATAATAAAAGCAGCTTTAAAGGAACTCTAATCAAAGCCCACTAAAAGGTTATATAAATTGTAATCTATTTGCACTAAATTTAGGAAAATAGAAAAGCAATTCTTTGCCACTTAAAAACTGCCCAAAAAAAATGCTTTTGAGTTACCTAGAGTCAGGCTTCTCAGAGCCCGGTCATACACACACACACACACACACACACACACACACACACACACACACAAACACACACAAACACACACACACACACAATTTTTCCTGTCTCACAAAAAAGAAATGATTTGTGAACTGGAAAATATCAATTCAGTTTGTCTAGAACATTTAATTGAAATTAGGAAAGCTCATGAACTAAAGTTAGGTAAATTTTAAAATCTGTTCTATCTTTATTTTTAAAATTGTTTTATTTTCACTCTTAAAAAGAAAAAAAGAAAAATTATTTAAGGGAATAGAAATCCTCCCTGAGAACTTCCCAGCTCAGCTTGAGGATAGAATAGATTTGTCAACTAAAAGATGGAGAATTTATTTAGCTTTACTAATCCTGTTTTACCATATATATACTTATATATATAATATATATTTTTTTTGCTGAGGCAATTGGGGTTAAGTGACTTGCCCAGGGTTACACAGCTAGGTAGTGTTAATTTTATAATATTTTGTAAATATAATTTAAGGAATTAGTATTTTCACTGTCTCTGAAAAATTAAGAAAAAATTACAATTAAGACTATTTGGCTATTATTAAGGAAAAGTCTAAAATTGTTAACTAGGGGCAGCTAGGTGGTGCAGTGGATAGAACATCAGCCCTGAAGTCAGGAGGACCTGAGTTCAAATGTGACTTCAGATACTTAACATTTCCAGCTGTGTGACGCTGGGCAAGTCACTTAACCCCAATTGCCTCAGCAAAAATTAAAAATAAATTAAAAAAATAAAATTGTTAAGCTATTTGGTACTATTATTAAACCTAAATCTGATACCTTTGCTATTGATAATATCCGTTTTGACAGATAACTTTACTATTGATAATTTCTATTCTTTACAATTCTGTTTTGACAAATACCTTTACTATTGATGATTTCTGTTATTGATGACCCTGTTACCATGGATAATGTGTTATTGCTAGTTAAGGTGAATTGAAAGTATGATTTATGCATTAATCCTGGAAGGTATATGGTGCCCCCTGGAGGTGGTTGTTTGTTAATGTAAGACTAGTTTAAAGAATATAAAATCCTGACATTCAGATTAATAACCGAAGATTGCAAAGCATATCTTCTGCCTGGCCTTGGGTATTCATTACAGATACATACTTTTGGCATTCACTAGAGTTAGACTCCAACACTTTACATCTTTTTTCCCCAGATTTCTTTGAGGAAATTGGATTGGAATATTGCTGTAGTATAGTAAATCATGAGCTGATTGATTTAGAAAGACATGGGAAGATGTATCATTGGGATTAGCTCTCTGGAGGATCTCTGTACTAGCCCAATCAAAGACCAGTACCTTGGTCTTAGAAGAAGAGTGAAAAGGCAGGAATCCACGTGGATGGTCAATCATGGAGTCTCTTTATTTCAAGTTCTTGTAGCCTACAATTATATCACTACAAAATGAGCAGAACCAGGAGATCATTATACACTTCAACAACAATACTATATGAGGATGTATTCTGATGGAAGTGGATTTCTTCGACAAAGAGAAGGTCTAACTCAGTTCCAATTGATCAATGATGGATAAAATCAACTACACCCAGAGAAGGAACACTGGGAAATGAGTGTAAACTGTTTGCATTTTTGTTTTTCTTCCCAGGTTATTTTTACCTTCTGAATCCAACTCTCCCTGTGCAACAAGAGAACTATTCAGTTCTGCAAACATATATTGTGTCTAGGATATACTGTAACATATTTAACATGTATAAGACTGTTTGCCATCTAGGGGAGGGGGTGGAGGGAGGGAAGGGAAAAATAGAAACAGAAGTACGTGCAAGGGATAATGTTGTAAAAAATTACCCTGATATGGGTTCTGTCAATAAAAAGTTATAATAAAAAAATTTATATCACTACAGCTATAGTGCACATATGCCAATTATAAGCACCATGCTATTATTATGTAGATGCCTCTTTACTACAAGTATCTTTGCTTCAAGTAGAACACAGGTTGTCATGCCCCCTGAATTCTCAAGAAGGCTGAGATGCCATGAAGGGATGATGAGAGCAGAACCAGACATTGTCAATACATTCCCTCTGGGCTGAAGGGTTTTATACCTCACCCAGAGTTCTCCCAATCTCTGTGAATCTCTACAGGAAGACTTGGATTTATGAAAGGAAAATACTATTCATCTGTCATCAGATGACAAATAGAAATAAGCATATTACAGTCTTACATATATATGTAGGAGAATATATGTTCATATTTATAGATATCTGTACACATAAATATACACACAACATATACACACATTCAAACATATCCACAATTAATTGTAGCCTTCTTTAGGATGAAGAATGGAAGTAAGGGAGAAAAAAATTAAAAGTATACCACAGAGAACAAAAGAAAATCTATCAGGAAGCCAAGAAAAACCAGGCCAGCTTTGAAAACAATGGTATTATATTTAACATATATAGGACTGCTTGCCATCTGGGGGAGGGGGTGGAGGGAAGGAGGGGAAAAATCGAACAGAAGTGAGTGCAAGGGATAATGTTCTAAAAAATTATCCTGGCATGGGTTCTGTCAATAAAAAGTTATTATAAAAATTTTTTTTAAATATTGGTTTGGGTAGAGGAAAAAAAAGAAAACAATGGTACTTATATAGATTATATATATATGTAGTATTTATTATATAGATTTTCTTGAAATGAAAATTTATCATTCTATTTTGAATTTTCTTATGTTATTCTTTGATCATGGCAGGTTTTTTTTTTCCTTTTCTCATTTTGTATTTCAGTTCAAAATAAATTTTAAAATTTACCCCCCCCCCAAAAAAAAAGACCACTGGTCAATTCTTCAGTCAACCAATAGCTAACTTTCTGATATTTACTTTAAGTCAGCTTGAGATACTTCTCATCTCCTAGAGGAGTAAAGAAGTACTTTTTATATCCTTTACACAGATGAGTTGTTTTTGTCCTTCATTCTCAGAAGGAACCATGACATCATGAAAATGATGCCATGACATGCAAGTAAATTGAATTTAAGTGAGGAAGGACTGTACAAGGTCACCTGTGTCACTTTCTCCTCCAGAATCATCTGGGTCCAATGGCCAAATAGAGATCAGGATACCTGGAAATGGCCCTGGATAAGTAAAGATAAGGGAGCTGTATTGGTACATCTATGGAAACAGAGGCTCTGGATATATGTAATTACAGAGATAAAATCAGCTACACTTGGGAAGAGGAAGAATCATACAAAGTGAAATGGGTGTGCAAGTATATGGGTATGTAGTGGGAAAGCAAGTATTTATGAGAAATCTTCTATGTGCTAATTGCTTTACAAATAATAACTCATTTGATGTTTCATGTAGGGTAAACACCACTAATTGGGGGAATCAGAAAAGTCCTGTAGGATATTGTCCTTTAATTGATTCTTGAAGAAAGTTAGGAATTCTAATTCAACAAAGAAACAAATTATAGCTCCAAAACTAGATTTAATCTATTATCCTGAAACTAGCTCTTTTTCTAACTTCACCATCTGTTGGGGGCAACATTCAAAATCCCATCTTGAATTTTTAAAATATTGAGGTCATCTTTGACTGTTTCTCTTCCTTATTTCAATGTTACCAAGTCTGACTGATTCTTTCTTTGTAATCTGTTTCCATTGACACCCTTCTAGTACAGACCCTCACTTCTAACTGCCTGAACTATTATCATTGCCTCCTAACTATTCTTCTCATTTCCACTCTCTCTCTCCTTTTCATCCATTCTTCATATTCCCAGGCTAATAATCTTCCTTAAATATGGAAGGTCATAATCTCACCTCTGTATAAAATCCTTCAATAGTTCCTTTTGGCCAGGGAATAATACACAACATTCAAAGGTATTAAGACTCTCCAAAATCTGGCTACCTAATATACCTTTTCAATCTTATTTTATGGCTCAATTTGTCACATATTTTTCACCCTCCTCAAACCCAAATTTTCTGGCCTCTATGATTTCCTATTATTCCCATAGATAAGTGGATCATCTTCTCTACTGGAACAATTATTTCTATAAAACTAGGTCCCAATTACTATGAATAAATAATTCTCCGAAATTCATACTATTCAAACTTATAACCAGAATATCATGAGAAGGAACTGAACTTTAAGAATGATCAGTTTTCCTTCAGATACCTAAAAGTGTACTCTTAAGAGATATTTGAGAGATGGCAGATAGATATAACTCAAAGTTATAATAATGATTTCAGCACAGTGGAAATAGGTTATTTGAACTTGCACTAGCTATATATATCTTATATCCTTTGATTAATTTTCAAACTTACACCAATCACCTTAATATACTTATTCACTTAATATAATGCCTGATCTATAATGCTATCCTGAGTAACAGTCAGAAAGGGAGAACAGAAATATAGTAAACAAGAGTTTTTACTATGTAAATCCTTCTCAATATGCCAGTTAAGACTGTCATAGAGGTATTTTAGCCAACAAAATTAAGTGTATCTGCATGTAGTTTATGTGTGGGATATGAGGGACAATCTATATATGGACATGAGATTTGAGAGTGGTATAGACAGATTTAATCTGAGATCTGGCCCATATATGTGGGAAGCAAGAGGCAGGCCTTGTCTGCACTGCCAGCAGTCGTAAGTAGGAAGGAAAGGAGAGAAGATCCAAGGAAAGACATTCTTTTTCCTTTAGCCCTCAAAAAGAATACTGGGTCAGAATTACATGTGTCTACCATTCTTCAAATGTCTCTATTCTAGTATAATTTAGGGTACCAGAAAGTAAGTTGATCACTCTCAAAGCTAAGTTTCTTCCTACAAAAATGCTGGTTATACATAAGATCATCACAAATAGTGAAAAGCAAGTAAACCCATTAAGCAAAACACAAACAGGAATCAGAGTTTTACAGATTAGAATATACCAAAAAATACATGAGTTAAAATGAGTTAAGAGGGAAATAAGATTTCAACTCAACCTGAGAGAAAAAGAACAATCTCATCATAGGCAAGCTCAGTCATAGCAGCCTTTAGAGTTGGAGGCTCTGAAGGTCAAGGAAGATTAATGAGTTTAGCTTTTCATCAAGTCCATGGCTCCAAGGGCTCTAGTCTGACATTTGAAAATTCACATCATTGAAAAACCTGTCTCTCTTTCTCTTACCCCCTCTCCCATGTGTGCCTGTTTCTCTATCTTACTGTCTTTATCTCTGTGACTGTTTCTTTGTCCATCTTTCTCTCTTTTTTTGAAATATCTGAAAAATAAATTCAAGTAAGTCTAATTAACATCAGGACTAATATCTCCTTCCACATACACACAAATCACAAAATACAAAACTGTTTTTCAGGATACCCTCCACGGGGATGTTATATACATTTGGAAGTATAAATGTGTAATCTCATGGAATATACTCAGGGTTGCCCTTCCTACTTTCAGTCAACCAAGTGGGAACTTTGGGTTTGATTCTAGTTATGATGTAACCCAGTGCTGTACTGATATAGAAATCCAGAAAGGAGATAAAAAAGGCAATGCTCTCTAAGTCCTGAAAATCCCACATTTTATTTTCTTTGCCTTTAAAAGGGTTTTCTTTTGCTAATTTCAGTGGTGCAAGGGAGAGAAGAGAATGAGATGCATGTTGCCTTGTTCCTGCTAGTCACAAAAAGCAATTGGCTTCTTTGCTCAAATAGACATTTTTCAAGTACAGTTAACACACACACACACACACACACACACACACAGAGCCATGGCTTGAACCTCGATTTACTTGTACTTTGATGGGGACAACATGATAATAGATGCAAGACAAAGATATGTTACCTATTAGTACTGTGGGGGGTTGGTATGGAGCAGAATGAGTCAGGATTGAAATAGAGATGAAATTCTGGCCACCTGGACCAACAGCTTCTGAAAGCTGTAGCAACTGGTGAGATGCAAGGAGCACAAACTTCTTTCTCCCACACTGTTTCTTTGATCAAGTTAACTGAGGCCCTGAAAAGGAGTCCTAGGTAAATTTCTGCTCCTTTCATCACTAGGGAGAAGAAGAAAGGACAGCAGGAGGATGTTTTTTTCTGTGGGGAATTGGTTTGAGGCCATTTTCCTGTTTCTTTTTTTTTTCCTCTGTTTAGGAAAAAAAACCCATATTTTTGTTTTTTTGTCCATTAAGGTGTACTGTTTGTAAAATGACATATACAAGACTTCTGATTGAAAAGAATCTCCCAGTTGTGAGCTGGGGATAGAGTTAAGGTGAGAGCTATGTTAATATTTCCAAAATATTAATAATTAAGAGTGATATGTCATTGTCTTTTTGTCATCATATCTTTAGATGAAGATGGAATTAAGGTACCATTACTACCCGATTCTGTTACACCAGAAGCATAAGAGAGGTCTGGCTATAAGAACTTGAATTTTATACATGTACTGATGCAAAATGAAGTAAGGAGAACCAGGCGAACATTGTATATAGTATCAGCAACATGATTCTATGATTAATCATGACTGACTTAGTTCTTCTCAGCAATACAATGATCTAAGACAACTCCAAAAATCTCTTGATGGAAAATGCTAAACATATCCAGAGAAAGAACTGAGGTTCAGAAAGAACCTGAATACAGATCGATATTGCTATTTTCATGTTATTTTTTGTGTTTTTTCCATCTATTCTGTTTCTTCTTTCACAACATGACTAATATAGATGTATGTTTTACATGATTGCATATATATAACATATAAAATTGCTTAAAATATTTTGAAGGAGGATGATGAAAATTTGGAACTCAAAATTTTATATAAAAATGAATGTTAACATGTAATTTAAAAAAATAAAATATTATACTGGAAAAAAAATTTTTAAACAGAAGTTGAAGTCTAGCACACTCTGGTAAGCATTAAAGCTCTTACTTTGACTGGGAAAGCCAGTGTATTTATATACATTTTAGATTCATATTATATTAAATACATTATATTGTATACTGGCTAATCTTTGAGGAAACCACTTGTAGGAGGTGGTATCCTGAAGACAGCACCATCTGGTGGCCAAAATATATTCTACACTTCAAGATTGGTTAATTAAGTGATAGCCTGCTTTTCTGTAGGTAGCAGAAAGCTGGGAGAGGAGCCAGGTGTAGGCTGTTAGTTTTTTAATCCCACAGAACACATAATTAGCATGCTGACTGTCACAAAGGCAACACAAAGCACTGGAGTCCTGTGACTATTGGAAAATCGAAAACTTCTGCATCTATAGTGTATTCAAGTCCTAGAACCAAGACTCACTTGATCTAAGTCAAATCTGCTGAGCTACTAATTCCCCACATTTCTGTACACTAATAAGGAACTTTAGTATGTAAATTTTCTACAAATTACTCTGAATGATAGCTTTGCAAATTATTCAGATGTGTTTTAGCAAATGCAAACCTGTACTAACTTTGATAATTAGAAGAAGCTATTTGACTCAATTTGGAAATCAGGGAGACAAATCTTTCAATTAGTTACATTCATTCTTTAACATAAAGGCCTAATCTCTTATAAACTCCATCCTGGGTATCAACAAGAGAAAGAAAAGATGTAGAAAGATGTGATCCTTGCTTACTTGAGCTTAGAATTCAGAGTGGGAATACATAAGGGAAAAAATACAAAATGCATGACAAAATAATCCATATAACCCACAAGGAAGATCCTACATAGAAGAACTGCCCAGAAGTAGAAGGCAATTCAGATATCTAGTGGTTCTGATGTTTGGAAGCACCACAAATTGCCCCCTTTTTCTATAACTCAGATAATGAAAGAAAAAAAAGTTTAAGAAAAATGGGAAATCTTGTATGAACTGACACAAAATGAGCAAAACCGGAAGAGTAATTTATAGTATAACAACAATATTGTAAAAACACATAACTTAAAAAGAAAACTTGGATTAATGCACTGATCATTGCCATGAATATTTGTTACAAGGATTTTTTAAATTTTTATTTTATTATATGTGAAAGATGAGAGGGAGGGAAAATTAATTTTTATGAATTGAAAAAAATTTTAAAACATGAAATATAAAATAAGGAGGTTGGGGAAAAGAAAATCCAACTCTAAATTGCCCTATCAGAGTAAGGCAGGAAGACAATTGAGGGGCTGTGTATCTTTCAGGAAGCCAAGAAAAACCAGGCCAGCTTTGAAAACAATATTTATTATATAGATTACGTATATATATATATAATATTTCTTATATAGATTTTCTTGAAATGAAAATTTATCATTCTATATTGAATTCTCTTACGTTATTCTGTAAGCATGGCAGGGTTTTTTTTCCTTTTCTCATTTTGTATTTCAGTTCAAAATAAATTTTAAAATTTACCCCCTCCACCAGAAAAAAAAAAGAACTAGAGGAGAGAACTAGGATTTGGGAACATAAAGCTCTATGATGGAAGAAACTCTAAAAATCTGCAAAAATTCAGCGATCCTAGATAATTCGAATGTACTTGAGATGGAAAATGCCATTTGCGTTCAGAGAGAACTGTGGAGACTGAATGAAGCTTTATATGTTCACTTTTTTGTTATCATTTTTAATTTACTTGCTTTTTTTCTCTCTTGATGTTTTCCCTTTTGATCTGATTTTTCTTGTTCAGAATGATAAATATGAAATATGTTTAGAAGAATTGCACAAGTTTAAACTTTGGTTGTTTGCTGTCTTGGGGGAAGGAGGAGGTAAGAAAAGGAAGAAATTAAAAATTGGAACATGTCCTACAAAAATGAATGTTGAAAACTATCTTTACATGTATTTGGAAAAATAAAATATTATTAAAAAAAGAAGAAAAAGACCACATGAGGAGCAAAGAATTGGGAGAACAAGGGAAAATATCTTGACTTTACAATCCAAATCAAGTCAAATATTTATAATTTTATGGGGCTTATTTGTATTTTTAAAAACCAACCTTTTGCATTAGCCAAGATTGGATCAATATAGTATATATTAATATATTAATAACAAATCATTATTAATTATTTCTAATAAATAGTATTAATACTAATACCATTATTAATAATAATACTAAAATTAAAATAACTACAAATTATGAGGTCCTGAATGGTGGATGTAATTGGCAGAGAGAAACTGAAAAATTGATAAGAATTATTTCCTGGGGTAGATGGGAAGAAGGCTCTGATAATCAAGATCATTTTAGTATCTTGGTCCCATCCTCTCGAGTAGATTCATTCAGAAATCCAAAGTTACATGAAGTCCCTGAGGCTAAACTTTCTCTACAAAAAAGTTTATGAACCATGGCCTCGATACCACCCTCCTCTGGGTTAGTTGCCATGACACAATGTTTTCCAACCCCATTTCTCCTTACAGATAACTTTTAGGGTACTAAGTCCCTTTCAAGATTTAGCCTGCCAGCTAAGGACATGCCCCAATCTCAAGGCTACTCTCTTTCTACTTGTGAGTTCCACTGAGGAACGTGTCTTTTGTGTGCTCTCCCACTGTATTTCATATTGACCATTTTTGGTGTCTATTGTATCCCAAAATTATGTCCGTAACTCTTCCCTAAATAAACCTGCCTTTTGCCAAAGAGAATGGCCATTGTGAATTCTTCACACAACCGAACCCTAAAGCACATCATCTGGTACCTAAATGACAACATTTGGGGCTACATCAGTCACATCACAAAGACATATCTGGGAACCTGCCACCTGAAGAAGAGACAAAGAGCCAGGACAGAGCTTACCTGGGATGGGGAAGTGCTGCCATCTGGTAACTTTCTATTCTGTCTAATTATTGGTGATTAGCTAGTGAATTTATTTTTCCCATCTGCTAAAGGTAGACGTGCCATTTTTTTTTTAAACACCTGGAACAGAGACTCAATTTGACAATGAATTTTCTTTCATAGATACAATTGATAATGACTCTAATCACTAAGTGGTGTTTTCCTAATTGTACGATTTCTGTTTTCTGAGCTGTTGTTCTTCCCTTTTTATTTTGTAATATTGTTGAAGTACCAGGTGTGTGTCTTGGTATCTCTAATAGAATTCAGGCTCAAATTAAGCATGAGTATTTATTTGGAATAGCACAATCAGTAGGCTCCCCTCCTTAAGGGAAATAGTAAGCCAGCAGAGTAAGATGAGGGTTTATATAGAGAAGGGAAAGTAAGAAAAAACAGGAGAATTGGGCAACACAGGAAAATTGGACAGTGTCAGATAAAATGGACGTGAGAAAAATCCCTTGATTAGATATATCTCACATAGGATATGCCTGGGGAAAAACAGTGTTGATCTAGTAAGGCTCTTAAGAGAGAAGGAGTCAGGATTTTGGAGTTGGGGCAACAGCTAAGATTTCATCAATATCAGGGAATTTTTACTTGGATCTTTGCAACAAATGATTTGGTCTGATCATACAAGATGTCCACAGAATGACCAATTAATAAATTATTTTGGGGGATAAATGATTGGAATAATAACGATGAGACACAGCAAGAATCAGAAGAGAATCTCCTTGAAAACTATATACTTAAAAGTCATTGGTCACTTGAAGATAGCCAGCTTTTAAAATTTTTTCAAAATTATTTTATTTTTTCTAAATATATGTAAAAATAATGTTTTTCATTTAATTTTTTAGTTCCATTTCTTTTTAAGGAAGTGTTTTTTAATTGATGTCTTCTATTTCTTAAATCATCAAAATTATTCCAAGTACCTCTTCCTGTTCTTCCTACATATATATATATATACATATATATATATGTGTGTGTGTGTGTGTGTGTGTGTATATATATGTTCATATATGTATGTGTGTATAGTGCTTTTAGAAGGTGGAAAATCAAACAAAACCAATCAATACATTGAAAAAGTTCAAAAACATATAAAATGTGTAACAACTGTGGTCTTCCCACTTCCACAAAGGGGTGGGTTAGGGGTATCCTCTCACATTTCTTCATTTGAATTGTGCTGAATCTATAACTTTGCCACATTTACTTTTGATTTTTTTTGGTGTGTGGTTCTTTCCATTTACATAGTTGTAGTTATGTGTATTGTTTTCTTGGCTCTGCTAACTTCACTCTCAGTTCAAATAAGTCTTTCCAGTATTTTTTGTATTCATCAATGTTACAGCATAATATGCTACTACATTCATGTACCACGATTTATTTAGTGATATCCTAAGTGATGGACATCTATTTTGTTTCCAATTCTTGTCTGTCAGAAAAAAAGAAAAAAAATGCTGCTATAAATATTTTGGAGTATAAGCCCAGTAATGGAGTGTCTGGTTCAAATGATATAGAAATTTTAGTCATTTTATTTATATAATTCCAAATTGTTCTCCAAAATGGTTATTTCACAGCTCTATCAAAAATATATGAGTGTGCTAATAATGTCCACAACCCCTCCAACATTGACTATTGGCATTTTTGATCATTTTTGCCAATTTGCAATGTTTGAAGTAAAATCTCAAGGTTAGTTTGATTTCTCTTTCTCTTATTAATGATTTGAAGCATTCTTTCATGCAGTTGTGAATATTTTGCATTTCTTCTGTTGACAACTATTTGAATACTTTGACCACTAATCTATTGGGGATTGTCTATTAGTCTTAAATAGTTTTTAACTTTATGTATATTAGATACCAAACATTTATCAGAAAAATTTGATTTAAAGTTTTTTTTTCCCCATTTGACCCCTTCTCTTATCTTAGGTATATTAATTTTGTCTGTTCAGAAGCTTTTCACTTTTATGCCACCAAAACTGTCTGTTTTATTTTTTGTGATTGTCTCTATCTTGTTTGATTAAAAATACATCTCATATCTATGGCAGTTAAAGGTGGTATATGATCTGTTTCTCTTCTAATTTTTCAAGAGTGTAATATAAAGGTTAGATATGCCTTTATAAGGTAGTTTTGGTGAAAATTATTGGCTTAAGCCTAATTTCTGCTTAATTTTCAGTTTTCCTAGAAGTTTTTAGCAAATAAGGAGTTTTTCCCTAGGTAATTTATGTTTTACATTTTATCACACATTGGATTATTGTGTTATAGTGTTTTCAGTTCTCCATTAACTAATCTGTTCATTGATCTATCTCTCTATTTTTTAACCAATACCAGATATTTTTGATGACTGCTGCTTTACAATATACTTTGAGATCTTTTCATCATTTTCTTTGATATTCCAAATCTTTTTCTAAAAATTAATTAATTTTTTTGCTGAGACAATTGGGGGTTAAGTGACTTTCCCAGGGTCATACAGCTAGGACGTGTGTTAAGTGTCTGAGTCCAAATTTGAACTCAGTTCCTCCTAACTTCAGGGCTAGTGCCCCAATCTTTTGTTTTTTAAAACAAAACTTATTTCATCAAGTTCTATAAAGTATCATCTTGGCAATTTGATTGCTATAGCATTAAAAGTATAACTTAGTCTTGATAGCATTGTCATCCCCTCCTCCCATTTAATAGTATTTGTTTGTTTCTTTTTATGATGCAGTTGGAGTTAAGTGACTTGCCCAGGGTCATACAGCTAGTGTTTAAGTGTCTGAGGTCCTTTTGAGCTCAGGTCCTCCTGACTCCAGGACTGGTATTCTATCCACTTGCGCCATCTAGCTGCCCCTATTTAACAGTATTTTCCCCAAAATTTCATATAAAGATAATTTTCAATATTCATTTTTGTAAGAGTTTGAGTTCTACACAACATAGCATTTTCACACTTTCTGTTATTTACTTGCATTTTGTTTTCTTTCTCAGTTTCTTTTTCTTCCTTCTTGATCTGATTTTTCTTGTGCAACAAGATAACTGTATAAATATGTATTATACATATATTGGATTTAACGTATTTCAACATATTTAACATGTATTGGACTACCTGCCAGCTAGGGGAGAGGGTAGGAAAAAGGAGGGGAAAATTTGAAACAAAAGGTTTTGCAAGGTCAATGTTGGAAAAATTATCCATGCATATGCTTTGTAAATGAAAAGATTTAATTTTAAAAAAAGATTTTGAGTTCCAAATTTTTCTCCAATCTTTTCTTCCCTCCTCCTGTCCCCAAGACAGCAAGCAATCTAATATAGGTATAGAGATATAATCATGTAAAACATAATTACATATTAGTCATGTTGTGAAAGAAAAATCAGAACAAAAGGGAAAAATCACAAGAAAAAAAAGATGGGGGGGGGAATAGTATGCTTTGATCTGCATTCAGTCTCTCTATTTTTTTTTTTTTCTGGATATGGCTGGCATTTTCTATCACAAGTCATTGGAACTGTCTTGGATCATTGTATTGGTGAGGAGAACTAAGTGTGTCAATGTTGCTGTTACTGTGTATATAATATTCTCCTGGCTCTGTTCACTTTATTCAGGTTCAATTCATGTAGGTTTTTCCAGATTTTCCTGAAATCTGTGTGTAGGATTATCATATTTAGCATATTAACATAATTAGCCACGAGCACTGAATGTTCCTCTATTTAAGTTATTTCTTCAAGAAGCACTTTGTAATTAACTCTATACAAGTCTGTTTAGATATTTTATGTATTTAACAGTCATTTGGAATGGGATTTCCATAACACTTAGACATTATAGTACCAATCCACTCCTAGCTTTATTTCTCCAGATAGTAAAGAACTAGTTGTGATCTCATATCCCAGACATCTGCCATTCTCAAGTAAATAAAATATCTGATTGTCTGTGCTAGAGTTAAATTGCTCTGTAATCCTCAGCTGGGGTGCTGTTGTATTCCTTCAGAAAACAGAGAGGGTCAAGATGGTGGGATAAAATTAGGAAGCCTGACCCTTCTACTGCACCTTTTTGACAAAGATCTAGAAAAACTTCCAGACAAAATTCTAATTAGTAAATCCAAGAAAAATTCACAGTGAGTCATTATTCCTGGAGAGACTTGGGGAGATAAACAGACTGAGAGGTCTGTGGACTCTGGGGATGGGTCTGACCAGGAATGCATGCAGTCCCAAGCATGCTAACGTGAGAACTGAAAGAAGCCAGACTGGGCACTGGGGGCAAGAAGTTCTGGGGCAGACAGATATCCAGGGGGATCCCTGAGTGCAGGAATAGGTGCCATCTGGCAGATCTGTAGCTCATTACGTAGTGGTCTCAGAGGAATAGTCTGGAGGAAGGTCCCTAACGGTATAATGAGCAAGGAACAAACTCCAGAGGCAAATATAGTAACAGCTAGATAGCTGGAATCCCAAAAGTAAATCTGGATTGTTTGTAGCCTAGGGTGGAAGCCTGTACAGCGGAATAACCAGGACAGTCATTGAACCTGCTAGTAGGTTTAAATGACTGGAGTCCAGCAACTGTCTAGTGAAACTCCCAATCAGGAAGATGAGAGACCCAAACCAGGATCAAGAGCTTGAAGAACTTAAAGTAGCTGGGCAATGAGTAGATTTTTCCTCATTTGAGAACATTGAGAGATGGCAGGTTCCCAGTTGAATTGTGAAAACAACAGAAGCTCAGAGCAGATATTCCACCCTCAAGAAGTACAGAACATAGCATTTACATAAAGTCCATAGTTAAGAAATGGGCTAGAAGAATGAGCAAACAAACAAAAATCCCATATAAAGAGATATTGGGGCAATTTGGTACTGGCTAAGAAATAAGAGTAATTGATCAGTGGAATAGGTTAAGTTCATAAGACACAATAGTCAATGACTATAGTAATCTAGTGTTTGACAAACCCAAAGACTGCAGTTTCTGGGATAAAAACTCATTATTTGATGAAAATTCCTGGGAAAATTAGAAAATAGTAGCAGATATTAGGCACTGACCCAAACCTAACACCTTACACCAAAATAAGGTCAGAATGAGTTTGTGATTTAGAGCAAAGGCTTGTCTACCTCTCAGATGTGTGGAGAAGAAAGAAATTTATGGCCAAAGAAAAATTAGAATATAGCATAAAATGCAAAATGATTAATTTTGATTATATTAAATTAAAAAGATTTTGTACAAACAAAACCAATGCAGATGAGATTAGAAGGGAAGCAGAAAACTAAGAAAAATCTTTACATCCAAGGGTCCTGATAAAGGCCTTATTTTTAAAATATGTAAATAACTG
Organism: Antechinus flavipes; assembly: GCF_016432865.1. Classification (NCBI taxonomy): domain Eukaryota; kingdom Metazoa; phylum Chordata; class Mammalia; order Dasyuromorphia; family Dasyuridae; genus Antechinus; species Antechinus flavipes. Next base: position 135,167,130 of record NC_067401.1, on the reverse strand, counting down.
ACTCAAATTTATAAGAATACAAGTCATTCTCTAATTGATAAGTGGTTAAAGGATCTGAATAGATAATTTTCAGATGAAGAAATTAAAATCATTTCTCATCAAATGAAAAAAATGCTCTAAATCATTATTGATCAGAGAAATGCAAATTAAGACAACTCCAAGTACCATTACACACTTCTCAGATTGGCTAAGATGACAGGAAATGATAATGATAAATATTGGAGAGGATGTGGGAAAACTGGGACACTGATGCATTGTTGATGGAATTGTAAACTGATTCAACCATTCTGGAGAACAATTTGGAACTATGCCCAAAGGACTATAAAACTGCTTACCTTTTGATCCTGCAGGGTCTCTATTGGGTTATATCCCAAAGAGATCATAAAAGAAGAAAAGGGACCCATATGAGCAAAAAATGTTTGTGGCAGCCCTTTTTGTAGTATCAAGAAACTGGAAACTGAGTGGATGCCCATCAGTTGGAGAATGCTGAATAAGTTACATGAACTGATGCTAAGTGAAGTGAGTAGAACTAAGAGAACATTTTACACAGCAGCAAGATTATGTAATAATCAATTCTGACGGACGTGTTTCTTTTCAGCAATGAGGAGATTCAAGCTAATTCCAATAGACTTGTGATGGAGAGCCATCTGCATCCAGAAAGAGGAACATAGTTTTTTCATCTTTTTTGTAGTAGTTTGCCTTTTTTTCCCCATTTTTGACCTGATTTTCTTATGCATCATGATAAATGTGGAAATATGTATAAAAGAATTGTACATGTTTCACATGTTTAATATTGGATTACTTGCTGTCTGGGGGAAGGGATGGAGAAGGGATGGAGAAAATTTTGGAACACAAGATTTTGCAAAGGCAAACGTAAACTATGTAAGCATATATTTTGAAAATAAAAAGGTTTTATTTTTTAAAAAGAGAGAAATTGGGATAGTTTAGGAGGCAAAATAGATAAAAGTACCTGCCTTGGAGTCAGACAGATTCATTTTTGTGAATTCAAATCTGCCTTCAGACACTTACTAGCTGTGTGATCCTGATGCTGTGGGAGAGTTTTTAGTTTGGAGAGCATTTGGTTTGAAGCTGGAATACAAACACTTGCACAGGATTTTCTTTAAGTCAAGGCTTTATTTCACCAAAGTAGGCAGGCCAAATAGCATGGGTAACTAATTGGCAATTAAGGGCAGGGGGAAGAAAGCTTTTATACCAAAATGTTGGCTCTACGCCAAGTTAGGGCTACAAAGGCTGCTAAAAACAGAATCTTTTTTCAGGCAGTTAAGTAGCTTAGCCACAGGATCTGTTAAAAAACAGTTTGTGAAAACAGAAATTTGATTACCTGGGTTCAGTTTATTGGGCAAATAATTCTTTCTATGGGCCCAGAAAGTCTAAATATACAATATTAGTGATTTTAGAAAATGTTTATGTTAAAAATTTTCATAAGCTATTCTAAGGCCTAGGGTTAGAGTTCAGCATGTCTTTTACACTAGGATAGTCACTTAACTCTATTTACCTCAGTTTTTCATCTGTAAAATAAGCTGGAGAAGAAAATGGCAAACCAGTGTAGTATCTTTGCCAAGGAAACTCCAAAAAGGGTCACAAAGAGTCAGATTCCACCACCACCAAAAAGACAGTGATGATGATGATGATGATGATGATGGAGATGATAGAGTTCCTACTATTTGCCAGGCATTGTGCTAAGCACTTTGGAAACATTATCTCATCTGATCTTCACAATCTCAGGATTTAGATGCTATTATCATCTGCATTTCATGGACAAAGAAGCTTACATATCTAGCATCTAAGCATCTGAGGCTAGATGCTTTCTGACTTCAAGGAGAGAGGACAGCCAAATGATGCAGTGGATAGAGAGCCTGATTTGAAATCAGGATTCATCTCTGTGAATTCTAGTCTGGTTTCAGACACTTACTGTGTAACTCTGGACAAGTGACTTAGAGACTTGACTCTTGACTGAGACGAGAGAGAGAGAGAGAAAGAGAGAGAGAGAGAGAGAGAGAGAGAGAGAGAGAGAGAGAGAGAGAGAGAGAGAGAGAGAGAGAGAGAGAATTCCATTTTCTATTACTTCAGATGAAAATGAGATTCAAGTGTTACCTCCCTGGTCCGTGTAGTATAATTTCTACTTTTTTATATAAAGTTGTTACATACTTTCCCCTATATTCCAAAATAGTCCCCCTTCTCACCCTTTCTATATTTGTTTTAAAATCATCAAAATGTAGCAGAATCAATCCCAGGCCTCCTGTCAATTTAGACTACCACTGTGCCCCTAGTGATGATGATGGCATTCTGAGGGGCTACATGTATTCTCTCTCCAGTTTTCTGTCTCTGTTTTCTGTAAAATCAGCTGGAGAAGGAAATAGCAAACCACTCCAGTATCTTTTTAAAGAAAACTCCAAGTGGGATCAGGAGTTGGACATGACTCAACAACAATAACAAAAGCTGTCCCTATGACAGGGAAGATCCAGACACAAACCCAGAATAGAATATCTCAAAAAACATCTATAAAGGAAATCTTAGAAAAATGTAGATTAAATTTGGAAGTGCGCCCAGAGTTATAAAACTATGTATACTTTTTTACCCAGAAATACAGTTACTAGCTCAATATCCCAAATAAATTAAATAAATTTTTAAAAAGGGGGAGAGGGGAAAGAAAATTTGACCTATAAACACAGGAGTCGAGAGAAGTATAGAATGTAAATGTGGACATGCAATCAAAAGGGACTGAACAAGATTAAACTGTTTACATTCTGTAAGAAATGGATGGGCAGTTTTTTGATTTCCACAGTTATGAAAAATAAATTGGAGAAATAAAAATTAAATTAGAAAACTGAAATCCGCAGGGATATCCAAGGGTGGTCTGGAGTGGAGGTTATTGCTCCCCAAAGAATGTAAGAATAAATTCCTTAGGAGCAGGGACTGGGTCTCTTAATCAGAGTGATGTCCATAGCTTTCCATTGCTATCTTCCCCTTGTAGAATGAAAGCTCCTCAGGAGCAGGGACTGAATTGCGTAGGAAATACCCTGTCCGGTTAAGCATTATGATAGCCTCAGGCTTTCTTAGCTCACATTTTTAGAAACTGCTTTAGAAACCCTAGCCAATGGGTAAAGGAACCAGGGGGTCCGGGAGGGGAGTCAAGTTAGGGAATAAAAAAGGGACTGCCCCTTGTCTAAGTGTGTGTCTCTCTTAAACCAGACTTTGTGTGTCAGAGAATGTGCACCCTTTCTCTTGAGAAATAAACTTTTTCCTGCACTCATACTCAAACTTCTGATTGTTTTAGTGGTCGTTACCATCCCATGCAATTCTTATATGGAGAGAGAATACATGTAACCCCTCAGAATGCCATTATCATCACCAGGGGCACAGTGGTAGTCTAAATTGACAGGAGGCCTGGGATTGATTCTGCTACATTTTGATGATCTTAAAACAAATATAGAAAGGGTGAGAAGGGGGACTATTTTGGAAGATAGAGAAAAGTATGTAACAGAACTTTATATAAAAAAGTAGAAATTATACTACACGGACCAGGGAGGTGACACTTGAATCTCATTTTCATCTGAAGTAATCGAAAATGGAATACTCTCTTTCTCTCTCTCTGTCTGTCTCTGTCTCTGTCTCTATTTCTGTGTCTCTGTCTCTGTCTCTGTCTCTCTAGCTCTCTGTCTGTCTGTCTGTCTCCTCTCTCTCTCTCTCTCTCTCTCTCTCTCTCTCTCTCTCTCTCTCTCTCTCTCTCTCTCTCTCTCTCTGTGTGTCTGTCTCCTCTCTCTCTGTCTGTCTCTGTCTCTCTGTCTATCTCTTCTGTCTCTGTCTTTGTCTCTCCTCCTTTGTCTCTCTGTCTTCTCTGTCTCTGTCTCTGTCTGTCTCTGTCTCTCTGTCTCTCTCTCTGTCTGTTTCCTCTCTCTCTGTCTCTCTCCTTCTTTGTCTCTGTCTCTGTCTCTCTTTCAAAGAGTTGTGAATAGAAATGCATTTTACCCAGAAGTAAAAGGAAGGAAAGAAATCAAGGGAAAGGCAAAGTCAGAGAATAAGAGAAGGTAGATTAAGGATGAGATTAGTCAGGAACAAAACAATCTCTTAAAAGAAAAATTGGAGAAAAAAATTTTAAAGTATGAAACAATAGAACAGAAGGAAATACACAATTAGCTACAATAACTGTGAGTGGGAATGAGATGAATTTATCCATAAAATGGAAGAAGATAGTCTCCAATACACACTTGAAAGAAACACACTTGGAACAGAAATGATATGGTTGACATAGACACCAGATGATGGTAGGGACCAAATGTTAGGATTCCGTCGTGTGAAGAATTCACAATGGCCATTCTCTTTGGCAAAAGGTAGATTTATTTAGGAGAAGTTACAGACAAAATGAAGAGATACAATAGACACTAGAATGGTTAAAAAGGAAATAGGGGTTGGGAGAGCTTAAAAAAGGGTTTTATGGAAAAGGCAAGTTTCCCTAGAGGAACTTGCTATTTATCAGGAGAAAGAGAGCAGCCCATGAGGTCGGGGCATGTCCTTGGAGCTGGCAGGCTAAATCCTTAAAGGGACTTAGCACCCTAAAAGAGTTAATTAGCTATAAGGAGGAGAAGTGGGGTCAGGAGAGAAGAGACATCATAAAATATGAGGGAGGGGTAAGCAAAAAGATACTATGAGGCAGAGTGTATGAGTCAAGCATGACATGGACTCTAAGTAGATTTATAGGGAAATTTTTTTTTGTCTGCTCATTTTAAAAAAATGTTATAGCTTTTTATTTACAAAACATATGCATGGGTAATTTTTCAACATTGACCCTTGCAAAACCTTCTGTTCCAACTTTTCCCCTTTCCCACATCCCCTCCCCTATGTTAAAATATATATTAAATGCAATATATATATAGATATATAGATAGATAGATATATTTATATAGTCATCTTGCTGCACAAGAAAAATCGGATCTAGAAAGAAAAAAAGTATAGGGAAAATTTAACCTCAGGGACATGACAAGGATTTCTGGCAGGACATGGCAAGGTGGGCTGCCTATGACCTCCACAGACAGTGGGCTCCAGTGGTTTGACATAATTTGTATTTCTGTCTGGATGACAAGACAGAGGATGATTGGATCTTGAGACTAAACTGATCTCTATCAGAGCTTTTCCCTAATTGCCTCAAGGATCCATTTGATCAATTATTTAGTTTCTCTAAGACTCACACACCTACCATTCAGGACCTCATCAGAAAGATGAAAGAATTAAAGTGAAGAAATAGAGCAGACTCTATTGTTTTTTAGTAGAAGTAAAAAGGGAGTAGCAATCAAGACTTCGGATAGACCTAATTAAGAGAGAAAAACTGAAATTATATTTTACTTAAAAGGTGCCATAGTCAATGAATTAATATAAATGCATATATGTACCAAATGGCATAGTATTTAAATTTTTAAAGGAGAAATTAAATGAGATACAAGGAGAAAGAGTAAAAGTATAATTGGAATATTTAATCTTTTCAGCTCTAGATAAATCTAATAAAAGATAAGAAATTAAAATGTTCAATAATGTTTTAGAAAAATTAGATATAATAGAACTCTGGAGGATATTGAAAGGAATATTATAAAGGAATATTTCTCGTGCATGGCACAAAAAAAATGGAAGAACTTCACAAATACAGAAAAGCAGAATAACATATATCTCTTATGACTATAATGCAACAAAAATTATATTCACCAAAAGGCCTTTTAAGAATAATTGATCGGAAACTAAATAATATTAAAGAGTGGAATGGGTGAGTCAAAGAACAAATAGAAACAATACATAATTTCCTTACAGTTTACACAATTAAACAATATCTCAATCTTTGCAGCTAAGAGTTAGGGGAAAATGTGTATCTTTAATTCCTTTTGTCAATTCAAAAAAAAAAAAAAAAAAAAAAAGAGATCCAGCAGATCAATGAGTTGGGCAACTAAAAAAGCCTAGGAAAACCAACAGATTTTAAAATTTCAAACATCATAATAGAAATTCTGAAAATCAACGGATATTAACAAAATTGAAGAAAACCCATTGGATCAATAAATAAAACTAGGGCTGTGTTTTTTTGTTTTTTTTTTTTTTTTTGGAGGGGAGTTGGGAGGGGTGGGGAGGAAAGTACAATAAAATAGATAAGCCATCAGCTGACTTTATTTTTAAAGTAAAGAAAAACAAATTACCAGCACCAAAATTTAAAAAAGGTGAATTCACACCCAATTAAGAAATTATAAGCTATTTTGCCCAATTATATAGCAGATAATCTAAATGAATATTTAGAGCACAGAGAACTTTAAAATTTGGTTTAATCATTTCCTGTTCTTTTCCTTCAGGGACTTAACCCAGAGATTTGCCACCACTTAGACAAGAGGGAATTTGTTTATAAAGCCTTTCCTTTTGGGAACCCCTTCAGAAGGTAGACTCAGTGAGATACCTTATCCTAATTTACAGTGACTAGAACATTTCCCACATTTTCATTTTTTCAAGCAAGACCGTATTTAGGCAATAATCATTTGTCCAATAATCAGTAAACAACCCAGCAATTCGAGTTGTAATTTTAAATACCCTCATGATTTGGGGTTGGTTTATGTTAGAAAAACGGACAGAAGCAAACCTATTCCCCAGGGGCCAAATTTCTTGTTTGTGCAAGGGCTAAGGTAAAGAGGCAATCTAGGTCCCTGGGGACAAATTCTTTGTCAAGCTTTTCATGTGCAAATTAGCTACTCTAAGCCCCGCTTTCTTTATTTGGTGCAAATGAGGCCAAAGTTTTTAGTCTTTTGCGGAGTATAGAAAACTCCACTTAACATCAGAAAAGGAGCTTGTGGAACCCACCGAAGGTCCTTACCGGAGAATAATAGAGTGGTTGGAGGGAGGGCCGAGGCTTGGACAGAATTGCCCTTTAGGAAAATCACCCCCGGGAGAGACTAGAAACGCGGAGAACTATTAGGACGTAATTGCTATAGTCCAGTTGAGAGAGGAAGAGGGTCTGATCTAGGGAGGTGGCCCGAGAGGAGAGATGGGGATGGAGACAGAGTGGAAGAAGACATGACGAGGTTTGGCAACTGTTGGGGATCCATGTGAAGAGTTGAGTGTGACACTGAGATTATGATTCTGCTAAACAGGAAGGACGATGGTGTCCTCAATACAAACAGGGAAGTTTTCAAAGACAATTGGGTTTGGGAAAATATTAAGTTCTGTTTTGAACCTCTGAAGTTGTTAAAGGACCTCCAACTTGGATTTTACAATAGGAGCTGCAATACAGGCCTGAACAATTTTCAAAGGAAATTCTGGTAGGGATGATTTGCTCTGCTTTAGTTAGAAGTTTGAGGACTTTCTGACTTCTTAGTGAGAAAGAACATTTCAAAAACAACGTAGTATTTTAATAATAGAAAACGTGGTTAAGGGGGCACCCGGATTTGAACCAGGGACCTCTTGATCTGCAGTCAAATGCTCTACCCCTGAGCTATACCCCCACACGCCCTGGGTCAGCTGTTCTTCCCAGTCCATTTGTAGTGACTCACTCCTAATAGGTTCCACCCATACTGGTTTCTGTGTGCTAAGCTCCTCCTTTCTTTCTACATTCACTTTTCATCAAACAAAAGACACCAGGGCAATACAAATAGCTTGGGTCACTTGGAAAAAAGATTTGTTCTAATTTCCCTTTGATTGCATCTTTGACACACCCTGGAAACTACAGCCCAAATGCTGAAAAGGAAACCAGTCCCATCCTGTACGCAGAAAGCCTACACTTAATAAAAATGAATAGTTAATCACCTTCCACTTTCTGACTGAATAGAACTATCAGGAGGACGCATTCAGACATTCCTCAGATCTGCCTTCCAACATACATACAGAATGCTGGGTTTGAATTTGAGCTCTGCTACTGTAGACGTGCTGCACAATGCCAGCTCATTCCTTATTTGTAAAGGGAAGAACTGAACTAGACGGCCTGCTAAGTCTCCTTCTAGCTCTAAATTGATGATCTTTTGATTTCAAGGCTAGTCTGCCGATGGGAAGGACAGTTCCTAGGAAAGTTCCACATTTCCTCCCTCCGGCACTCTTATCTTAAGGAACTCCTTTCTAAAGCCAACTTTAGGCCTCTGTTAGTGCCTGTTTCGTCTTGGATGAACAGGGAGAATAACTAGTTGCTGTCACCCCAAGAGCAGGGAGACATTGTGACTCCATGGACAACTGTTTTTCCATTCCGTCTCAGACTGAGAAAGAACATAGAAAATGGAATGAGCGTCCTTCCTCATCCTTCTACTCTCTCCCTCTCCACCACTTTATAGAAGATGAGAGGTAGGGAAATTTGTGGAATTTTTTCTATCCTATGCTTGACTTGCTTATCTGGGGGGAAAACCCACACTAAAATGTTTGGAGCCACAGTTTGCTAAAATAAAGCAAATTAAAAATCAAAATTTATTTAAATGTATATACTGCGAAATAGGGTAAGGAATAGGGAGGAAAACCAGTGAGATGAGGCTGTTATTAGAATAATGGAAATGCAGTGACTTCTCCAAAAACTGATGTGCGCTGGCGAAGGGCAGGAGTATTTCGGCGATAGCCAAATCGCCCATTATAACCCCGGATCGTTCTGAGATCTGCATTGAAGCTGTCATGTCCAGTCACCTGCTGAAGGGAGTGTCCTTTATGGGCAAAGAGAGAAAAGTTAACTCTCCTACTTCGGTCAGAATCTCATCCTCTCCCTCCAGCACACAACCTCCCCCTCCCCCAAGGAGGACAGAATGGGAAGCACGCAGAGAAGTACAATTGAGTGCTCAGAAGTTGGGTCAAATGGAGAGTATTTTAAAATGTTCCAAGCTCTTGGAATGAAGCATTAAGGCCCGAGGATCACAGAGTTGAACCTCTACATACCAGAGATTATTGGAGGTGAGATCAGAGAGAAAGAAGGGAAAATTTCAAATAAATGCAAGGGAATTGGGGTATCTTAAGCATTCCTAAGTAGCAAGCAAACAAGTTCCTTTCATGGGAAGTAATTCTGCATTTCTTCTTGGTTGAGTCACTGGATCAGTTTGACCCCTGATGAAAGGAACCCATAGGTTCACCTGAAAGAAGGAAGAGCTTCCCTTGCCAAAGGGAAGATCTGTTCTCTGGATAGATGCTTTCCCAGTGCTGCTGCTTCTGAACCTCCTTCAAATGGGAAGGAAACTACATAGGTAGGAAACAGCACAGTTTTCCTGGCGGGATGTCAAAAAACCAGAGGGCCTAAATTATAACATTATAAATAATTACAAACAGAGGGCCCTGTTATAACATTTCTCCCTTCCCCCAATTTGTTTCCTTTAGGCTTCAATTCTCTCTGCCCACACCCTCCACCCCCTTTTGAAAGATGAAGAGGCTCTTACCTGCCCCTGCCCAATTTCTCCTGTTCAGATATCTCTGTCCCGGCCCAAAGATGTGGAAGTAATCTACTATCCAGCCATCTTGACTTGTCCCACCATGTGTCTGAGGGAGTAGGGAGTTGGGGGAGGGGAGTGTAGGGAGGGGTAGAAAGGAAGTACAGAAATTGTCACTTCTTCAGTGACAACACTGGTTGCTCCTATCTCCTTGAGGCTGGAAGAGGTCAAGAGGAGTAGGGGCCACTAAAATTTGGACACATTTATCAGGTGACCTAGTTCTTCTTTCCAAGAGCTTAATGTAAGCCATGGCATTTTTCAAACTACAGATAGTATTGTGAAATAAGGGTCATATAGATGTGTATGTGTATATATGTGTATACATACACATAACCTGTAATCACGCTCATATATATATATAAAGATGTATGTCTGGGCTAAAAAGAGGCAGCTGGATGGCTCAGTGTATAGAACTATAAAACTCAGTAGATGGAAGTATAATTCTGGGTGTTAAATCAGGAGAAACTGAGTTCAAATGTAGCTCTACATACTTACTAGCTGTGTGACTCTGGGCAAGTCACTTAACCTGTTTGCCTTAATTCATTGGAGAAGAAATAACACAACATTCCAGTATCTTTGCTAAGAAATCACCACGGACAGTATAGGTAGGAAGAATCAGACACAAATAAACAACATGGGCTCAAAAAGAAATTTCCCTTAGCTGCCCTCCTCCCCAAAGTAATGTACACAGACACATAACTATGAAAGCAATGGCAGGGAATACGAATTAGAAAGATTAGCAACTGTGAGGCTACTTGGGATGTACGGTCTTCTTGAGATGAAGTCAGTTGGATGAGAGCTAAGAGAAATGGATGAGAATTTCCCTTTCCCGCATCAGTGCCTAGAATAGTCCAGAATAACAACAATTGGGAATCTCCTGATTTCCCATCTTCATGAAGTCCCCCCTTCCCTTATGCTATCAAGGTTTAGAGCTCCGATTATGACATCACAAGGCAGTGAAGATAGAACTCAGGTACTACTTTCCCTTTGTTCCGTCTTCTGACGTTAAAGGTCTCCACTGTCTGGAAGCTGTCTGTGGACAGCCCTCCGGAAGGTCAGGACCATGACGTCATAAAGGACCCCGCAAACGATTGGAAAGCTTAATTCGAGAGTAAAAGTGCCGTGCCGCTTCTTTTGGTTAATCCTTCAGCATCCGAAATCGGAACTTCCAACATCGACAGATTTCTAGAAATCCATTTCTTCCCAAATTCTTCCGCTTCCTGCCGTCACCTAATTCTCTACCCAGTTACAGGTTTTTATTTGTATCTTTTGTGGGGGGCGGAGGTGAGAAGAAAGAGGAGGGGAAATCTATAAGGTGGGACTGGATCCTCCTGTCACCCACCTAGGAATTCGAGGAAACAATGGGGGAGGAGGAGAGCGTGGACTGTTAGTTGTGGGAAGTTGGATGGTAGGACTTAACTCATTCTGGGAAGCTTCTTAAGGGGCCTAAGAGGGTGGGATCTGCTTGGTAACAGCGAGGGAAAGATTCCCCCCTCTTCCCTCTCCCCCCACCCCCCAGGGAGACCCATCCTCCTCTCTCTGATTTCTGGACCTTCTCACCTGGTCTGTTTTTCGCAACACGGATTGGACCACGGGAGACTGGAAGTAAGAGCGCGCGTGGACGTCCAGCTGTGCGTTGTAAGGAGGTATAGCAGACCAGAGCTTGGGCAAAGTGCGTTGGTAAGAGCTGGCCATGGTGCTCAAGGCCACCCCATCTAGGATGAACTCCTTCTCCTGCCGCAGGGAACGCTCCGAGAGTCGCACCATCTCAGCCTGCCACGCACCCAAGCTGCGGTGGAATTTCTTTTGCCAGGACCCTGAACAGTTCCTTGCCTTTCAGGCTCCGCCCACATTGTTACGTGATTCCAAAGCCCCAGGCGCCACAAACCTTTTTGGACCCACCCTGCCCTTGCACCCAGATTCCGAGGTTCGGGAGAGCAGTACGTTCTCAGCTACGGTCCAGATCGCACTGCTTGGGGAGGTCTTATCCTGAAGACCTCTTGCTTGCTACAAAGGGCCAGAGAGGAAAAGAGGTAAACCTTTTCGGGATGCTCCAATTAAATCTTGATCTACAGATCTGCCTTTCCCAAGAGGGTGGTAATAAAACCTTGGCCCCCTTTACATTAAGCCTAATTAAACAATTAACTCGGTGTTCCCTAAGGAAGTTGGAGAGTTCACTCTGAGGATCTCATATTATTACTGGAAGTTTTTCCTTCATTTTCCGTGTTGTGTTAACTTGGATAAACCTGCATTTTTTTTATACTCAGATTATCAAAGACAGGAAGAAAAGACCTTGTCGAAACTATTCATTTTTGCCGATGAAAAGAGCATTAGAGATGAAGTGGATTCTAGTTCTGGGCCTAGGGAGTAAACTCTGGATGTTCCCAGCCAATTCCCATTAGTGATGCTCACAATCCATAGCTAGTTCTTTTCTTCCCCCACTGTTACTTCAATATGCATTTATAAACTCCTAAGTGCCAGGTGCAGGAAATATAAAGGTAAATTGCACAGCCCCGGCGGGGAAAAATTACACCTAAAAAGAAAGCCCAGGGATAAAGGTCCTGGCAAAACTTTTCTCTTCAAATGCAGATTTCCTTTTTCTTTAGATTATTTCTAGTAATACATTTCTCACCAAGACAAATGCTTTGGGAGGGTATTCAAGTTTGAAGATTCAAAAAATGCAATATGATAATAAGCTCAAGAATGGGTGGATTTTTTGGAGAGGAAGAGCAGATGGAAAAAGAAATAGCAAGATATTCCTGGGTGCCTTGTTGTAGAGTGGATGAGAGATGCCTGGGTTTCTCCCATTCTAAAAACCTTCGCTTGACCATATTGTCAGTCCTTCAGGATATCACAGGATTTCCCCCCAAAGTCCAGCTTTACAGTCATTGCCTTCCCCTTAACTTCTTTAATAGGAATTGTTTGGGTTTGTTCTTAAGTTCCCAGAGCCCAAACACAATACTGGACACATAATAGGTACTTAGGGTTTACTGATCCTCACCTTTCAAATTTGAACTCAGGGCCTTTTGACTCCAGGACTGGTTGGTGCTCCATCCACTGCTCCAGCTAGATGCCCCCAGGAATTACCAGTTTCTAATTGGCTGATTTTATTGGCTTGTTTTGTTCTTATCCTCCTTTATCTGTATCACTTGACTAGACATACCCTCTACTAGAATGCTATCTCCCCATTTTCTTGACACTGATTTTTCTCATGTGTCTGGCTGACTTCTTTGTAGCCTTTGCTGGACTGTCTTCTATAAGCCATCCCTAATCCCCGGAATCCCTCAAGGTTCATTCAACTTTAGGCCCCTTTTCCTTTCCATACTTGGGTCTTGTGATCTCATGACCCAATGATGGGTTCAATAATCATTTTCCTCAATCTCTCCTTAAACTCCATTTTTATATCAGGAAGATGGTTAGCTGCCTATGAGGTAGGATTATTACTATAAATTCAAAAGCAACATGCTAAAGTCCTCTCTCAACTCACATCTCCCAGCCCTTTTCTGTTTAATGGGGAGGACTCACTGTTGTTCCAGTAACAATGGTTTACTATCTCATTCATCTTTCTTTCCCCTTACCCCAATTACCAAATTCTGTGACTGTTTCTCACACTCACTCAGTATCTTGAATATATCTTGATTTGACTCATCCATTATTTCTTGGGACTTCCATTCTCTTTACCTTAAGTTGTCAAAATAATCTTAAAGCATAGATTGACCATGTTACTGTCCTGATAAATATTTTCATTAACCATTTGCTCATAATATAAAACTCTGCAGTCAAACCTCTGGCTTCTGATTTATCTTGCATTACTCTTTTCACTTGTATCTTCTGAAATCCTTAGCTTCCTTCAAGACTTATTTTACATACTATTACAAGAATCTCTTAATACCTATTTTGAACACTTAATTGCAGAAAGAATTCAAATTGAATTGCCAGAATAAGGGGCTACCAAAAAACTTTGAGCATATTAAAGGTTAGAGAGGATGCCAGTTTAGATTTCTTCTGCATTCTGGTTAAGGCTTTGAATGTAAGGGAGGCAATAGTGAACCTTCGTTCACTAACAGCAACCTAACACTTATTTCGACTTCCCATTAAGAACTGGGTGGGGAAAAAAAGTTGATGAGTATGACACTTCATCTTTTCCTTTTCAAAGAGGGAAGATTGTTACTTTACTTTTGTGTTTGTAAGCTCTTTCCCCATCAAAACCTTCCCATTAAATGTAGCTATGTTAAAATTAAGCTCAAATCACATTAATTTAAGGTTTTAGGGCTTCAAGCATCTCGAAGAAGAGCTTCACAAAAATCACCTAAGAGGATGTTCAGGTTCCATGACAGGGCAAGTACATTACCATGCCCTGAAGAAGTGAGTCAATAAACTTTTATTAAGGCACCTACATACTATATACATTGTTCTAAGTACCAGGGACAAAAGGTAAGATAGTCTCTGTCCTCTAGGAGCTCACAATATAAGGGGGGAGGGGAAGAGAAGACAATATGTAAATAACTATGTACAAATAAAGTATATACAAGATCAATTGAAAGTAGGTCCAATTCTTTTCCCCCTTATGCCCTGTTGCTCACTTCCCCTCGTATTTCTCAAAGTTTGAAATGGAAATCCTATTTCACAATTCACTTATCCAAACCCCTCAGTCTCTCACAAATCAGATTCTATCTAAAGGCACATTTGTCTAGTTGGTATCCAACTGTTCTATAAATCACCAAAACCTAATCTAAAGGAACTATTACTATCTTATTATTTGTAGCACAACACAATGAAAACCTCAATCTACCAAATCACTGAACCAGGAAGCAACAGGGAAGGGAACATATAGTATATACAGCATATCCTGGCGTCATTGAATGACTCAGTTTTTTTTTAATTAGCAGAAATGCTGGAGTTATTTGCTATCCTTTTCGAGCTCATTTTACAGATGAGGAAACTGAGGCAAAGAGGTTTAAGTGACTTATCCAGGATTACAGAATATCTGAGGTCAGTTTTGAACTTAGGAAGAAGAGTCTTCCCGACTGACTTCAAAGTCAGCTATTCTGTCCATCACACGACCCAACTACTCCTAAGATTACAAATCACTTCACATTTATTCATCAGGCTAATAAAATACCAATATTTTAATATATCACTGACACACTGGAATCAGTCCCAAGTAGATGGCCCTAGCTTTGGGTAACAGAACCACTAGTGGGACAACTTTAAAGTTTTAGAAAAACACTTGTCCAGTTTTTAAGATTTCAATGGCTTTGAAAGAAAACCAAAAAACACAATGTAAGAAAGCAAATAGATGGGCAGACACTTTAATGAGGTTTTTTTTTTTTTTTTTACACAAACGGGCTTTAGGAGAATCAAGCAATGCTGCCAGCATTAGATGCAATCCTGGGCCACAAGTCAGCACACTCCTTGGCAACAGGACCCGTGATGGCTGAGCCTATAGAAGAAGAGGAAAAGCAAAAGCTGAACAGGTACTATCTTTCCCAGGAACTAACCACCCAACCACAGAAGAATAAACTGAAATCCCTACCTTTCATCTCGCCTTTGTTGTTTACTATCACCCCTGCATTGTCTTCAAAATAAAGGAACACACCATCTTTTCTTCGATATGATTTCCGTTGCCGTATTACCACTGCTGGATGAACTACAGAGGAAAACAGAGTGCATCTATATTAGGTATGTTACTGAACAAGGGAGGAAATACGGACATTCCCTTACTGGTCTTCTATATCTTCCTCTACTACATATTAAAAACAAACTTTAAAGATATCTGGATTTTTAGAGTTCATCTTCTTGTTTTTAGCTTAAAAACTTAGACTTGAAAAGAGCTTAGAAATCACCTAAGCCTACCCCTCCTTTTTTCAGAGAAAAGCATCCATAAAGTGAAGTTACTCTCCCAAAGTCACCCAGGTACTGAGTAGCAAACTGTGAAGCCAATCCCTTTGACTCCAAATGCAGTGCTGTTACACTAGGCTACTAGGTTGTTGGTTCTCAAAACGGATAACCTGAACGAGTCTCTGACAAGATTAATTAGTGAATTTTGAAAACACTTAAAAACTTTCCTTCAAAGCCACCTGAACTCAGTTTGGGAAATACCGCCTCAAACATTTTTTCTATTGAGGAAAAACTGCAAAGCAATTAAAAAAAAATTCCTTAAGAGTATAGGCTTCCTACCTTTGAGATGCTAACATTATATTTAGGGGAAAGAACTAGATAGGTTCTTAGTTAGGGGTCTATAATCTTTCCCGAAAATAAAAGTCACATAAAAAGTTCTCTGGTGAAAAAGTTTAAGCCTTGCCCTGCCTGATTTTTAAAAATCTGTAGACATATCACACCACTGATTGAGACCAACAGCACATTGAGCTGTCACCTCACCCAAAAGTGATGGTTGTTATATTCTGCCCTTTCTGGACGACTTCCTAGGCCACTGAAAAGACCCATAAAGTGCTTTTGAAAGGGCTCTATCTACTTTTCTATAACCTTGGCCCAACTAGGAATAAGCAGTAAGTAGCCAGACATCTTGGGAGACAAGGTTTCAAAACTAACCTAAACTGCAATTTGTGCAGCAACCTCCTTATTCCTGATTATCAGAGTCAGAGGCAGGGACTTCAGAAATCCTTATTCCACACATATTTCAAGATATAAATAAAGATATATATACACACACACATACATACATATATAGAGAGGACACGTGGCACATACTGCCATCCATATTATGAACCATTTAGATGGTTGTGGACCAGAACTCATGAAGAGAAGCAAAAATTATAGCACGATGGTGCTTTGTGGTCTTTTAAAAAAGCTTAAGCAAATATGTGACATCAGGTGAACTTAAATAAAATCCTTTCTGATGCAGTCAAGCAATTTAATCTCAGAAATCACTATTTGTAGTCTTTATGCTTCTCAACACAAAGGAGGTGAGAGGCCTTTTCTCCTGTGGACAGCCACCTTTCAGAGCTTAATTTCTCTTCCTGAATGTGGATATTACCCCATCAAAGGCATGCAGAGTCCACCTAAGCAAACCACTGTTGAGCAGATACTGAGGTCTAACATTCCAGAGCCAAAGCTCAAGGCCACAGTAAATGATGTAATTGAAAATTCTTGATAAGGGATCACAAACTAAAGTACGTAGTTCAATTCTCATCAAGAGAACGAAGGGAAGATTCTTTTTCCTCTACTTACCCTTTTTCCGGAGTTCTGGTTTTCCCTTTTTGACTGTAGCCATTACCATGTCACCCACACCAGCTGCAGGAAGTCTATTCAATCTCCCCTTAATCCCCTTCACAGAGATGATGTACAGGTTCTTGGCACCTAAGGAGATGTAGCAATGCTTTAAAACAAAACAAAACATAAATTGCTACCTACTTCCATAAAGCAATTATTCTCACCATTCTGCTCTTCGTGAAATAGACACTGAATAATACCTGTATAAAAGTTTTGTCACACCACTGATTGAAGCCAAACAGCACAAGCTGCCGCTTCACCCAAAAGTAATGTCATTTTCTTTACCCTTTCACGACGGCTCTATGGGTCATTGCAAGAAGGCCCACCGAGTGCTTTTTGAAGGGAGTAATTAAGTACAGCTAGATAGTCAGATGCTTCAGGTTTCTACCAGATGATGGTAAAATCCAAAGGGAGATTAAGAGCCAAGTGTATGTCCCAGGGACTCACCTGTATTATCAGCACAATTGATGACAGCTCCCACTGGGAGACCCAAGGAAATTCGGAACTTGGCTCCGGAAGACCCACCTCGTCCTAGGAAAGATGTACAAGAATCAACCTACAATCCAGAAAGTTCTCCTAACTAGGTCTTTATTTCTCCTTAGAAAGCTGCTTTTGTTTTTGGACTTTAGGTCAAAAAGGAACGCAGAAACCACCTTATTCTACACTCAACTCGCTTTCACATTTCCCGCGTTTCATGAGTATGGCCTTATTTGTGGCTGTAAGGGAGAGCTGACCAACTATCACAAGGCTCCTTTGTACTGGAGACTACTGATCTTATAATAACAAGTATTATATGAAACATCTTCCTTCTTGGGATATCCACACCTTCTCTTGCATAGGTTTGGCTATCCAGGAGAAAACTTCAGGCTCCTATAAGCAGAAGCCCTATTCAACTTATTAGTAAGTATTTATTAAAACCACACTGTGAGAGGACTGGCGAGACTTACATGAACTGATGCTAAGTGAAATGAGCAGAACCAGGAGATCATTATACACTTCGACAACGATATTGTATGAGGACATATTTTGATGGAAGTGGATTTCTTTGACAAAGAGACCTGAGTTTCAATTGATAAATGACGGACAAAAGCAGCTACACCCAAAGAAAGAACACTGGGAAACGAATGTGAACTATCTGCATTTTTGTTTTCCTTCCCGGGTTATTTATACCTTCTGAATCCAATTCTCCCTATGCAACAAGAGAACTGTTCGGTTCTGCAAACATATATTGTATCTAGGATATACTGCAACATATCCAACATATAAAGGACTGCTTGCCATCTAGGGGAGGGGGTGGAGGGAGGGAAAAAAAAAATCGGAACAGAAACGAGTGTCAATATAAAGTAATAAATAAAAATTAAATTAAAAAAAAAAACACACTGTGCTAGGTACCAAGGATATAAGGAAAAAATGGGTCCATTTCTCAAGTTTATATTGTACTGAAAAACATGTAAACTGACAACTAAGCAGAAATGGCCTCATGATGGAGCTGATACTTGTGCTGAAGGTAAGCGACTCAGCTGAGAAATCCTGCCATTAAGGACCACCTACAAAAGATATATGAGGAGTACGGGGAATTTTAAAATAATACAGTGGAGTTGGTCAAGGGGAGTAAGGGTGTGCCAGGCCGGGAGACGTAAGCTGGAATTAAAATGAAAAGGGATAAACTTGGGTGTTCGCTTTTACAATGGGCCAACAGCAAACCATAGCAGCCTTTCGAGCAGGGGAGCGATACAGCTGTGTGAAGGCTCCATTAAGGCAGCACTAGCACGGTGGTTGCGAACGGAGAAGGGATGGAACATCCTGCCCCCTACGACGAGAGCTGCATGAGTCCGGCCCTAGCCCACCCCCACCTCCCTTTTCCAAACAGCCCCTTGCTCCTCAGCAAAGGCCCACACGTTGCAAGCCTCCTTCCCCGGAGCCTCCCCCTTGGCCTCCTTTCGGGACTCCCCGCTCTCCTAGCTGCCCCACCAGGCGGGCCGGGCTGGGCTCGCCTGTAGCTTAGACCTCCGGAAGCCAGGCCACGAGAAAATGCCGGGTGGCCCAGTGCTCGAGTTCATGTGTCACTGAAATCAGGAACAACCAGTCGGGCCCCTCTATCACCTCCTCCCCACCATCTCCGGGACTTTCCCGCTGCTCTCTCTCAGGACTAGGCCTTCCCCAATTGGGTCCCGAGAGGAGCTCAGAGTTCTCGCTTTCCCATTCGGCGACTCTCCGGCAGGCCTCGGTCCCGAGGGCGACGGATGGCGGCGGATTCCCCAGCTCAGGAAACTCACCTCGCTTAGACATCTTGGCTCCCGGAAAGCACGAAAGAGAGAGGAAACAGGGAGGACGTCGGGATATGAACTTAGAAGCTCCGCCTCGCTACTCTTGTCACGTGACCAAGGGCTTGCTCCTTTCCCCGGGAACGCTCCCCTGTCACGTGACTCGGAAAACACGCTAGCATCCGAGTGGAGGGCGCTGCAAGACAATTTGGCGCCCTCTTCAGCTCTGGCGGAGGAACTGCAGTTTGGAGCCACTGCTTTCACATATCGTTCCATCTCTCATTTGAAGAGGTGGAGGATTAAGGGTGTGGAATATTGTATGTATTTTTGTTGTTCAGTCCTTTTCAGTCGCGTATGACTCTTCGTAATCCTTTTCGGGATTTTCTTGCCATTTCTTTGTCCACCTTATCTTAGCCCACCTGGGCTTTGGCACAGCCCAGGGTCACAATTTTAGTCGTGTCCGAATGAAAATTTGAACTCGGCGTTTCCTGACTCCGGGCCTGACATTAATCACTGCGCCACCTAGCGCCCAGCTATGTTATTATCAATCCTGCTCTATTACAATGAGGCATGAACCAAAAGGGATTATTACAAAGAATAAAACAAACAATAAAGAGAAATAAAATTCTATGAAAAGCAATCACTCATCAACCGAATTTGAGTATCTGCAACATTAACACGTTAATGGCAATAATTCGTTAGTCAATATAAAAATTATGTATGGACAGTTTAATTGACATAATTTATCATTTACATCTGCCAAAATAATATAAATTGTAAAATCTGAATATACTAATTATTTAAATGAAATTACACTACATTTTATTAGTTATGAATGGTATAATTTCAAATAATTTATTGACATATCATTGTAATATAATTTCCATATCAATAAATTGTTATAATTAATTATATGCATATTATCAATATACATCTTATTTTATACAATACAATCTTATTATGCTAAATTATAACAAAGGATTGGCTCGCTGGGCAGGAGGAGAGCTATATATTCAGAAATGAAGGTAGTGTCAAAACAAAAGGTATCCACACACATAAAAAGATTTTATTTTATTTTTTTAAATTTAATTTAATTTAATTTTTTTAAATTTTTATTTAATAATTACTTTATATTGACAGAATCCATGTCAGGGTAATAATGTAAAAAAATTACAACATTATCCCTTGCACTCATTTCTGTTCCGATTTTTCCCCTCCCTCCCTCCACCCCCTCCCCTAGATGGCAAGCAGTCCTATATACGTTGGATATGTTGCAGTATATCCTAGATACAATATATGTTTGCAGAACCGAACAGTTCTCTTGTTGCACAGGGAGAATTGGATTCAGAAGGTATAAATAACCCGGGAAGAAAAACAAAAATGCAGATAGTTCACATTCGTTTCCCAGTGTTCTTTCTTTGGGTGTAGCTGCTTTTGTCCGTCATTTTATCAATTGAAACTCAGGTCTCTTTGTCAAAGAAATCCACTTCCATCAAAATATGTCCTCATACAATATCGTTGTCGAAGTGTATAATGATCTCCTGGTTCTGCTCATTTCACTCAGCATCAGTTCATGTAAGTCTCTCCAAGCCTCTCTGTATTCATCCTGCTGGTCATTTCTTACAGAACAATAATATTCCATAACATTCATATACCACAATTTACCCAACCATTCTCCAATTGATGGGCATTTATTTTCCAGTTTCTAGCCACTACAAATAGGGCTGCCACAAACATTTTGGCACATACAGGTCCCTTTCCCTTCTTTAGTACATAAAAAGATTTTAAAAACTCAATGTTTAGTGAAAGAGATTTGGGAGTTAATTCATTTTAGTACAACAAGAATTTACTAAAGTAGTAACCGAAGATAAGATAAAATGGAAAACTCCCTTCTCAAGAAGGATTTCAATTTTCTACTTTCGAGGGAAGACTGAGACCTCACAAATGTCATCTGGATCCTTCTAGTTTTCTACTGCATATTTTACCTTTTCCCAGATGAGATAATATATGTGTCATTTTGCAAATTGTGTTGTATAAATGTCAGTTATTGTTCTAAATTTTAAGATGGTAATTTATTAATATGAGAGCAGGTGCTTATTCCAGGGGTGTAATTTTCATGAATTAACAGTGGTGTAAGTATGTCTACACCTCTTCCACCATACACTCTGCCCGAAATTATACTTTACTTATGATAACTAGTTCACACACTAGGTGTCAATCTCCACAATATATTCACTTACCTCTCTGATACAGGTGATACATATATGACCTAGGAGTCTTCCCGAGACTGACTTTTCTAATTGTGTTCTTCTGACTTCCTTTTACAAAGTTCTCTTGGCCACCTCATTCTGGCCTTTGGGTCGGCTGGATTACCAGTCCCAGAAGACTGAAGCATTTGGGATTAGAATACTCCTGAATTTAATCAAATTACTTTGATTAAAAAGCTGTTTCCTTAAGGGGGCACCCGGAATTGAACCAGGGACCTCTTGATCTGCAGTCAAATGCTCTACCTCTGAGCTATACCCCCCACACAATCTCTCGTCCTTGTTGTTGCTTAAATGGATTATCAACAAGGCACTTTAAGTACAGAACATTCTTGGTATATGTAATAAAATTAAGTCCACTTTCCCAGACTCAGAAACGATAATTCAATTTTTCAAGCTTTTTTTTGTTGTTCTTTCCACTGACTTTGTTATAGATAACGTGCATCTTGTTTTTCTTGTTCTGCCTACTTTACAAAATCTAGTTTTTAGTGGGGGATGGTATTGAAGAATTGGAATCTGCCCCTGACCAATAGGTCAAATGAAAAGAGAAGGGGTGGGGGGCACCTTCTTCCTGCTGGACCTCCATTGTTGCTCTCTTTATGTGGAGGAAGTTCTTCATTTCTAATCTCCACTTTACTGGCTCGTACATTGTATTTCATTTCCCTTAGGTGTTAAGGCAGCTAGGAAGTCCTTTGAGTCTAAATTCAATTCTACTGCTTTAACTTATTTAATTTCCAAGAATGGTGAAAATCGAAGACCGGAACTCTCCCTGAGAAAAACTTTAAAATGGTAGTCTTGACCCTGGTTCATTGGCATTGCCAATTTTCATTACTTAGCATGACTTCAAGCTAGAGTATTGGAAAATCCCATCTAGATCACCATAAATTTATTGTCCAACTTTAACTGCATCCTCTTTAATTACTGACAATCTTTTTCTTCATTTCATTGAATCCCTCTTACTCACAATAACAAAATTTTAGCCCCATCCCTCCCCATCTTTCACTTTTGGCACAAGGCCTACAATTTAATTTTCCTGATACCCAAATAATCAGGTGTTGTATCTTCATCTCTACTTGCAAATCTTTCTCCCTATATATAAATCTTTTTTTATCTCAGAGGAAGAGGTGTCCTTTATAAGTCTGGTGATCTTATTCCTCCTTCCTTCATAGTTATCTCCTCTCTGTGTCTGGGTCTGGGTCAGTGTCTCTCTTTCCTAATTGCCTCCCTCTAGCCCCTCAGTAAAGGAGGAGGTTGAAGGTTGGACTAGATGTCCAAATCCAAATCTCTTCTCCTGTGATTGTCAGTTTTTCCTTCTTCACCTTAGCTTAGATATGTACAAGTCTCTAAAATTTTGATAATTATTTCTTTGCTGCTCATTCTTTTCTTATCCCCTCCATTTTAGTATAACTGCTCTCCCAAAGTTTACAAAAAAATTTATAAAAACCAACATTCTTCCCAATTTCTGTTCTTTTACAATATCTGATCCCTTCTTGAAACTAATTTCTCTTCTCTTTTGGTTCCCTGGCTACATTGCTTTTATCTATACAAAATATTGTTAATTCAATGTAATTAAAAGTATCCATTTTACTTCCTATGAAGTAAAAGTATCTATTGATCATAAATTCTTCCATCATTCATAGATCTGACAAAATTTTTCCCCTTGCTCCTCTAATTTGCTTATGTTATCACCTTTTATAGGTAAATATGTTCATTTTGAGCTGATCTTGGTATATGGTGTGAGATGTTCTTGCCAGGTTATTTTCTGTTTTTTTCCAGCAGTTTTTGTTCAAAAGTAAGTTCTTGCCATCAAAGTTTAAATCTTTAATCAAACATTAGATTACTATGACCATTTACTAATGTACATTGCATAGCTAATCTATTCCACTAATCACCACTTTCTTATCTTCTATCAGATTTGTTTTGATGATAACCACTTTATAATGTAATTTGAAATCTGGTAGTATTAGACTTTCTTCGATTTTGATTTTCTTTGTTCTTCCAGATGATTTTTGTTATTATTTTTTCTTGCTCTATAAAATAATTCATTCTTTGGCAGTTTGATCCCAGCACTTTGCACACTGTAAGCAAGTAATAAAGGCTCATCCATTCATCCCTCCCTCCCTCCCTTCTTCCTTCCTTCCTTCTCTCTCTCCCTCCCTTCCTCTTTCCTTCCTTCCTTTCCCCTTTCCCTCCCTCCCTCCCCTTTCCCTTCCTCCCTTCTTCCCCCTTTCCCTCCCTTCCTCCCTCCTTTCCTCCTTTCTTCCCTCTTTCCTTCCCTCCCTCCCTCCTTCCTTCTCTTCCTTTCTCCTTCTTTCCCTCCTTCCCTCCCTCCTCTCTAGCTCAGTTTGATGGTCTCCATTCTCTAGTAATTATCACCTATATTACTAGTTATCTGTCTCTCTGAATTGGTTCACATTCTTTATATTATTCTTCCTTTTGGATTAAATGGTCTCAGTACATAATAAGTGAATAGCTGACTGAGTTACACAAAGCCATTCCCTTACTTGCTATGTAACCATAGTATAAAGTTTTTTCTGTCTCAGACTGAGAGGAAGTAATTCAAGTCTTTTCTCTCTCTTTTGGTTTAAGTCACTGAATTTGTTGCTTCTTAAAAAGAAAGAGACACTGCGTGCAAGTTTGGTGATCTGTAGTTCTTTAAGACTTGATGGCCTGTCTTAATTTTTTCATCTGCAAAATAGGCAAAAAGCAACTATATATTTAATAGGATTATTTTGCTCCGAAGCTCAGATTTTGTTTTCTTCGGCAGACATCGTGAGAAACAACATCTGTCTAGTCCTGAGGAAAAAAATTTTTTTTTATTTTGCTAGTACCCAGAGGAAGAAAGATGGCCGGGTTCCAGAAGAGAAAACCAGAGAAGTCGTTTGATAATACCTTATCTGTTCTCTTTACAATTTATAAATCCTTCCTAATCTCAGATGTTCTCACAAGATCTTGTGAGTCGGACGGAATAGGGATTTTTATCTTTAATTTGGGTATATTGGAAATGAAACTAATATTTTTAAAAATCTGTGATTTTAGGGTTGGAATTTTAGATCTAGCTCAAACATTAGGAAAACTAATATTTGAGGGAAAAAAATCTATCTTTTCAGACGGAGAAAATTTAGCACAAGGTTTTTTACAGCTGCAGGAAGGCGATTGCGTGGGATTTACCAGCAGAGGGGGTATAGCTCAGTGGTAGAGCATTTGACTGCAGATCAAGAGGTCCCCGGTTCAAATCCGGGTGCCCCCTGGGTCTTCGCTTTTGCGTTTTCGTTAGCAGATTTCACATACTAAATCAAACCCCTGGAAACAGGAAAACCCAAAGCCAATTCCAACGCAAACATGAAAACCGACCGAGTGTGAATTCTGTAATCGATTGAAACAGAACAAATGGTCTCGTAGACCTGAAATAAGGCTGAGCGGAATTGGGAAACCCGCGGTTCTATAACTCTTCAATTTGATTGTTCTAGTCCTAGTCCGGACCCACCAGATTCCCACCCCCTCTACCTCCCCCCATCCCCAGTATTTCTCCGAGTGTTTGGAGAAGATGGGGCCAAAGTCGGGCAGACTGTATTCCTTGAATTACAAGAATCAGAGCCGCATTTGCTTGGACTTAGACCTAGGTCACCAGGCTCCTGGACAGGGGGAGGGGAGGGAATGCTTTGACAACTATAGAAAATAGTCATAATAATAATCAAGAGTGCATTGTAGTTTTAAATTTTTGTTACACATCTCCCTCCTTCTCCCTCCTCCTTCACCTAAACTAAGTATGTGGGGATGCATGCTCTTCTGCTTTTCTAAGACACTGCACTTTATCTACATGTTGGCCTTTTGTAGCCAACACAAATAAATATAAATATGTGTGTGTGTGTATACAATATATGCATATTATATGTGTAAAGGAAATCTATTTTATAAAATGGTATAAGTATATCAAAGTTTTATGCATATAAATCCTGTTTCAAAGTCCACAGATTTATTAATCTGTGTATCTAAAACTATAATATGAAAATGTGTGTGATGGGCAGCTAGGTGGTGAAGTGGATAGAGTACTAGGCCTGGATCCAGCCTAAGACACTAGCTGGTTGACTCTGGACAAGTCACTTAACCTGTTTGCCTCCCTTTCCTCACCTGTAAAATGAGAAGGAAATGGAAAACCACTTCAGTAATTTTGCCAAGAAAAGTCCAAGGGGAATCGGGAAGAGCTGGACACGACTAAAACGACTGAACAAAATTGTTTTCTCTATAGAACGTAAGTTCCTTGATCATTGTACAGGGCAACAGAAAGATTATAAGATGATCAATTCTGAGGGATATGGCTCTTCAACAATGAGACAATTCAGGCCAGTTCCAACGATTTTGTGATTAAGAGAGCCAAATACACCCAGAGAGAGGACTGTGGAAACTGAGTGTGAATCACAACGTAGCATTTTCACTTCTTTTGTTGTTTGCTTAAATTTTATTTTCTTTCTCATTTTTTTCCTTTTTGATCTGATTTTCTTGTGCAGTAAGATAATTGTATAAATAGGCATGCCTATATTGGATTCACATATATTTTTACATGTTTAACATATATTGGATTACTTGCTATCTAGGGGAGCAGTTAGGGGGGAAAAGGGAGGGAAATTGGAAAACAAGATTTTGCAAGGGTTAATGGTGAAAATTTATCTTTACATATGTTTTGAAAATAAAAAGCTTCAATTAAAAAAAAAAAAAAGAATGTAAGTTCCTTGAGGTCAGGAACTGTTCTTTGTTTGTCTTAACACAATTTTATAATATACATTAATTATTGTATCCTAGCATATTTTTCTTTTAGTCTTTATTGAAATCAGAAGAGTTAGAGGAGAAGGCACATAATATTGATTAACTCTGGGTCCTTCTCATACTTCTGTGAACTTGGCTTTGGGAAAAGACCAGGAAAGGGAGAAGGGAAACATACTTCGGTTCCCAGGTAAAGTAATTCTGCAATTCTCAAACCCCACCAGGAATATTGTTAAGGGAGTAGGTAAAGAGCAACACCTCTTAAGGGGTGGAGGTCAGAGGAACAATTTCTACCTCCTAAATGATGAGATCATGAGTTTATGTGCTTTGGAGAATTGGGGGAGTAGAAAAGCAAAAGCACCTGGACGAATTATGAATGATTTTTACAAGATAATTAGCCACTCTTGATTTTCAATTTCAGAAGTCAGGTCCCTATGGTTCTGCTGGATATATTGGTTCTCCTTATAGGGTTGAGAGGGCGTTTTTCCTAATAGAATGGGAGGGTATTTTGAGGAGCTTCATTTTTTCCCCCCCGACGTTTGGGTGGAAAGTGATGAGAATGGAAAGAATGCAGCTTCACATTCCCATGGGTAGGGTGAGAGATGACAGTCTTGCTCTGGATTTAAAATAACGCGGTGACCTCTAACCTAGGAAGCATGCGCTACTCCTTCCCTTATTTTTTCCCTTTTTTGGGGGTAAAAAAAGCATTTGGAGAAAAAATAGTGATTACAGAGGATCTAGGTTTTCTCACTTCCCTCTCTTCTAGTGTTTCCTCTGGATAAGAATTATAACCATATAAGCAGTCAATTGCCATTCCAGCAGTAGGTGGTAGTGATGAGATTAAAAAACACTTTAACATTTTAATGAGTTGGCATTTGATTTATCTGAAATTTTAAATGAAATAATTACAACATAGTAACAATAAATGCTTTGTGTCTGCATGATACTTTTTACTTTTCCTAGGCTGTTAAATTGAACGCAAGCTCTTTTCTTTCTCATCTCCATCTCCTAGCTTCCTTCAAAAGTGTCAGCTAAAATTCCATCTTCTACCTTTCCCAGTTTTTCTTAATGATAGATAGATATGGTCCTCTTCGAGAAAGGAGGACAAATACAGCCTTCCTCCTGAGATGATTTCCAATCTATCCCACTTATATCTTTTTGCAGGTTTTCAGATTGTCTCACCATTAGAATATAAACTCCTTGTGGGTGAAGGCTTTTTCTCTTTTTCTTCCTTCCTTCCTTCCTTCCTTCCTTCCTTCCTTCCTTCCTTCCTTCCTTCCTTCCTTCCTTCCTTCCTTCCTTCCTTCCTTCCTTCCTTCCTTCCTTCCTTCTTATTTCTTTCTTTCTTTTTTCTTTCTTTGTTTCTTTCTTTCCTCCTTCCTTCCTTTCTTTCCTCCTTCCTTCCTTTCTTTCCTCCTTTCTTTCTTTCTTCCCTCTCTCCCTCCCTTCTTTCCTTCAGCGTTTAGCACTGTGACTAGCACACAGTAGACGTTTAATGTAGGTTGACTGACTAATTAGGAGCAAGTGAAACTTCAAACCGTCACTGAATCCTCTTCATCTGCCACTAAGAAGAGAGAGAGAGAGGGGTATTTAGAGAGAATGGGAAGAAGTGGAAGGTGAACAGAAGTTTGTTCTTTCCCGTGGATTTCGTGGAGAAGCGCAATTTGGTCTCCAGGCCATAGATAATCGGGAAAAATGTTTGGTCCACTCATCCACCCAACCCCTGATCCTCTACGTCTTCCACCCGGTCCTCGGAATGGAGGGCTTGCGGCAGATTTGCAAGGTAGCTCTGTAGTTCCAAAACCTTTGAACTGGAGGGAGTGCAAGGTCCATGCTTGATTCCCTCCCTCTCCAGGAATAAAGCCAAAGAGAATAAATTTTTCAGGCAGATTTATTCATCCACAATTACGGAAGCAATAAAAGTGTCCAGCATTCTTTCCCTTTTTCTTCGAACCTAATGGCGTCATTTTAAGACCGGGTTCTTGAGCCCGGATCCCATCTATAATAAATTCCATAGGAAAAGAAAATTACCGAAGGGGGCACCCGGATTTGAACCAGGGACCTCTTGATCTGCAGTCAAATGCTCTACCACTGAGCTATACCCCCAACGCTGCTCGAGGGTTTGGAAGTAACTCTTTTCAGCCATGAAAAATGGTCGTTACTGCTACAGCTACAGACCATGTGGGGTGGGCGGGAGAGGAAAACCAGAAGTTAGCTTGAATCCTGCAAAAGTGGCTTTTGGGAGAGTTCTTGAAGGTTGGGGTAAAGTTCCTGATCTGACAGAGATCTCGGTCTCAGAAGGCGCAAGGTGCAGTTGCGGTTTGGTTGAGCAGCTGCTGGAGGGGCGTGACAGGGAGAGACCTCCCCCCCTCCCCCGAAGCACACCCCAATTTATGGGGGTGGGGACAAAGGACCTCTCCTTAACTACTCATGAACTCAGCGTGGGTGTGTGTGAGTATGTGTACGCGTGTGTGCTCTGGACTCCCTGGGGTCGCCGCCCCGCCCCCTTCAGCCCCTCTCCCCTCTCTTCTCTTCTCCTGAGCTCGCCCCCGCGCTTCCCCTTAAGCGCGCCTCGTGAGCGCGCCTCGCTCGCTCCCGGGCTCCTCTCGGAGCGCGTCCCCGTGTCGGCGGCGGCGGCCGCGCGCTCCCCGCCCCGGTGCAGCCCCTCCTCCCGGCCGTGTTTATTAGGGGAAGCAGGGCGGAGGCGGAGGCCAGTTCCCTAGCTCCAGCCGCTGCCGCCACCGCTGCAACACCCAGCTCGCCTGGGGAAGGAGGGAAAGGAAGGAAGGAGAGCACCAGACTCGCGAGCTTGGGCGCCCCCGGCCCGCTCCGCACGCCACCATGAACCCCAATTGCGCCCGGTGTGGCAAGATCGTGTACCCCACGGAGAAGGTGAACTGTTTGGACAAGGTGAGCTAGCTGCCGCCGCCGCCACTGCTGCTGCCACCGCCGCCAGGCTGCCCCCCCGGGCTGCATCCCAGCGAGCCGGGCGGGGCTCCGAGAGGAGGACTGCCGGAGCCCGGCCGCTGCGTGCAGCCTCCGCTGCGGGGTCCTGGACCGGCTGAGGGGGCGCCTTCCCCCTTCCCCCAGCTCGGACAATTTAAGGGAGCGGAAAGGGGACGTGGAGAGCAGGATCTCTGTGGGAAAGGGTACCCACCCTGGCTGAGAGCACCCCGTGCTCCAGGTGTTGGGATTCAGGGCTGGGGGCTGGATACTTCTATTCGTGGGGTCTCTCTTTGGGGGGCGTTCATGCTTGTCCAGGGGCCGCTCTGGGAGGCGGCGTGGGTTTGGGATTGAGGAGAGGCTCTAGTTGCTAAAGGGAGGAGTAGGGGAACCGGACTGCAGGACTTTCGGGGATCACACTTGAACCCCTCATCCCCGGGCTCCCCCCGGGCCCCGGGAAGGAGCCGCTCCCTCTACCGCGCTGAGCGCCAAGTAGGCGGAAGCGCCGGACTGGGGGGAGGGGGGCGGGGCAGAGACTGGGGGGCTCCGTTACACTATCCCTTTTGGGTGTCTGACCTCTGCCCAATTTCTAGGCTGTACCTGGGGGCCAGCGATGGAGACTGAGAGCACAAGGATGGGCTTCCGCCAGTATTTGTTTGTGGGCAAAAGAGGGGGTCCCTAGATAAGAGCCTCTACTAAGGAGAGGCAGCCTGAAGCACCCCCACCCCCATCCCCAGGTTCAGAACTCGCTCCTCTTGACTTCCTCTTACCCCCCAAGGGGTAAAACCCTCAAACTAGTTGCAGCCTGGTGCAAGGGACTGTGACTAGGCCCTTTGGATGCCCCGTTGGTGTAGATGGAGATGAGTGGAAGAATGGAGTGGGGGGGCGGTTGTCCTCAGGTGGGGTCAGGGAGCTCGGTTGTAGAACAAAGAGTGAACTGATTGTTCAGGAGGTAGCGAGTGGGGAGGGTGTCGGGGGCCAGGGCTGGCGGAGTCTAAGGGAAACCTAAGAAATTGGGGAGAACGGTGTTGGGAGAGAAAGTGGCCTTTTGGAAATTCCTTCACACGGGGGTGGCCTTTATAAAATCTCCCCTCCCCCCAATACCTTAACTTGCTCATCTGATTCCCATTAGTCTCTTTTGGGGCTTGGGTGGGGAGGTGGAATGGTTGTGTTTCCAATTCTGGGTTCCTCCTCGCTCTTCTGCGAGGTCTATTTAGGAAATCCAACATGTCCCCACACTTCCCTTTCCTCCCTCCAGGTAGTTTCCCTGGAGCCACGTCCACCTGACGACCTTGGGAATGTGCCTTTGTCCTAGTCCCTTACCTTCGGTTCCTATCTCTTCTTCCCCCTCCCCTCCTCTCCCTTTTTCAGGCCTCACTGTTCCATGTCTTCTCATTTTTGCCCCAGAACTGTTCTTTGGGGGACTGGGGGAGGGGAGGGGCAGCCGGGTTGGGCTGGGATTTCCAGGCCAAGTTTGTTCTGGGACTTTGGCTGATTTTTCTTTTGGAAGGGCAGGGATA
Source organism: Antechinus flavipes (assembly GCF_016432865.1). Taxonomy (NCBI): domain Eukaryota; kingdom Metazoa; phylum Chordata; class Mammalia; order Dasyuromorphia; family Dasyuridae; genus Antechinus; species Antechinus flavipes. The sequence goes on along the minus strand of NC_067401.1, from coordinate 135,136,717 downwards.
GCTCTGTGGACACTTTGTTTCTTCCCCTTTCCCTCCTCCCCCTTCCTGCTCTGACTTCCTTGCTGTCCCTTTGGTCCCTGAGTCAGAGGGTGAGGGGATGAAGTTCTCCATTCCACCAGAACTTCCTTGGAGCTCTGGGGGCTGGTGTCCCTGCCAGGGCCTGGAGGGATGGGAAGCTGCTGGGGGGGAAAAGTGGGGTTAAGGGAGAGTTCTGCTTCTGTACCTCTCCTATACCCTGGTGAGTGGGTGTCTTACAGTTAGATTGGACACCCTGAGGGGAGAAATCTAATGAGAATTGAGATCCTTTGTACCCTAACCTGACATTTGGGGTGTGTGTCGAGTAGATTTTATAGGGATTTATTTCTGGCCCTTTCCTTCTAAGAAGGGGTGGCAGACAGGAATGTAGGGAAAAGAACCCTAGTTCTACATCAGGTGAACTGGGTTCTAATGCAGCTGGACAGTTACTACTATGTGACCTTGGACAAAGACCTGGAACCTTCCTGGCGCCTCAATTTTTTAAATCTGTAAAATGAGGGAGTTGAACTAGCTGGCCAGTAGGCCTCTGTAAGTTTGCTCCTTGTGTATTAGGAGTTAGAGAGTGTTTTGGGGAGGGAAGGTCATGTCTCTTGAGAAGATATGCCCACTTAATACAGTGCTGAGTTGCAAGGTGCTCTTGGTTCCCTGAGCCCAACTCAGCCAGTTTGGAGGAACTGAGAGAGCCTTTTTTGCTTAGTGAGTGGGAGGAAGGAAAAGTAAGGTCAGGAATAGAGAGTTCCAGAAAGTGCCCTGTGTTCCTCCTGGCTTCTAAATTGGCCCTCTCCTGATGCTCCTTTTCCTTGACTGGAAGAGGAAGTTCACCTAACTTTAGTCTTGTATTTGGGAAGACCCTGTATCTCTTCCTTATACCTCCTCCCCTTTGTGAAAGCTCACAACCTCTATTACTGTCTCCTCCAGATCAAAGGTGGCAAAAAGATTATATCCCTTTGCCTCTCTGACCCATCTTATGTACCAAGGTGGACTTTGAAGAAAGCCAGAAGTTGAATGAACAGTTTAGAGGATCCTGGCTTCCCTAGTGGTCAAGTGCAAGCTATTTCCCCCTCCCTGCTCCCAGAGTGGGTCCTTGAAAGCAGCTGGACTTGAAAACTGGCATGGAATAAATAAATGCCTCTCTTCAAGCTGTAACACAGTGTATGTTTTAGTTCCTGCAACATAGGCTCTAACTTTCCATGTCTCCTATTAGTAGAGAGAGGATGGGATGGGAGAAGTGGTCTAAAACTCTGTAGGTTTCCATTTGGGGAGTGAGAGCTCATTTTGGTTCTATCTCCCCCTGTGGTGAAGGGTAACCCCGAGGAGTTTGCCTTGCACCTTTAAAAGAGAGTGAAATCTTTTTCCCTTAGATATGGGGAAGGTAATTTAGTCTAGAAGCAGAGGAAGGAACAAGAAGATCTCTAGAGAGGAATAATACTCCCTCTCTTATTTAGGATATAAGGAAGGAGGCTTGCCACCCTCTGTCCTGGTTCCTTAATATATTTAAGAGAACTTCAAGGCTCTGGCCTAGTCCTCAGACTATAACCACGAATGTGGCAGAGTTTTTAATACCTGGGGTGAAAGGGACTTTGAACCTCCAATGTTCATTCCCTTTTTTCTCTTCCATCCCCAGCTGGTTCTTTCTCAGATTCTCTACCTGACTTTGGGTTCAGATACTGTGGAAAACTTAAAAGAGAAAGGCGTAGTTTCTTAAAAGCAAGAAGAATATGAAAAAGTAAAGGGAAGATTTCCCTTCCCCTCCTCAATTTTTCCTTTAGAGTTTAGGACTCTTTATCTTTGAGGCCATAGTTGGGAGGGAGTGGCTCAATAGAGAGAGCAAAAGTTGTTTTCGGGGATGCCTCAAGGCTGAAGTCTGACTTTTCTAAGACCTAGAGTCACTTTAAATATCAGTCTCTTTCCTTCCCCGTTTTTCTCCCCCTCCCCCCACTCCCCAAATCCCTTCCCATTTTCTTTAATGTAAACTGACTTGAGTAGAGGCCTTATTGTTTCCTGAGCCTAGACTGGGAAAAAGTACTGAGATCTGGGAGACTGAGACATTAATCATTCATTATAATAATCATTGTACTAGTTGGTTAACAAAAGGTCCATTTGGGCAGGCTCTTTTATCTAGTTTTCCTTGAAAACTAAGCTAAATTGGTGATTTCTGAGATTGAATGCATACTGTAGGCTCTGGTAGGGGAAGGAAAGTTTGTTTCCCGGGGGCATGGGAAGGGGAGGGTCAGGCTTCATGCCCTAGCTGTGAGTCATTGCCTAGCCAATAGGTATTAGGTATGTGGAAAGGGGATTCCTCCATCTGGAAACTGAAGACCACAGAAGTCTTCTGGAGCAAGCCTTTCTCCTGCTTTTAACTCTTGCAAATTATTTAGTTCTTTTTTGGTACGAACAGTACTGGTGTTAATGGGACTCAGAAGAGTTGTGGAGCCATTGTCAGAAGGGGAAAGGGACATTTATAAATTGATTTCTCGATGGCTGGCACGGTGCTAGGCACTTTAGAAATATCTCATTTGGTAATGCCAAAACAAGCTACGCAGAAAGTCTTTGAGAAGCCTTGAAGCCTCCATGAGAGGCCCTGGGAAGGGAAGAGGTTGTGGAATGAAGGGCCCTGCTGGACCATTAACTTTAGTCTAAGGAGTTCCTACCCATGAGAACTAGAAGGAAACAATGGACTCAATTTAAAATAAGGAGGGATTTGTTGTATTCTTAGACGGACTTTGCCCCCTAAGAGTCATGGGACTAAGTTCATGAAAGTCTGATACCCTTAAAGAAAGGGAAACTGCTTTCTGAAGAAGGCACTTGGGTAGTGTAGTGCCTGGAGGCCAGGGGAGATGGAGCTTTTTGTGGGCTCCCCTCTAGTTCCCTGACTGTCTTAGGGTCATTCTTTCAACATAGCCTGGGAGCCCCCTCTCTACTCTACTCACACTCTTCTCCAAAAATCTAAAACACACCAACATCCAAGTGATTGCTGATTTTTCTTCCATGGGTTCTTTTTGGAGGTGTTGAGACCTGGACTTGGATCTCAGTTTGGTTATGGCCCTACCCTAACTAATCCCTTCCTTTAGCCAAATAGAACTGAGTTACGCTTTTCACATTCCCATATGGGATGGGGAAGAATTAGACCAAAAGCTTCAGCAACATCTTGCTCATCATTTTGTTAAAAATTGTTCTTAAACCTGGAAAGGGCTGAATAGTAACATCCTGACTGTGGGAGACCCTGTCTTCCTTGTCACAAAGATGGGATGTCAATGATTCTATCCCCAGCCTGGTTTTTTCTTCCCTTATATCTTACCCTTTATTTTCCTTAGAAACATGCTTTTCTCAACTCCTGGGTGCTCCTATTAGTGGCTGGACATCCGGGGGAGGGGGGAGGGCTAAGGTAGAAAGAACACCTGGGATGGGGAGGGGGGAGTGGGAGTCCTGGTCCAAAAGTCCTAGGTCACTGGGTGTTTCTGTGTGTATGTGTGTGAGAAAGTGGGTCACGGTCTGGATTTTGGAGAATGTTTTTCCTGGCAGGCTTGTCTTTGGAGAGGAGGAGGGGCCCCAAGCAGGGGCATTGGCAAAGACCTTCTGACTGGGTGGTGTCGGAATCGGGGCACTGGGCCAATACCTCCCTCTAAGGGGGCTAGAGGATGTGGGGGGGATATTGTGAGGGAAGAGGGTGATCCCTTTTCCAGGGGGCCAAGTTATAACCTGCCCGGTTTTCTCTTTTTCTTTTCTTTCTTCCTTTCTCCCTCCTTTCCCTTTCTCATTCTCTTTCTTTTTTTCTTCCTTTTCTTCCTCTCTCTCTCATTCTTTCTTATTTTCTTTCTTTTTCTTGGGAAGATAAAGATGATAGAGAATAATTTCAGTTCTAGCATTTATTAAGCACCTAGCATAAAACTGGCTTTGTGCTAATCCCTGAGGGAGAAAAAAAAGAATGAAACCATTCCCTGCCTTCCAGACACTTATAGAATTTATGGCTTACAAAGTATTTTCTGCTTGGTTTTAGTGATGCAGAAATTGAATTGAAGTAGATAGAGATGAGACTCTAAGGTAATCAAGTCATTCAGTCCTTAAATTTTCACTATACTCTTTGCCAGGAGATAAAGATAAAAGCTAGCTCTCTCATTCTAATGAGGGAGATAACATAGAAATAACTAGATAAATGAGTGAACTTTTGTAGTTGGGAGTTAATTTCTGTAGAGAGAGGAAGGTTCTAGCTACCAGTCAGGTGGGGGAGGGGAAGATCAGGAAAAGTTTCTTGTAGAAGGTAGGACTTAGGCTAAATCTTTTTCTTTTTTGGGGGAAGGGGGGAAGCAGTGTCACACAGCTAATAAGTATTAAATGTCTAAGGCTGCATTTGAACTCAAGTCCTTTTAAATTTTGGGTCAGTCCTCTATCCACATTTTATCTGTCGCTTGAGTTAAATCTTGAAGGAAATGTAGGCAACTGAGTCATAGAAGTGAGAAGTGAAAACATTTTAGGGGGCATGGTAGATTACCTTGTAAAAGGAACAAAGCCAGGACATAGTAAATTTTTGGGGGGGGATTGTTGGGGTCACACAGCTGTTAAAGTCTGGGTCCTCTTGACTTCAGATTCAGACTCGGTCCTCTTGACTTCAAGAATGAAGCTTTATCTACTAGCTGCTCCTGAAACTTCAGGAGCTTTGGGAATCCATCCTAATTTCCTTGGCTTGACAAAGCTGACTTGTGGTTATGGTGACTCCAGCCAGAGCCAGTATCTTCAGTGCTCCCTTATCCCTCTGGGCCTTTTAGGAGACTAGGGGCATCTGGAGAGATTCCTTTGGATCTCGGAGATTTCTTTGGGAGTCTCCCTATTAAAAAGCAAATACCTCTGGGTATTGAGGGGCGTTTCCATTTACTTTCAGGGTATCAGTTGACTGCTCTCTTGAGAATGGTTCTGGAAGAAGGGGAGCTGTCAGATCCAGAGCTGGCAGACTGAAGATTTGGCTTTTGGCCTACTTTGGCTTCTGGTAGCAGCCCCTCTTTAGCTAGGATTCTCCCCCATCCGAGTCCCAGGGAAGAAGGGCCACAAAATAAATGTGAAGATGCTGTTTTTAGTCCAACCTCCTAATTTAGTTCAACCTTTAAATTTTATTTAGGAGGAATGAAATTCAAAGCAAGGCATTTAAAAGACCTAGCTCTCCTGAATCCCAATGGAAGGGGGAAGGGAAAAGACCTTACTTGCCTGAGGGCCGGGAGCCCAAAGGTCAGTCCCTGTGGAGGCCCCTCTGTTGGCAGTAAACTAGGGAAAGCTATTGCTGGGATTTACATCTCTTTTGTATCTGGTTTGACTCTCTCCCCAGCCAGGAATTTCAACTCAGTTACATTGTTCCAGCCTCTGCAACTCTGGACTGTCTCCCCAACAGCCCTTCCCCGGTTTTTCCATCCATCTCTCTTGTCCTTGCTGTCCCTGATCCAGATCCCCCACAGTAGATGTGGGAACCAAGGCTGGGTGAGATGGGCCCAGTAGACTACTTTAGAGACTGATTTAAGAGAGATGGGAGGGAGGGGGGAACGAGATAAGGCTGTAAATGGGAAGACGTTTACTATTCCTGTAATATGTCAGAGCAGGCGAAAGGGGTCTCAGATCCCCTCAGCCCAACTCTGGTGTTCGGATGATGCACTGAGACTCCAGAAAAATGAACTGCTGAGGCGCGCTTATCTTCAGTGTGCCTTCTCCTGAGATTATTTCCAGTTCGTCCTCTATCTTGCATGTACATAGTTACTTTATGGTTATGCCCACTTCCCCACCCCATCAGATTATGACTTTCTTGAGAGCCCTTTTTTGTATCTCTAGCTCTTGGCCCATTTTTGTGATCAGGGCAACCCATGGGGCTTTCTTGCCAAAGATACCAGAGTGGTTTGCCATTTCTTTCTTCAGTGCTTTAAAGCAAATAGGTTAAATGACTTGCTAACTTAACCTAGTGTCTAAAGCCAGATTTGAACTTGGGGGAGATGAGCCTTCCTGCCTTCAGGCCTGGTCCTCTATCTATGGGGCCCCTATTTGGCACCTAGTAGGTGATGTGGGTGTGGCCCCTTTAAGATTCCTTGCTTTCTGATTCCCAATCCCTCCTAGTTAATGTAATTATCAATCAAAGACCTTTTGATTCACAAATCCTGGTCTCTTTGAATTCCAATAGAAGATCCGGAACTGTCCCAGCCCCACCCATATCCTGAGCCATTTTTGGGGCCACACCCACAGGCCCCTCTAGCTAAATCTCCCATTATAAAAAGGGCCAACCTGGAACCCCCTCTTAGGAGAGGTCCCAATCATGCCAACCTTATGTCTAGCATGTCAGGACCCTCTGTCCACCTGGGGAAACCCTATTTCCGGTGCCTTTCTTATCTCTACCTTCGCCTATTTCCTTAACTCTACTTTAACTTTACTTCCAAACCCCATAATAAACCTCTTATCAATCTAGCTTTTCGGGCCAATATATGCTTTTATTGGGGACTTGTGCCTCCACTAGACCTCATTTAACTCCATATCCTTGAGCCGAATCCAAAGGGATTGCAGGGGAACTCTATTTGACTCCCTGTATCCCAAACCTGCCTCTAGACCTCAATTAATCCTAATTTCATTTAGGTACCCCATATCTATCCCTCATCATTGGTACTCAATGAGGGCAGTTAGAGGGTACACTGTATAGAGTGCCAGGCCTTCTTCTGGGTCCTACTTGACACATAGTAGGTGCTTAATAAAAGCAGGGGGCACAATGTATAGAGTACCAAGACTAGAGTCAGGAAGACCCATTTTCCTAAATTCAAATGTGACCTTAGACACTTATTAGCTGGATAAGTCACTTAATTTTGCCTTAGTGTTGTCATCTGTGAAATGAGATGAAAAAAGGAAATGGCAAACGAGTCCAGTGAATTTGTTAAGAAAATCCCTGATGACAGCAGGAAGAGCAGGATATAACTAAATGAAGGTGTTTAATAAATGTTTGTAGACTTAGCTGGGACCCAGGGTTCTTTTGTCCATATCCCACTGAAGTCCTTCTCCTGAGCTCCCACCCTGCCTGCCCTCACCCACTTTTATTCTCTCCCCTGGGAGAGAATCCCCTTAGTAAACCTGACTGGCACTGAGGGCTTTTTCCTGCCAGGAACTTGGACTTTGTGACCTGGACCAGAAGATAGGGCTCTCTTGACAGGGCTGCTCACTGCTTTCCCTTTTTGAGTCTGATCCAAGAGAAAGAAGCTGCCCCTTCCTCCCTAGCAGTTGCTTCTTAGCAACTGAGCCTTTAGCTTTGCATAAACAATTAGTACTCGAAGGGCTGGTGGCACTTGGACAAGCTGGGGGTGGGGAGCTACTGATGGGGCATTGCTCTCTTCTTCAGGGGGCCAGTTTTGCTGGGAAGTATCTGGACTTAGAAAACCATGTGAAAATGGTACTTTGTCCTCCCTTCTCCCCACACTGTCCCCTTAGTACTCAGGCACTTATTTTGTGCTCTGACTTGTAGGAGGCAGGAGACCAAGCAGTGCCATTCCTTAATTATGTGAGTCTTGGTCCTGCTGTTAGATCTCACTGAGCCTCTTTGAGGTTATTGTTCAGTCATTTTTGTCATGGCTGATTCTGTGATCCCGTTTGGGGTTCTCTTGGCAAAGATACTCCAAGAGATTTGCCATTTCCTTCTCCAGGTCATTTTACAAATGAAGAAACTGAGGCAGGCAGGGTTAAGTGACTTGCCACATTGTAAGTATCCAAGGCTGAATTTGCACTCTAGACTTCCTTCTCTGAAACATTAGACCAGTAGGTTCCTTCCATCTCCAACTTTCCTTAGAGATTCTGAGTAGAAAGGTACTTGAGATCCTCTTAGAGAGCTTCCCCTTTCCTTGGGGTCTGATCACCTAAGTCTGTTTTACCCTTCTTCTGCCTTCTGTTAGCTCCACTGGGTCAGTTTTTGAGAAGGCGTTTTGGCTCTTACTGGTAAATGTATAAATTGCTTTGGCTATATAAATGGGAGTGTGAATGTACTTGGCAGTGATCTTCTCCCTAATGTAGAATTCCCTGCTGTGCCTCCCAGCCTGCTCAGGTATGGGAGACTGGGAAGATCACTACTGCCAGCTGCTTGTTTCCTGTCTGAAGGACTGATTTAGGACCAGGAGAAACCATTGAAAAGCCATCTAGTCCAGTGGTCTGGGAACGTGTTTTCTTAATACGGTGGTATTTGTGTTGCAATATAATTTCTTTGTAGTCCTATATGTTTTATTTTATGCATTAAAAAATTTATTCTGAAAATTATTCTCTAAGGCTTCACCGATTGCCAAAAGTCCCATGGCACAAAAACCCCTTAAGTTCTCTTAGATTTAATTCATTGCTTTTCATGTTGGCAGAAGAGGAAATTCAAGCATCTTGCCTGTGGTTTCACCGCAGAAACTGCACTTGAACCCAGATCCCTCTGGCTCTAAACCCAATGCTGTATGCTACTCTGCTGAGAGGAGACCCTGTGAAATGAAATATCCTCAGGGTTTTACCTGTTACTCTTTTCCCCAGAAAGCAACAAAAACCTATGCCAGTGGCTCATCTGTTCAATGTATTTTTCCCACCCAGTGAATGAGAAGCAAGGTCTTTTTGCCCCGACATTAGTTGTAATTTTTAGAGAAGGGAGAAGATTACCTTCTCCTAGGAAGGTATTCTGAACTTTGTTTCAGCCCATCTTCTTTCTCCTTGCCCACAGTACTGGCACAAAGCATGCTTCCACTGTGAGACCTGCAAGATGACACTGAATATGAAGAACTACAAGGGCTACGAGAAGAAACCCTATTGCAATGCGTGAGTACAGGGCTCCAGGAAGTGGGGAGGGAGAGGGAAGGAAAAGGGCAGAACAGAGGGGAGAGGGAGAGAAAAGGAGAAGGAAAGGAGAGAAAGAAAAGGGGGGGAGACAAGAAGAAGAAAGAAAAGGAGGAAAAGAGGGAGGGGAAAAAGGGGAAAGAAAAGAAAGGAAAAAAAACAGGAAAAAGGAGAAAAGGAAAGAGGGAAGAAAAGAAAATAAGTGAAAGAGGAAAGGAAGAATGAGAGACAGAAAGAAATGACATTTGGGCTATTTTATTGGAATATGTGTTTGAGTGCAGTCAGGTTGAGTGTTTGCAAGGCACATTTACGCTTTCCCTTTGGCTTGTTCCTTAGTTTCTTCTTATCTCCCCTTTCTTCCCTCTGATACACAGACTCCCTGTGGCCTGGAACATCTTATGCAAACCTCCTCTATTTCAGAAAACTCCCTTCTCTATTTCTGCCCCTTTATCCTCCATATTAACAGCACCCCCTTACCCCAATTTCCTGTCTTCCTGGTAGCCTGTGTTTCTGCCCATCACCATTTCTTCCACTTAGCCCCTCATTTCAGTGGGGTGCTGGTGAAGTGTACCCCTTCCCTCTCCCTGGAACCAGTGACTATTATGTCTCAGAAGAGAAGTCTGTGTCTGGGGAGGGCTGACAAGAGAGACAGATAGACAGACAGATACAGAGAGAGTGTGTTTTTCCTGTGGGTGTTTTTCCTTGGCTGTTGCTATTCAAGTCTTGTGTGGAGGAAGAGCCCTTTTCTATCCTCTCCCTTCTTCCTTTGCTTTTAGCTGACCTGTTATCATTGCAGTGCAGTAGAGAGAAGCTTGGGTTTGGAGACTGAGGACCAGAAGTGTCTGTCATCTCTGAATCTGCCTCTCCATCATGTCACTTCCCATTTACCAGCTTCTTGGAAAAACAGCGATTTAGGAGATGATCTCCAAGTGTATTTCCAACTCAAACTTTCTGATGTGATCATTCTTCCTTCCACTACAAGGACTGCTCATTCAGCAAGCCCCAATGCATACATGCATTTATATACATACACATGTGTGTATTTGTACACATGGGTAGGGACACATGTGTGGGAGTGTGTACACAAACATACATATGCACACACAGTAACCAGATATGAAGGTAAATCCCTATGATCTCTCCAGCTGGGTAGGCGGAGACTGCTGGGTCTTTTGAATTCAGTTGGGAGAAAGCCAGTCCATGTCCTCACTAAGTTCAGCACCTGTAAAGTGAGTCCCAAGGAGTGGAAGGCCACTAGACTTGGGAGGGAGAACTAGCCCAGCTCAGAAAAACGGAGCAAGTTAAAACTTCCATTTTCCTAAGTCTTAGTAGCCAGATGTATTTCTTGCCTAGAGGAAATTGAAGAAAACTGGCTCAACATAAATATGGAATAAAAAATGTTGGGTTTTTCCCCCTTAGTTGGGGATGAAGGGGTGCCCTGCTCTGCCTGTACACACCATCCCCATTATTAACAAAGCAGTTATCTAGGGCAGAGGTATCAAATGTACCAGCTGCATGTGGTCTGCAACATTCCTGTGCCACAGAAATTAGATTAAAATGTAATTGGGAAATATGTTGCAAAAATCAATGAAGATACAATAAAACATAGATGATATTACTAGGTGGTTTTCTCAGTCAATATATGGCCTGCTGAGATCCTTCTTATGCAAATTGGTGGCCCCCATTTCTATTTGACACCATTGATCTAGGGCATGACCTAGGAGAAAATATGGTACTAGATTTAAATGGTTGCTCCACTATTTCCCAGTCCTGTGATCCTGGAGAGGTTATATTTCCATGCTCTTTTATCATGTGCAAAATGGGGACATTATAGTGAAATTTTTTTTCACTATAATAAAAAACTTAATGTGAGAGAAGTACTTTATAAATCTAGGGTGAGGGGTATGTTATAGAATCTGAATTGTTATTATCTGTTAGATATTTTTTCTCATTTCCACAGCTAGCACTAGCAGCGTTCTCTCTAGAGGCCTGTGGATTTTTTTTTTTTTTTAATGGGCCAGTGGGTTGGGTAGAGCTTACCTCTTAATAGTTAACTCTTTTTTAATTTTTTTTTTTAATTTTTGATTTTCAAAACATATGCGTGGATGATTTTTCAATATTGACCTTTGCATAACCTTGTGTTTCAGATTTTCCCCTCCTTCCCCCCACCCCTCTCCTAGATGGCAAGCATTAATAGTTAATTCTTAAGAAAAACCCTGTTTTCCCATTTCTGTAGTGGATAGTTTAGGATTCTGGGGTTTCCCTTTGCTAAGAGGCCTGGGGGAAAGAGGCTGAGGTTCAGGGTCTTCTAGGCTAATTAATACCAGGAGAGAGCTTGACTTGAAATTGTCCCATCCCAATTTGGGGGAAGGAAGTCCAGTTTCAGTTCAGCTTAATGAACTTATCCAGCAAGGCACTATACTGGGTGGGAGGGAAGACCAGATCTGTATTTTCATGGGTGTGGAGAAAGTCCTTACAATCAGTATAGATTGTCAACTCTTGTATAATATATGGTTTCAGCGTCACTTAAAGTCTGGAGATTGTGTTTACCTAGGATTTGGGGGGGAGGGAGAAGGGATAGCGGTCTTTTTCCTCCCAGTACTGCTATATTAGAGTTAACTGACTTGCCTGTGGTCACATAACTAGTATATAGTAGGTATGACCCATACCTAGGTTTTCCTGATTAAAAGCAAGCTGCTGTGATCCCTCTGGCATTAGGCTAGGGTGTTTACTTCTCTTGGGATGGTACCCTTCTTGGGATGAGGTGAGATGGGGTGGGGATGGGGTTATTTGAGGCAGAGGACCAGTCATTCAGTCTTAATTCCTGGCTTGGGCCGGGCACCTTTTCGTATCACAGGATGTAAATAGAGAGGCTTATTGTAGGCAAAATGTGCTTGGGAGAAGTGGTGGGGACTTGGGAAATTTGTTTGTATGGAGGGGACCCCTTTCTGCATTATAAGAAATACATAGTTCTAAGTTGTTTCCCCATATCATTCTAAGTCGTTTCCCCATTTAATTTCTGGGGATAAAAATTCTTTTCTGATGATTGGAGACTAGAAGGGAGAGGGGTGGTCTCTCTCCACCCCCTCCCAACTGCCCTTATTCTTCCCCCTCCAGCTTCCTCTTCTTTCCTAGTAAGCCTCTCCTCTTCGACACCCCCCCCCCCCCCAAAAGGGAAATGGGACATTCTTCACATTCTTCAGGGCTCACACAAGTCTAGTAGAGGCTCTGGTTTTCAGCAGCTTCCTCCCAGCATGGGGGGTGGGGGGGGTGGGGGGAGAAAGAGCAGTTAACTCATCGATGACTGGGTGTTTTTGTCTGATGGAGGTCCTGGCTGAAACAGCCTCTGAGCTCCTCTCCTAAGACAATGTCTTATTTTGTACTGATACAGTCTTCTGAGAAGTGTCCCCTATTTAAGAACTCCATAAGTGTTGATGGTGGGTGACTTAGGCTTTGTTTTTTCTCATTCTCAGCGGATTCTGTGATTTATTCTCCTCACTGGGCTAGGACAGTAGCATCAGGACCTGAAGGATGCTGAAATGTCAGTGGGGGCCCAACTGGCTGTTTAGGGGGAGGAGGAGGAGGACAAGAAGCTATTCCATTTCCTTAGCTGAATCCTATAACCCGACAGAGCACAGAGCACAGAGGTCTCTTGTCTCACCCCTGGCTCTGGGCCAGACAGCAAGCTTTTTTCCCTCTTTTCTTCTTCCTTTTGCCCAGGCCCTGAGCTGGAGGAAGGGAACCACCTTGCCAGCCTTAATCCTATCAGCTGATTCTGCCCCTCACGAGAAGGAGGTCCTATTATCCTAATTCTTAGATTCTGATTCTGAGTCTCCAGAAATTTAAACCATCATTCCCCTCCAAAACCCTCCCCAGAACTTAACAGTTCTTTGCTACCAGTGTTTCAGGAGCCTCTGGACTTAGGTTTATTCGGAATGTCTGAGGCACTGTATAAATTTTAGGCAAAAGTAAATTTTCCATACTTTTACCTCCACCCTTTTTCTTCAAGGGTGGGAGATATATATGAACCATCTTTTCCTGCCCCACCAGCCCTTCTCCCAGGATGCAGAAGATTCTAGCATCTAGCTTTGTTTTCTGATAGGATTGGAGCACTAGCTAATTCGGAGGCTCTTCAGCTCTAAGCTTGTCTCCCAGATGCTGTTCCTTCGTCTCCAGGAAAGTTCAAACAGGGAAATGTTCATCACTGGGCTCTGTTGTCTGTTAGAGAGAGTATTTTTCTACTATCCTTGCTTCTGCCCCCAGGGAGGAGCTCCCCAAGAATTGGAGCTGTGCGCTTTCATGGGATTGTGAATTTAAAAGCTGGGAAAGAACTTCAGGACTACTGAGTGCAATCCCTTCCTTTACGGGGTAGGCATTGAGACCAGATAGGATGAATTACTTGCTTAAAGTCATACAGGTAGCAAATGGAGCATGGATCCCTTGGTAGATCTTCCAGCTTTGGGAGGAAGCCTGTGGGTTCTGTTGCCCACTTGCCAGGATGCTGACTCCAGAAAGCCTCTGTCTCTGGTTCATTTGGGCTAAGTACAGGCTGTCATCTCTCCTCCTGCTTTCCTACTACTCCCTCTCCCCGGGGGAAAGAAATAGCAGTGACTTCTTTGTTTCCCTTTGCTCAGCCCATAGACCTTCAGCATCTTGGGAGGCTTTGGGTCCAGCCCCATGACCCGATTTTCCCATTCTGGGCCGAACTTGACAGTTTACATCCAATCAGCCTTATGCCAGAGCAAGGGCAAGCAGACACCATTCCTCAGTGCAGCCCGTCGGTAGGAGTGGGATGCGTCCCACCCTCCTGTGTTGGGAGGAGAGATGAATGGATAGAAGGATTCCCTGGCCAGACTCCCAGGCCCCAGAGGAGCCCAAATCTTTGAGGGGAGCCTTGGAGGTGGGGGTTGGTGGGAAGGAGCTGCAAGAGAGGCGCTTTTTCTTCCTTCTCCTGTTGACTTCACAGGCTTGGGATGTGGCTTCTGGAAAATGTCTCAATCGACAAAAAGGCCTCTTCAGTTTCTTCAAATTTGGGGGGCGGGGGGAAGAAACCAAACTAGCAGCATTGGCTCCCTGCCAACAGCGAGCGTCCCTGGGCCCTGAGACTTCCCGTCTGTGATGGCACATCCAAGTGTGTTCCCAGAGAAGCTGGGGGAGGGGAGGTGTACAGGGAAACTTCACGGAGGCTCTGTTGGAATATGAATATATATATACGCACACATATACCCAGATGTGTGTGTGTATATAGTATGTGTATGTGTGTGTGTGCATAGTCCAATATAGACTATGCCAAATTTTCCCTCCTATACACACACACACATATATGTATATATATATTCCAATATGGCCTATGTCGAGTTTTCCTCCATATGTATCTTTACACACAGATATACATGTATATACATATATACACACACGTGTGTGTGTTTGTGTGTATATATAGCCTACGCCAAGTTTTCCCCGTACATACATATATATATGTATATATTGGAAGAGAAGCCTCCTGCTTGTTCTCACATCGGATTTTATCACTCCCAGAGGTGTAAGACACACATCCTTGTACACACGGGGATGAAGCTGGCTGGCTATACATAGGTTTATAGAGAGAAGGCCCTGAAAAGTTTGTGTGAATATAAATTGTTGGTACGAAGGATTGTATTTTAAAGGTGTCAGGGTGGGGGAAGATGGGTCTAGAGCAGAGAATCTTTTACAATCCTCCCCTTTCTCAAGTCATTCATCTGGCAGGAATTCTGTGTACTGAGTTTTCTTAAAGGGAGGTTCACACACAGGCCCTCTCTGAGAATCTTTGCAAATGGGGTATATCAGTTTACTCTTCTTTACCACAAGCCCAGAAACAAGCTGTCATGGCGGGGAGGGGGAAGTGTAGAATGAGCTTGTGCTTCCCTCCCCTGTTTGATCTATAAATAATTGGGAAAGGAGATGGTTTGCTGCTTTGGGGGACATAGCTCGGTCAACAAACCTGGTGGGTGGGACAAGAGGAACTTAGAGAATGTGGATCAGAGAAAGAGTGGCTAGATTAAGAGTCACATGCCCTCAGCTTCTTCCTCTATAAAATGGGAATCATAATATCTACCTGCCAGGTTGTTGGGAAGCTCAAATGAGACCATGAGGGAAAGTGCTTTGCAGACATTTTAAGACTATATAAATGTGAACTATTCATTATTTTTATTAGTTCTGATTCTGCTACTAATAATAGTTCTATCATCTTGGGCAAGTCACATCATTTTTGTTATCTAAAATGAAGGGGGGAGCGTTGGATTCTATGACTCCTGAGTTTTAAATTGATAATAACATTATTAGGAAAAGGGGAGGCAACTCTAGGGATAGATGGGGGAGAATGGGAGGAAGGAGCCTTAGTTCTAGTTGTGACATAGCCACTGACTACTAGTCTTGTGACCCCAGTTTTCTCACTTATAAAATAGCCTGAACCTAACCCAGCCAGACCTGATACTTAATGGCCCCAAGAAACCCACATGGGAAAAAGGCAGACCAAAGGGAGAACTGAGGGAGAAAAGAGATGTTAGTTCAGGGGGATAAGCTCCATTTGGGATTAGCTGGGGCAGCCAGTCTGTTGGAGGAGCATCCTCTGGCTTGCCTTTCCCTCTGTCGCCTTGTTCTGATTTCTTAGAAATTCATGGTATGTTCTGGGAGAGTCTGTTAGGGGCTCAGGAAGAGAGGGGTAAGGTATTAGTGAAAGGAGGGAGAAACTCACTGAATGTAGACTGAGAGATGAAAGTTAGAGGCTCTCTGGGGAAGTCATCCCCTGTCTGAAGTCACAGAGATAGAAAGCATCGGAGTCATGTTTGTGTCCTTTGATTTTGGAAGTTAACAAGCAGTCCCACGCTGCTTCCTGATCCACCCTTCCCTCTTTGACTCTCTTCCCCTTTACTCAAATATTTTCCCTGGGGCCTTTGGGTGGGAAACCTTGGCTTAGCTCTTCCCTCTCCCTTCCTCAAACTTCTCTGTTTTTAGGGGATATAACTGAGGAAGTTCAACAAGGTGAAGCTTTGACTGGGAAATTGTCTGACCTTGAATGGAAGCTATAACTCAGGGCTGCTAATCTTTTTGGAGCTGAAGGGGTTAGTGAGAGATTTATGTCATGGGATAGCAAGCTCATACAAACCAGCATAACTTCCCAAATAACTAGAATAGCTTATGAAATGCCCCTTCTCACACCCAAAGAATCAGGTTTTTCCAATTAGAAGTAATTTTGAGAGTTTGTTCAGCCAATTCTTATTATAGTCATCCTTTATACATAATGGTGGTTTGGGATTTAGCACTCCCAAGACATGGAAAATCTATGCATAGTTTTTTGATCCTTGCTTTATCCCAGAGAAGATGACATTGTTTATATTTATGGTATTAAAGATTACATATGTTTACATTATATATTACGATACATATTTTATGCATTTCTGAATTTCTAAACCTTCTGTGTCATCTACTGGCCTTGTGGCTTCTTCAAAATTCTGCCAAAATTTCTATTTAATTTCTTATGTTGACCCATGATATATATCAAAAATATATATATATATATATATATATATATATATCAAAACTGTAATGGGGAAAGTCTGGATGTGGAAAGGATAACTATAGACTAGTTCCTCACCTGGCATTTGAATTTTTTAAATAATATTATGATAATTGTTTTCTTTTGTAATTCTATGTTTCTCATCTTATTTTATGTATTTAAAAACATTCTGAAAAGGAAGTTCATAGGTTTCACCAGACTACCAAAGCTAGAATTTGTGACACTGAAAAGATTAAAACAAAATGTATCAGAACCATTTTTCTTCCAGCCAACTCTAACTAGACTTCTTTTTGCCTTCATTGCCATAGCTGGTTCACCTTCTTGTGTCTCCTCATTCCTGAGGTTTGGAAAGGACTTGCCATTACTCATTATTCTTGCTGCTGCTTTATTACGCCTCTTCTACCTCCCACCCCAGTGGGGCAGAAAGTGAGGAACTGCTTCCAGGAACAGAGTTCCTGTTTTCTCAGGGAGTGTTTCTAGGAATGAGCAACTTCTTCTGGAGTCAGGATGTTGAGGCTTTGGGTTATTTGAGAGATCCAGATTATTTCCTTTGGTTATCCTAAGTGGTTACCAGTACCACTTTTTTGGGGTCTAAATAAACAAGCTTACAGTTTTTGAAGGGGGTAGACTTAGTGGGAAGTTCATAATGGGTGGGGAATTGGGGAAGAGGGAGCTGCACTTATATCTCCACTGATTTCCCTTGGCCTTGTTGCTTTTCCCATCTTAGAAGCTAGTTTTTGGAAAGCAAGAAAAATGAGACTGCTATCCTCTTTAGGAGGCTGTTCCCATAGTCCACGACCTTGAGAGCTCCAGGCTCCAATGGAGAGAGAATAATTTTCCCATCTACTCTTCCCTGCACCATCTCCCATCTATGGGCGAGAGAGTGGACTGTTTTTTTCCTTCGGGGTCCTTTCAGTAGAGCTTTCCAGGTTAGCACCCTTGTTACTATAGGCAGATTGTAAAATGAGGAGAAAGGAGGTCTTCCTCCAGACTGATTGGCTGGTACTATTCCCTTTTTACAAGGCAATTGGAGCTGTGCCAGTGGGTTGGTGATAGTGGATTGGGTTAGGGGAAGCCTGTGCTGTTGATCCCTCCCCCATTTCTGGGAGATGGGTGCAGAGGCCAGTGTTCTTGGATGTCCCCTCCTTCCCCCCTTCTGACCTAGATGGCAAAGATGGTAGATGGTGGTAAGACAAAATTGTAGGAGTGGGAAGGTGGGGGCACTTGATAAATGCTGGCATGCCAATGTTGCCCTTGCCGATGTCACCTTAATCCATGCCTTGGATGTTAGCGTTGCTAATAGCAACAGCTGTCACACCACAGGGCCCCAGTTGCCTGTCTGTGTCTTCGTCTCATTCAGACAGGCAGGGAATAACTTTGTCTTGGTCTTAGCCTTGTAAATGCTGGATTTTTCCTCCCATTGGACCTTCAGCCAGTTTTCCTCCTTAAGAGCTCAGCTTTCCCCTCTCCTCCTAGGTCTGTCTCCTTTCCCAGGGATAACCAGAGGTTGATGGTGATTGTATGATTGGAGATACAGTTCATGATAAAGTACTGAATACTTGGAAACTGATTTAGGTTTAGGAGAAGAGAGTCAAAACTCCCCTCTACAGGGGTTTTTAGATGAGAACAGAAAAAAGTTTATAGGAACTAGAAGGGACTTTGGAAACCATCCATCTCAGTCTTTGTAGATGAGAAAACTGAGCCCAGAGAAGGTCCCTCAGACTCTGACTTAGGGCTCCTATTTCTGAGTATCTTTTTTGGTATCTCTGCCTCTACTTATCACCCAAGCAAGCCTAAAATTGAAAGTTAGGAGATCTGGGTGCTTTTGTCCTTCTTTACTGTTCCCAAATGGTGACCAGAAGGAAAGCTTCTCGCGGTGAAGGACGCGAGAGATGGGTGTGGGAGAAAGGGCAACTTTAGGCGGGAGTAGGAAACTAAGGATTTCCTAGCTCCTACTTCTGAATAGAAGCAAAATGAGGGTGGGAATTGTAAAATCTTAAGGTGGTAGTGGATATTATACCTGTCCAGATTAATAGGCTCATTACTCCTCACCTTTCACCTCCTAAAAGGATACATGACCCTATTTGTAACTCTACTCCTTCCTTGCCCCATGACATATTCTCCCAGCTAGCCCATGCTTTCTACTCCAAGGTAGTATGAGCCTTTATACCAAGGCAATAGGTATCTGGAAGGAATCATATGGGCTTGGGCCAGATGCTGACATGGAATTAGGTTGTGTCATCTTCCATTCTAGGGTTCTCCCTCTCCCTGAACTCCAGCTTTGTAGCTTCATGTCTTTCCTGTCTCTGCCTGCTTTCCTTTTCCCTTCTGTTGTCTCCTGAATGGCCTCCCCCACCCGAAAACTCTCCTTTCCCTTTGCTGCCTGTGCATGCTTGCTGGTGCTCAATTCTGCCTGGAGCTGGGGATGAGGTTGCCATGGGAACCTAAGGAGCAGAGAACTGGGAGGGGGGAGGGGAAAAGATGGGAGAGCCCTCTATGTCTCACCATGGTGGTTCTGGTGGTGTTGGGGGGAAGCAGGTGGTGCCTCGAAACAGTCCTGAGTGTCTCTTCTTCCACCTCCCTGTCTCTGATCCCTTAAAAGGGTGGGGTGCAGGATGAAGACAGCAGTGTTGATGGTGAGTGAGCTAGATTGGTGTCTTTGGCTTTCTCTCCTGTTGAACCAAGTTAATCTGATGTGGGATTAAAATTCCCACTCCTAGATTAACCTCTCTTGGAATGCAAGCTGGTTCTCCCCTTCTCTACCCCCCACTTCCTCCAGTTGTCAGGGTGGATTGGGTTTTCCAGCTGTCACTAAAGCCAGAGTCTATCAGGGAGAGGTTGTTCTAGGAGAATAGCTCACAGGGAATCTTTGGGGATGATGGTAGTGAGTGAAGCGGAGGAGCTAGTGTCTCCCCAGAACCCCAGTGAAATAGAGCAGAATGCCAGTGGAAAGAGAATGGGGTATGTGTTAGTGTAGGAGAGGTGTGTGAATGTGTACTACATGTATGTAAAGATATATTTTTCTTATTTTAAAGCTTCTACTCAGTTTTAACCATGTATAGGCAGGATCACAGGAAATGCTTAAAGCTCCTCGTTCTCTCAGCTATGGGTGTCAGCCACGCTGAACATTGCTTACCTCCCCCTATCCTACTTCCAGCCTAGCAACCTTAAACACACACTCACACACACAAACAAACATGCACATACACTACTACCCCCACCATTTAACACGCAGTCCAGGTTTTCTCTCCATAGCTACCAATCCTCCTTCTCTCTCTCTCTCTCTCTCTGAATACACACAAATGTCTTGGACACAAAGGCTTCAAGGTGAGATGAATCAGTCCTCAAGGGGTCTCTTCTTCTGCTTCTCAATCTGACCCTATCCAGCCAAAAGAGCCAAATGAGGCTCTTTTATATATTTAAGTATGCCCCATTTTGACCCTATAATAATCCCATCCCAAGAAAAGAAAGACATTGCAGTTTATCATGTTCCAGGCTCTTAATGCAAGGAAATTCTTCCTAAGAAGAAAGTTTACCTTTCATGGTCCAGTGGATGCAAAGAGGGAATGCCCTTTTTTAAAGCCCCCCAGCAGCATCAGAGAAAGCTGCTATGTTGTCAGGGCCCATGCTGTCTGATGCACAGATTGAGTCTCATGTTAACTTACCAACTCTCTTAAGACTTTCTTGCCAGTCTTTAGGCTCAGTCCCTTTAGGAACTGGCTGTCCTAGGTGTGTGTGCGTGGGGTGAATGGCAATCACTGGAGAACGAAGAGTTTGGTCATTTCTTGGTTTCAGCAATAGAGGACTACATCTGGGGTCAGCATGGAGAGTCGGGCTGTCTTTGGCACAGTTAACTATTTCTGTTTGGGGAATGATATTGGTGACAGATCACATTTACATGGATCACATTGTGGTTTACCTGTTACTTTCCTCACAATTGCCTATGAGGTCAGTGATATCAGTTTTATCATTCATATTTAAAAGATGAAAAAATCAGATTTGGAGACGTTTGGTGCCCAAGTTTGCCTAGAAAGCATCAACATTAGTCCTCCCACAATTCTTCTTATACAGATACATAATACGTGTATCCACATACACACCTATACACCCAAGTACATATATTCATGTACACACATATATTTGTCTCTGTGTCTCCCTTTCTCCACAACCCCAAAGAAT
Organism: Antechinus flavipes; assembly: GCF_016432865.1. NCBI lineage: Eukaryota > Metazoa > Chordata > Mammalia > Dasyuromorphia > Dasyuridae > Antechinus > Antechinus flavipes. Next base: position 135,116,145 of record NC_067401.1, on the reverse strand, counting down.
TTCTGGCTCAGGAATACATAGTTGACTTGTAGTTCTGAAGGCAGTTAAGAGTTTTCCAGTCCCATTTGGGGCTCATAGTGGGCATTGAGGTAATCCAAAAGAGATTCAGGAATGAGAGAAGGCCAGCTTTTCTGGCTGATGGATCAACAAGTGAGCATGACGGAGACCTTGGTGAGTAAGGGCTGGCTGGAATATTAGTTATTGTTCAGTCATTTTTCAGTTGAGTCCTGCTCTTTGTGGCCGCATACATAGATATTCTTGGTGCCTCATTCTTTTCCCACCCTGAATCTCTAAGCATTTGCTGAATTTCTGGCTCTATAACATCTTGCTCGCCTGAATTCTTCCCCATACTTATGTAGCCATACATCCAGCATTCAGCTCCTCTCACCTGGACTATTACAATGGCTGCCTAATTACATTTAATCGAAATGATTTTCCTTAACTACAGTTTATCCCTTCCCCCTCGGTAAATTCTCTCCTCTATAAATGCCTCTGTTTGGCTTTTAGAGCCCAGACCGCTCTCCCCTCCACTTTATCAGCTTTGTTGTATACAACTCTTTCTAAGTTCTGTGGTCCAGTCCCATTGATGTTGTTACTCTCTGAACATACTATTTTCATCTCTCCTCCCTGTGTCTCAGCACAGGCCATCCTGTGCCTGGAAGCAAATGAGTTCCAGCTCTTTGTGAACCTTAAAGTGCTATCTATCTAGTGTTATTGTTGTTACATAATGTGCTTTCTCATCACCATCTCCGAGAATCATTTACTTCTTTCCTGACTGACCTCCAACCTACTATCTCTTGCAGAAGCCTCTTCTGATCTCCTCCTTTTCTCCCCCAGACTACCTTGTATTTTTTTTGTGTGTTTATTCTATGCTTAGATAAGTGCATGTTATATAGTTTCCTGTTGCTGGGGTATTTAACGTAGGATCAATGAGGTCTTATGTAAGTAAATTTCAGGGGTGTGTGTAAACTTAGATGGGGAAAAAAATCTTTATTTCCACTAATATGTAATTGAAATTTAGCATTTCCTTCAATTATGAATTTAGAAAACTGATTCTCAGAAAAGATAACTTTATCAAAGTTGTTCACCACACAAAAGTTCAGAACTCTTGCTTTATAGAGTATAAATAGGCATAGTTTCCTTTTCATCCCCATCAGCAATCATGGTACCTGGCATATAGTTTTGGGGAAAAAAAAGAGAGAATTCTCTCTTCCCTCCAATATGTCGTTAACATTTATATGTGGCCTATTCTGTGCCAGGTACTGGGTGAATAGCTTTATCATTATTATCTCATCGAAACAGTCTTGGGAAGTAGATGACCTCATTTTACAGATGAGGCAAGTGAGGCAAACGGCTTAAATGACTTTCCCAGTGTCTGAGGCCAGATTTGAACTTGAATTTGAACTTCCTGAATCTAGACTCAGCTTTCTCCCCACCATGACATTTAGCTGCCCCTAGTTTAATAATGCTTGTTGGTTGATCTTGGGAATGAAGACAAGTTGCCAAACATTTATTAAACACTATGTGCCAGGCACTGCTAAGTACCCAACCAGGTACAAACAAGCTATACACAGGACCAACTGGAGCTTTTTGAAAGGGGAAAAGACTCTAGTATTGGAGGGGAAATTGGGAAAGGAATGGGCAGTGAAAGGAGCATTTACAGAAGTAGCATTCAAGAAGGAAATCTGGAACTAGCAGGGGCCAGGCCAGGTTATGGAAGGCTTTAAATAGGAATTTAGGTTTGATCCTGGAGATAACAGGAGGTGATTGAATATAGAGGGGTTTCATGCTCCGGGACTGTGTTGTAGGAAGATCAGTTAGATCAGTGGTTCTCAAAGTCTGGTCCAGAGCATCCTGGGAATCTCTGAAATCCTTTCAGAGAGTCTACAAATTCATAATTAGTTTTTATTTTTAATGTGATCAATATCTATAACTATAAAGCACATAAACAAAAACTCTTTGGACAGATCCTCAATCATTTTTAATAGGATAAAGATAGTGAGAACTAAAGTTTGAGGACCACTGGGTTAGATAGCTGAGTAGGATGGAGAAAGGCTTGAGGCAGAGAGACTCCAGACTATTGCACTAATCCAGTTGATGGGCAGCTAGTGGATGGAGTCTGGAAGACTCATCTGCCTAGTTGGGGGACTCTAAGTGAGTCATTTAATCCTGTTTGCCTCAGTTTCCTCATCTAAGAAAAGAGCTGGAGAAGAAAATGGCAAACCACTTTATGGTCTTTGTCAAGAGAACCCCAGATGGAGTCATGGAGAGTCGATACGATTGAACAACAATAACAAATTGAGATTATACCGGGCTGGTGATAGTGTCAGAAGAGTATGCCGGGAGAAAACAGTGGAGGTAGGGGGGTAAGGAAGCCCCCATTTCCTCTGCCTCTGAAAATGATCGCCACTTTCCCTTCTGTTTTCCAGACACTACCCCAAGCAGTCATTCACGATGGTAGCTGACACCCCTGAGAACCTGCGTCTTAAGCAGCAGAGTGAGCTCCAGAGCCAGGTAAGGAGGAGCCAGGGCTGGGACCCGGGTGCTGCTTGGTGGTGTAACCTTGGCCTTTGGCAAGGGTTCCTTCCCCTCCCAGTTACACAACAGGCTTTGGGGCAGCTACCCCTTTTCTCCACCCCTCCCCCACCGCTGCCTTCCATCTACAAACTCGTACCATGCAGGAGATGGGGTGACCTTTGAGAGCTCTCCATGTTCTTGAAACCCAGATAGTGACTCATGTTTCTGTGGGGCTCTTAAAAAAGATTCACAAGCGTTTTTCTCATAATACCTTGTAAGGGAGATTGGGTAAGTGTGCATCCCCATTTCACAGACGAGGCAATCGAAGCTTTAGGCAATGAAGGTAACTACATAGAGTAATTGTCATCCCTGTTATTTGCCCACATACTGTATTTTCATCTCTGTGTTTTAGTTGAGGAAGCTGGAGCTGAGGGAGGTTGTGACTTGCCTGAAGTCACGTAAATCTGAAGTGCCTCCATTCTCTCCCCTTCCTCCCCACTATCCCCTGACACAGTTCCTTTGTATTTCCTGGGAGTGGTCATGGGCTCAGTTGGGAGGAACCTGGTCTGGGTTAGGTCTAAGGCCCCCATTATTAAGTGTGTTTCTGGCCTTTAAATGAATATTTGTGTAGCATTTTTCATCTAGCCTCATCTTTGAGCCTTTATCTTAGTGTGAAGGTCTGTGTTTTAAATCTCAGTTCTGATACTCACTGGCTACATGATTGTATCTAAGTCTTTTCGCTTTTTTGAACCTCAGTTTCATTATCTGTAAGATGGGCTTAATAAAACTCAAACTCTACTAACTAGAGGTATATATAGGAAGAGCTTCAGAAAAGCTCGAGAAATGTGGTTTTTGCTGATAGAATAATAACTATAGGAAGGCATGAATGGAGGAAAACCATTTAATTCAGTTTGGTGCTATGCACTAAGCATGACGCTGAGCACTGGGGATAAAAACTGAAATGTAAGAAAGCTTCCTGCTCTCAAAGGGTAGGATGGGGCGAGGAAACCCATATGAAAAGTTCCAGCTGTAAATAAATCGGAAAGGCCCCTTGGCCTTAGGGGAGCAGCAGAACCGGTGACATCGAGTCTTGTTCATCAGGCTATTTTCTTGAATAAAAGTCTGATCTGTGGCTGGTGCTGCGGGCTTTGGCAGCGGGGCTCTTCTGCTTCTTCCGTTGCTGGAGAGGTGGGGGTGGGGGGAAGTGTAGCGCTTGCGGAGGAAGTAGTCAGGCTCCAACGGTGGTCTGACCATGAGAGAGTTCTTCAGGCGGGATGCGAGAGACCGGGCTGTGAAGTGAGGAGACTGGCCTTCAACTTAAACCAGCACCCCCCACGCTTGGCCAAATGACCTTAGGAGGCCATTGGGTTGTGTGGCCGGGGTTTAGGTTTGAGAAACCTGAGTTCAAATGCAGATTCAGATGCTTAACTAGTTGTGTGACCCAGGCACTTTAACCTTTGTCTATTGTAAGGGAGACTGGAGCTTTTATTGAGATATTTGTCACATGTTTAGCCCTTTAGTAGATACTTAATAAATGCTTACTCCCTCCTTCCCTCCCTCTTTCATTCCCTCCCTCCCTCCCTTCCTTCCTTCCTTCCTCCCTTCCTCCCTTCCTTCCTCCCTCATTTCTTCCCTTCTACCCTCCCTTCCTCGCCCTTCTTTCCTTCCCTCTTTCCTTCAGAAGTTTTGTTCTTCAGAGTGAATTCCCAGCTACCTACCACAGCTGCCCTCTTTCCTTGAATCATTCACATTGGGACTGTACTAAGTTCAGGATAGGGGAAAAATTTGCCAGAAGCTGGCCCAGGTGGTGGTCGGTAGCTATCCATTACACAGACTTAGGGCAGCAAGAGTAAAAAGCCAGGCCTAAATTGGAGAAAGCCAGACATAACTCATGTTTTCTCTTCAGAGAGTAGCAAATGGTCTGGCAGTCATGGAATGTCAGAGCTGGAACAGGACCTCCCTTGCTTTAGTTCATTCCCCTTATTTTTCTTTTTTATATTGGAAGAAACTGAGACCTGGGGAAAAGGCCTCAGTAATTTGTCCCATGGCACATGTCAGCTTAGTGAATGACCTCAAGCTTGGTCTGGAGTTTCCGGTCTATTATTCCTTCTTCTGTATAACAGATAACTTCTTCTTAGTTCCTAGCCAGGGAGAAGTCTGGTGGACTTCCTGAGGGGTGCCTCCTCCGTGGGGCCTTTTTTTGAGGTGGCTCCCAAATTCCCTGACCTCATCCAGAGAACTTGACCAAGAAAAGGAAGGGAGACATAACTAGCTAATCATTTGTGATTTCTCTTGGGCTACCTCCAATTACCTCTGGGCTACTGGCATCCATGAATGGGGTGAAAGAAATGCACAACAATAAACGTTAGTAATATATATATATATATATCTATCTATACCTGACTTTGGAATGCATGATAGGGGTTCGCCTCCTCCCCCCAGAAAATTTTCCTTCCTCATTCTCTTTCCCAGGCTGATAATAAAACAAATAGACTTTTGCTGAGCATATAGGTGAGGAAAGCAAGAGGATCATAGCTCCAGAGCTAGGGAGACCTTAGACAAGACATAGTTCCCTTCGTTTTATAGAGGCAACCCCTGGGTATTTTGAGTAATGGTCTTTTCAAAATTTTCTGGAAAGCAAAGAGCTCATATATAGCATGAGGGGAGTTCAATTTTTTTGCTTTAGCATGACCTTAGAGAAAATGCTTCCTTCTTTGAGGTTCAGTTTTCCTAAGTGAGAAGTTCCCTATAGAAGAATTAGTTTGTTTTTATACCTGGTGTTGACCCTTTCTTAGTCTCCCACATTAGAACATTGTGTGTATTTCTGAATTCTGGAGGAGGGAAGAAAGGAAGTTCATTTTTACACATGGCCGCAGTTCACATCTGTCTCTTCAGGGACCCCCGCCTCTGCTGTAGGGGAGAAGCTGCAATTATTTGGCAGTGGGTGAGCTTGCCAGGCACGTTGGTACAAGAGGGGTGGCGCCAGGCTGCTGCTGGGGGGCATATCAGCAGGGAGGCTCAGGCCAAACAAGGAGTCTTTGGCAGGCTTCCTGGGTGGGGATGGGGGCCCAGCAGTGCCCACTTTGGTAAGGATTCCTGCCAGACCCCCCATTTTGGGGTAAAATTGGAGACCAGCTGGCCTCAATGACTGGGATAAGATTTCACCAAATGTCAGCTTGGAGAGGCGGGACGCTGGGTCTTCCCAGAGCTGTCCTGTAACATCTGCCCCTTCAGCCAAATCCCCCAAACAGCTGAAGGGATATGTGAATTTTGGCCAAAATCCCAGCCTTAAGTCCCCCTTCTCCTCCAGCTCCTAACACATTCTCACCCTTGAGACAAATAGGAAACTTTTATGGGTCTGATTTACAACTGTAGATTCTCTTGTCAGGGTCTTAGGGTGGGGAGGTGGGCACTCTGGGAAAGGTCTCCAGACTGAGATACTAACGAGACCCTCCCAGACAGACCCAGTCAGGAAAGCAGAACACACACACCCAGACATACATACATGGTACACACACATTTATACACACCCTTTCAAGGGGAGAGAAATTCTAGACCTCTTCATGATAGAGATCTTAATTCCCCTTTCTTTTGTCTGAGTCACAAAGGAGGCAGCTGTAGCTCTTTTCTCCCCACAGCATCAAATACCTGAGAAAGAGACAGGGTCAGATAGAGAAAGAGAGACAGACAGACAGAAAGTGTGAGAGAGGGAAAGTGTGTATGGTTTAGGGATGAGGGAAAAGGTTCATACTGGACACTGGGGGAACCAGGTACAGGTGATAGCCAGTAATTAGAGAATGTTTGCACTTGGTGAAGGGTGTGGATAAAACCAGATCTTATAAAGAAACTAGATAATTTCATATTTTCCCTTGAGAGGTGTGGTAAGTAGTCTGATAGTCATGGAATGTCAGTCTCCTTCCCTCTCTGTCTCCCTCCCTTCCCTCCTTCCTTCTTTTTTCCTTCCCTTCTTCCCTCCCTTCGTACCTCCCTCTCTCCTTTCTCTCCTCTCTTCCTTCCTCCCTCCCTCCCTTCCTTCCTCCCTCCCTCCCTTCTTGCTTTCTTCCTCCTTCTCTCTGTCTCTTCCTTCCTTTTCCCTTTTTCTCCTTCCCTTCCTCTTTTCCTACTTCCTTTCTTTTCCTCCCCCCTCCCCTAGGAAAGTTAAATAAATTCATGGGCACACATCACAGGGAATATTTGAACCTAGCTTCTCTGACTGCTGCTGTTTTATTCTGGAAGCTAGTCTCTCAAGCTCTTTGTCAAGTCTCTGTTCTTAAGTTGGGCCATCTCTCTAGCAACAACTATATTTGGTGACCAGTTAAAAAGAGAGAAATGGGTCTGGCTGTCCCCAGCTCGTGCTGCCTCACTCGGGCTGGGGAGGATGATGCTGGGGAGGTAGACTACATAGCATGTGCTTCCTGAGGTGCCTGAGGACTGGAGACAGGTCTGCTAAGGCTAGAGCAAAATAAAGGAGGTCCTCAGCCTTCTCCCATCGTCCTCTGCTGCTAAGAGGAAGAAGAAGCAGTTCAGGCAAGTGCTTCCTTTTTCTGGATCTGTCTCTGTTTCTCAACTCTATGTCTCCATCACTTTGGAAACCCAACCTGTTCTATTTTGGAAATCAACCAATCTATTTTGGTTGGTTTGTTTTTCCTGTGTCTAAACTGGTTCCCTCAAAGTAGTACCTTTGGTGTCTGGGACACCTCAGGCTACCCCCACTGGGGCTGGCAACCACAGGATTGGATTACTCCTCTGCCTGGGTGTCCATCCAGAAATGACCATCTTAGGGACTCCACCCTGAACCTTGGCAAAGGAGGGGTAATCACACCTACACAGATCAAGCAGGGATGGACTAAAGAATGGGATCTAAGTTCCTGTTCTCTTAATCCCATCTCATTCCTTATCTATCTTATTTTCTCCCTTCCCCTTTCCCTTTCTTTTTCCCTTTCTACCCCCCTTCACCTTCTGCTTTCCCCTTCTCCTGTCCCTTTCCCTTTCCTTCCTTTTCCTTTATTTAATATTTTAATTTTTTTTCTGGTCAAACATGTACATTATTAATTTATTAATTTTTTTTTTTTTTTTGCTAAGGCAGATGAGGTTGGGTCTCAGAGCTAGGAAGTGTTAAGTGTCTGAGACCAGATTTGAACTTAGGTCCTCCTGACTTCAGGGCTAGGGCTCTATCCACTGTGCCACTTTAGCTGCCCCTATTAATTTTTTTAAATACACATTTCTTTATGAATCAGAAGAGAAAAATCAGAACAAAAATGAAAAACCACAAAAGAAAAAAATTAGAAGAAAAAGTGAACATATATTGAATTACAGTCTCCCTCCCTCCCTTCATCTCTCCCTTCCTTCCTCCCTTCCTTCCTCTTTCCCTCTTTTCCTTCCCTTTTAAAATAAAACTTGATATCTTTTGGCTTTTTGTACCATCCAGATATCTCCTAGTATCCCTTTTCTTGCTCCCAGAGAACCATCCAACAAAAAATATTTTAAAAGAAAAAAATCAGCAAAACTAACCATTACATTAAAAAGAAGCAACCCTAAATATGTATAATGTTGCATATCCACATTCCTTCAACCTTGCAAAAGAATGTTGTGAGGGTATCTCTTCATTTCTCTTCTTGGAAGCCATGCATGTTCTTTATAATTTCACAACATTTATTTTTGGTCGTTTTGTAGCTCTTTTCCATTTTAATCTTGAACTCATTGTGTTCATTATTTTCCTGACTATTCTTTACAGCAAGGGTCCTCAAACTTTTAAAATAGCGAGCAATTTCACTGTCCTTCAGACTTTAGGAGGGCCGGACTATTGTTTTGTGGGCCTTTAAATAAAGAAACTTCATAGCCCTGGGTAAGGGGGATAAACGTCCTCACCTGCCATGTCTGGCCCGCGGCTGTAGTTTGAGGACCCCTGACTTTACAGTGTTGTACCCCCTTCCATTTTGCTCTTAGACCCTGAAATACGGAAAGGCTAGGGGATGTTGGAGTGAGAATTTTCCTTTTTTAGACAGGCAAATAACCACACCCCAATCCCTAGCTCCTTGTGGTGGACTCATATGTCCACTTCCTCCTCCTCCTTGGAGACCAGGTCTGCGGGGGAGGGTATAGATTACAGGTCTGAGGTGGGTGTGGTCTTTCTCTCTTCCTTGAGGAGGAGAATCTCTGCCTGATACCTTAAGACCTTTAGACAGGTCTGAGAGCATTGCAGAGTTGCAGACAGAGGAAGCTCGGGCTTTATTTAGCTGGGTGGTATAGTAGAGAGCTGCCCTTAGAAAAGCTCTAGCTGTGTGACTTGGGTCACTTATGCACTTAGGTTAAGGCTCATTGGTGTCCTTATTTCTAAAATGGGGATAAAAATAGCATCTGTCTAACAAGCTGGTGAGGATCACATAAGGTAACATATGAAGTTTTTATCTAAATGTTGGTTTTTAGTGATTGTCCCTTCCCAGGTACTGGGATGAAGAGTGTCTGCAATGGCTTTGCTCAGAGCCCTGTTTTCTGCCCTTTTTCTGACCTTCTCTGGCCTACTGTTCCAAGCATAAAAGTGAATCACCCCTTTGCACAGCTGTGTTGGGATTAGGGGTGGGGAGGAAGGCTAAGAATTAGCTGATGTCACCATAGTGGACATTACCCTGTATAAAGGGCCACAAGCCTTATAAGGGCAGAAAGATTCAACCCAGATGAGTAGGAGTTGAGAGAAGAATGAGGTTCTATCAATGAGTTGTCCCTAAGCCCCAGATTAATTGGGGCAGCAATCCTGCCCCCAAAGAGGTTAGGACTAAACCAAACTGACTTGGTAGGAAATGGTAAGAGTGATGAGGAGATGGACAAATGCAGCTCAGAACTCGGGAGGATTTGAGTTCAAATGCAGCCTCAAACATTTAGCAGCCACTTAACCCTGATTGCTCCAAAATAAAAAACAAAACAAAACAAAAAAAATATAATATATATATATATATATATATATATATATATATATATATATATATATATACTTGAATGAAGAATGAAGAATGGTCATCCTAGGATCATAGATGGAGAGTTAGAAAGGATTTCAGAGATCACCTAACTCAATCTTAATTCAATGGGTAAAGAAACAGAGGGACCAGAGAAGTATCCTTGGGCCACATGGAAATCTCCACAGCTGCAAGGGACTTGTCCATATTTCCTATTTAAAAGATGAGAAAGTGGAGGGTAAAAAGGATTTCTACCCAAGTCCCTTTGATTCTATATCTAATACATTGCCCATCCCCAAGAGTTTCCATTTTACCCACTGCTTAATGGGTAGCTGGTGAAGGTTTTTTGAGTAGGTGGGAAATGGGATCAAAACTTTGCTTGGAGGGAGATTGAGTGGCTTCTGGAATCATCAGATCTCTAGAGCTAGAAAGGACCTGAAAAGCCCATTAGCCTTCAGTTCACACCTACCCCCCCCCCCCTTTCCTTTTTTTTTTTTTTTTAAAACAGATAAGGAAACAGACCTAGGGAAAATAAACAATATGTTCAAAGTCAGAGAGGTAGGCTTTGAACCTGGAGCCTTTGACTCAAGTTGGCATTCATACTGCCTTCACTTGAACTTAGGGTAGCAAGAGACATACTGCTTGAGAGATGGCTCTTTTTTGAGGCTTAGGCAAGTCAACTGGAGTCTCTAGATCTCCATTTTTAACTCTGTAAAGTGAGGTCAGCCTGAGATGATGAGCTTTCAGGTCCCTTCCTGTCCTAAATCTGTCACCTTTTGAATATAGCAGCACGGCAGAGCCCTGCCATGTTAGCTTTGCTGTAAGCCGTGTCTGATCTCTAGCAGCTCTTACCATCCCAAGAGCCCACAGTCCTTCCCCCATTCTTCCTCCCTTAGCCTTCCCCTCCCCTTTAAATATTCTGCAGCCAGGCCACACTCCTGGAACTAACATTTGTTAGCTTCTGCTGAGCCCCAAATAGCCTGTAGCTCAAACTTGTGGTCTTACTGGGGTTTAGCCCCCCAACTTTAGTGCAGAAACAGCACCCGTTCTCCAGCTGGCCTGGTCACATCCACAAAGCTAGTGGATATCGGAGGGAAGACTTGCATTTGGACTTTTTGGGCTCTGGAGGCTTCCTCTTTGCTCCATCATGACACCCTGCCTCTTACTCTCAAGCTGATCCCAGGACTCCGTGACCTGGCCCTGGGGTCCTGCCCCAGAAGCTAGAGGGATTCCCCTGTTCACTGGGAAGGGTCCTGGTACCCTCCGTTCGAGCAAAGGATTTAACAAGCTGGTGAGGATCACATAAGGTAACATTATTACATGGCTGAGGATGGCTTCTCAGTAAAGACAGACAGGGGAGGCCTGGTCTGGAGTTGGGCCTGAGTTCTGGTGACCAGGGACGCTCTGAAGGCCTTGTTTCTTGGCCCTTTGGGCAAACATTTAGTAAGGCCGAGCCAGAGATGCAGTCCTCGGACTCGCTGCCTCAGGGGATGTCCTGAGGAAAGTGTTCTGTGTGTGTGTTGTAGTAATGGCATCTTCACAGGGTCTTGACCCAGGCTTTGGAAGCCTTTAGAGTACTGGGGATTGGGGGCCAGCGACAGGTGGTGAGGGGTGGGGGGGTGGGGGAGACCGGAATCATCTGGCTCAGCCTGACCTTTGGCCTCCCTTTCTGCGCCTGGGAACCACCCGGATCTCATCCCGGAAACTCTCAGGAGGCTTGGTCATGTGGTCCATGTCCTGGGCTGACCTGCCTTTCAGGGACCCCCCCCACGGAGGAAATACGGGCTGGAGGTGGGAGGAGAGAGGAACTAACAGGAAAGGAACAGCTGCTTAGAGGGAGGCTGAAGACCTAGGGATCTGGACCCTACTGATTCCCAATGCATGTGGGAGAAAGGAGGAAGAACTTTCAAGAGTCCCCAACTTTGTTTTTCTCTTTTCCTAATGATGATGATAATGATGATAAAAATAAAATAATAAATTTGTCTAATGATGATGATAAAAATGAAATAATAATAATAGATGATAATAAAATAAAACAAAAAATGAGGATTTTTTAAAAAGAAAGTTATTATTGAGACTAATCATTACTATCAAGTGAGAAATAAAATTAGAAAAATGTCTAAAATTAGAAAAATCTGTCCAAACAGATTTACCATTATTTTAATGATAACCTGCACAGAGTCCAAGTCAAAGACAGATTCCCAATAAAAGATAAAATTCTCACTATTCTGGTGAGATTTCTGTATTTTACATATGTTCATATATATGCATATATACATATACATAAATTACATAGTTTTTAAAAAGTGTTTACATGGTACTTAACAAATATTATCATATTTGAGCTTCACACTATCCCTGACGGGTAGATGCTATTTATCATTCTGTTTTACATGTGGGGAAAATGAGGCTGACAGAGCTTAATAAGTGACTGAAGCAGGATTCAAATTCAGCTCCTTTTAATTCCAAGTGTAAATAACACTATCACAAAGTTGCCTGCACTTTAAACTCAGTCTAGCCCTGTTTCTGTATATTCCCAGGGAATTCTCAAATCTTGGTCCCTCAGTTGCCTTCTGCATCTGGAAATTCTTCTCATTTTTTTCCTAATCTCAGTTTTGCTTATTGTAGAACTACCCAGATTTCTGCTAAATCTCCAGGACTAGATGGTCACTATTGGCTTCTTTAGGATTGCCATGTAAACACTTGAGGCTTGAGGATTATTCCAAGGCAGGGATTCTTCATTTCTTAGGTGCTGTGGACTTCTTTGGTAGGCTGGTTAAATTTGGGGACTCCTTCTCAGTGATGTTTTTAAAGGCATAAAGTAAAACAACATGAATTGCTAGGTTTTACCTAGAGGTTGTTGAAAATAAAGATTTTTTTTTTTCCTCTGAGTTTACAGAGACTCTGTAATTTATCCGTGGGTCCCAGTTAAGAACCTGTGTTGAATTATGGTCTGTTTTCTCGCTTTTTTCCCATTCTAATAACCCTTTCTGAAGTAAGTCCCAAAGTGTTGGCAGTTTCCTATCTATTGGCCCAACCCTTGGTGTCGTGGTGGTCACTCAATAAGAAGATTTGTGGGTACCTTTCAGACATCACTTTACTACCTTGGCATCAGCCCAGGTATTTAAGATAGTGGAGCATCCTCCTTATGTCCTTTGATCGTTGCCCCCCTCCCTCTTTCATTTCCTAAGGGCCCCTCTTTGGGGTCCCTTCCATTCCTCCCCCAGTAGTTCCCTCTTGGAGCTTACTTTCTTTATTCTCTCCTCTAGGTGCGTTACAAGGAAGAATTTGAAAAGAACAAGGGCAAGGGCTTCAGCGTGGTGGCCGACACACCTGAGCTTCAGAGGATTAAGAAGACTCAGGACCAAATCAGTAATGTAGGTTTGTCCCAGCCTCCCTCCTTCCCACCCACCTCTCATTGCCTGGCACATGGGGGAGAAGCTAAGGGCTGAGTACTTCCTGAGACCTCTTGCCTCCTTGAGTCCCTGATCAGCCCCTGGAAACAGAGGGAGGGGCTTGTGTGTATTTGTGTGTGGGGGGGTCCTTCACACTGAGCCCTTCCCCCCCTTTCTCAAAAACCAGGGATTTTTGTTAGCTGGTGTTTTTTAAATTTTTATTTTCCAAGGTTGGATTATGAGATGGGGATGGTCGGCTTGATTAGTAGGTTCATTTTGCATTTGAAGATGGGGGTGAAGGAGGCACGACTCGCTGTCTGTCTCTCTGTCAGTCTCCAGCTTGCTAAGGAAGCAGGAACTAGGGAGGCCATCATTTCCTCCCTCACCCTGGGTTCTTACTTCCTTCCTGTGTAAAGAACCTGGCCAACACATCCTTACCTCAATACCTCCTGACACCCTACCACCCCTCCCCCAGATTCCATCAGCCCCACAAAGATAAATTCACCTTCCTCAAGTCCTTCTTTTTAGAGAGGGGGGAACAGGAGCAGTGCTGAAAGAAAGGGGTGCCATCAGTTCTCTCTCAAGGGCCCTTGGCACCTCTGAGCATGCAGTGGAGCGCGGTTGGGTACCTTCTTTGGGCTACAGGTTGGACTGTGGTTTCATGCTGACCATTCTTGTTAGCGAAGGAAGGCTTGGTGTTTCCTGCCTGACACTGCACGAGAGAAAGAGATGGGTGGGGGAGGGCTCAAGGGGGAGAGAGGGACAGTGAGACAGGGAAGGCAGAAAATGGGGAGATGTAAAAGGGTCTTTGGGACCTCCTGTTTCGGGACCTCAGTCGGAGGACAGAGCGTGTGGATAGGTAGTCTACCAGCATCAACACTTTTGTGATGTCTAATGATAACAGAAAACATTTATGTAGCATTTTATCCTGTATCTTTCTTCCTTCTCAGCCAAACATCTAGGGGAAAAGTTCTCTACACTTATTTCTCCATTTCCTCTTTGTTTGCTTGTTATCCACCCCATTCGATTATGAGCTCCTTGAAGACAAGACTAATTTTTGCCTTATAATGTAGGCATATATGCTAAATAAATACTTTACATCTCATTTGATCCTGACAAGAATTTCCTTGAATTGGTTAAGTGCTGTTATTATCCCCATTTTACATATGAGGAAACTGAGGCAGGAGTTAAGAGGTTACACAGCTGGTAAAACGTTGAGGTTAGTTTTGAACACAGACGTTTTTGTTTCCAGGCTCTGTGTCCTGTTCACTTTGCCACCGAGCTGCCTCAATTCTATATTTCATCATTCTATGTACTTGCATTTCCCCCCCTGTACCTGGGGGTAATGGAGAGTGAATGACTAGTTCTGAGAAGAAAGCCTCATCCTACAATTATTGTCTCTGTTTGGAGGGAGCTGGAAGCCCAGAGATTTTCATTGCTTTCTTAGAGTCCCCAAGGGAGCTAGTGCAGGGGCCCGGGCTGAAATCTGAGTCTGCTGCTGTCCTGGGCCTAAGCCTGTAGGCTCTCCATTGCTGCATCCTCCATCTTTCTATCCACCTTCCTGCAGGAGGAGGTGGGAAGGACAGAAACGGAATTGGACCAGTTTCCATTAGTCTTTCTACCCCGCAAAGCATTGGTGTGTCATTATTAGGTAAGAGGGTGGTTAGCTTATGGAGGAGATGCTTAAATCCTTTCCCTCTGCAGGGTTACCCCGAGGGCTCACCCTCCAGTCCCCCTAATATCCTTTACCACACGCACACAATCCACACATTCCTCTGTGGCTCTGTGACTTAGGCCTAGCCTTAGGGATAAGAACTGGACCTATAATTTTCATTATTATGGCATACTGGAGATTTTTCAGTTTTTATAAGAAACAGGACTTCCTGATTCTAAAGTTGACTTTTCTCACTATGTCATGGTATATTTCTGCATTACACAATAAATTAGCCTTTTAACCTGCTTCTAGATCCTAAATGGCTAAGGTTATGTTGATTTTCAAGTTATATATCTTTTTTAGAGCCTCTAGTAAGGGGAAAGGGAAGAAGAGGAAGGTAAATGTTTAGGATTGCCACGAGAGGCCTTCCTGTAGATTTCTTTTTTTTAAGTATTATTTTTTGTTTTTATATCACTATTTTCCAATATATCCCTCTTTCCTTTCAGATAATATTCTTTTATCATGAAAACTTTTTATTATTTGGCCTATGCTTATGTACGCTTGACTTTTTGGCATTGCTACTATATTGAGCTGTTAGGGTGACCCTAAATTCCTAAAGCTTTCTGTAGTCCCAGGGGGAAGAAAAACCAGAACGTCATTGAATTATGGATTTAATGACTGTGTTTGAATCCTCCTGCTATTTGTTACATGTGTAATCTTGGGCAAATCTATTAACTTTTCTGGGCCTCAGTTTCCCCATTTGTAAAATATAATGGTTATATATTATTCTCTGTGGTCTTCTGACCCACTTCCTCTTGGCTTTTTTCTCCATATAGTTGTCTTACTCTCTTCCTAAATAATAGAGGTATTAATGTTAGAGGAAAACCTACCGGGGAGCTAGAGCCTTGGAGTCTAGGTATCAAAGCTAACTATAGCAGAGACATTCACACCTGGAGAGATAATAATCAGTTGCAACTCCTATTGCCATTTACTGATTAAGTCTTTTTGAGAAGGTGTTGACCATTAACTTAACCATTCCACCAGTTAAGTAGTATTAAAACTCTTTTGTTTGTTTCCCTTCTCTGAGAGATGTTGACATTAACTAGACCTGTTAAATGATATAAGTTATTTAACTGGACTATTTAAGGAAGTTAGGTAGTGAAGTTTTTAATAAAACCTATTCAGCCAAATGAAGATCCACCACTGATTTTGAAAGCTTTTTCAGCAAAGGGCCACACAAAGATCTGTTTTATTCCTTTATCATACCTTTTTTTTTTTTTAATTAAAATTGTTTTACTACCTTGATTCACCCACCTTTTCCACCTGATTTTATTTTCCAATGACTTTTTTTTAAGTGAAAGGAAAAAAATCACAAACTTCAAAATTGAAAAGGACATCAAAAAAATCATTTAGTCATAGACTTTCCAAGTTGGGAGGGACTTTCCAGGATGGCTTGGACTGGTATGAGCAAGATCCAAACCATTCTGGAAAGTCCCTTTATGGAGGAATATCCATGACCTGTGGCCATCCCAGAAAGGTAATCTGCACTCCCAAGATAGGCTGTTCTAACTTGGAATAGCTCTAAAAGGCATTTTCTCTTAGGACATCAAGCCCAAATCTTATTTTCTGCCATTTCCTCTTATGAGAGCTCCAAGTTATACCACACTGAGTCCTCCCAGTCTGACAATAATTCCTCTTCTGAATGGCACTCTTCCAAATATTTGAAGACAGTCACCAGTCCTTTCATTTTCAAACTGAGAAAAGTCAGTTAACTTGTTCTATGTCATGAAGCTGGTACCATGACAAAGCCAGGATTAGCATCTGGGTCTTCAGCCTCCCAGGCTTTTCTGTGTACTTTTTTGAATAGATATATCCTAAAAAATTTGGGATTTACCATTCAGAAGAATTTGTGCTAAGTTCTGAAAATCATCTTAAAAGGATCTTCTGAGAGGTCCAAATTAGTAAGGACAGTTGGGTATACCATTTCTATTGGTTCATTCCTGTAGTTATGGGATTAAAGGTTGAGAGCTGGAAGGAACCTGGGAGAACATGGAGTTCTGTCTTTTCATTTTACAGTGGAAGAAACTGAACCACAGAGAAGAAAAATAACATGGGTCACACAGCTAGTAAATGAAGTGGGATCCAACCCAGGTCTAATTGATTCCAAGTCCAGTGTTCTCCTAGTGTAAAGGGCAGTATGTTGATTAAAGGGGCATTTTGGCCATAGGTTATAGGACTCTAGATTTAGAAATGTAAGGGACTCTAAAGCCTTAGACTCCAACTCCCAACCTCATTTCCAGATGAGAAAACTGAGGCTTAGAGAGATTGTGAATTATTCAGACACAGCTACTAAATATTTGGGGCAGGATTTGAATTCACTTCTTTCTTACTCTCATGACCTGTGTTCTGTCTGCTGCACTACATATCTATGTCAGTGGAAAGCACCTGACTGTTAAGATAGCAGCCCACCTCTCTTCCAGCTTTCCAGGTACAATCCTTTTGTAACCTTCTGTTCTGATAAATTCTTGAGAATCCTAGATTTGTCGATTTACATATAGAAATTCAAACATAATTATCTTTTATTCATGCATAGAAATGCCTTTAAATAAAGGCAGAACATTTTAATTAAAATAGATAATTTGTTTCAATAGCAAAACCTTGTGGTTAGTTAATTGTTCTACATTGTATCTTAAGTTTGGTCTTTTAGCAATTTTTTTTCCTTCTCACTAGTATTTTATTTTTCCAAATACATGTAAAGACATTTTTCAACATTCATTTTTTTAAGACATTGTGTTCTGAATTTTTTCTCCCTCCTTTCTTCACTTCTCCCCTCCTCAAGATAGCAAGCAATCTAATAATAGGTTAAATATGTGCAATTGTTTTAAACATATTTCCACATTTCTTATAGTCAAGAAAAATCAGACCAAAAGGGGAAAATCCATGAGAAAAAAAAATCAGACAAACACAAAATAGATGAAAATACTGTGCTTTGATTTAGATTCAGTCTCCATAGTTCTCTCTCTGGATGTGATGGCACTTTCCATCCCTAGTCTATTGGAATTTCCTTGAATAGCCTCATTGTTGTAAAGAGCTAAAAAGTCCATCACAGTTGATCATCACATATATCATAAGTTATTCAGCCATTCCCCCAACTTATGGGCATCTATTCAATATCCAGTTCTTTGATACTACCAAAAAAGGCTAGCATTTGCTTTCTTTTTTAAAAAAAATTCATTTCATTTCAAAAGTAAAAGTATTTTTCTCTCCTACCCACTTCCTCTCCTCCACTGGGAAAAAGAAAAAGAAAAAAGTCTTGCAACAGATATGTATTGTCAAATAAAATAAATTCCCACATTGGCTGTGTATTATTAAATATATGTTTCATTCTATAAGTTGAATCCATTGCTTTCTCTGTTCAGAAGGTGGGTAACATATTTTATGACTATAGATCTAGTGCACTATCCATTGTGCTATTCTTCCCAGAATAATTATATTGAAATTATTTTTCTTGTTATATAAGATACATAGATATCTTTATATATGTGTGTGTGTGTATACACAAATAAGTATGTATACACACATTTTGTATACACAGTATACATATACACACATATGTCCCATAGTAACACAATATATGTCATATAATACACCTAGATATGTATGTATGAGATACTTAGAGAAATCTTAGGCTCCAAAAGGGAGGAGATACATGCATATAACATGTTCTCTCTCTCCCCCTCTCCCTATATTTATCTATATCTCACATGTATACACACCCTCTCTGTATGTGTATGTTTGACTTATAGGCTGTGTTAAATGTATTAAAAATCTCCATGCAGGTTTAAGCTCTTTGTAGCTTTGGAATACTTATTATTTTAGTGGTTTTGCCATGGAATATATTATTATCAATTTCATCTTTATGGAAGTTTTAGCACTTTCCAAAGAATAGATCTTTGAGATGGGCTGAGGAGGTAATAGTGCTAATATTTTGTCTTCCAGATTAGGAGGGGGCTGAACTCAGTAGCCTCAGATGCTTTCTGATTCTTCCCTCTGATCACTATTGAATGCAAAGCATTTTATACACATCATCTCCCCTGGCTGAAATGGGCTTCAGACTCCCCCTCCCCCCTTCCCTGTTTTCCTTCTTCCCTTCTCCCCCTCCGTGCTCCCCAAAGACACACACACACACCTGTCAGCTGTGCTTACACATGAAGTGAGCCATTTCCATGGACTGATGGACCGTTGCCATGCACGGAGTCAGACCCTGCCTGCCAGCAGTCCTTCTGCATGGGGACGGCCAGCTCCTAGGCCCTTTGGGGAGGAAGCCTGATGGTGAGATCGGCTCACCCAGCAGGGATCAGTGGGGGCTGGAAGTGACCAGGGAGCTGCACTTACAGGTTGCTCATCTTGTGTTTTGGAGACCAGCCTTGAAACAGGGAGTGATCCTCATATCTCCTCATTATCAGCCTCTTAATGTACAAGTTCTGTTCAGTAAGATTATTTTGTTCTCTCTGTACCCCTCTCACAAGCTGTGAGCAAAGCCATTCAATTCAGTCAGTGGAGGTGAAGGAGAGAGACAGAAGGTAATTCAGGCATTTCTTGCTCCTCCTGCCCTACCTGTGGAGGTGGGCTCCTCCCTGAGGTGAGGGCCCTGCATCCATCCAGTCTGCCCTCATACTACCCGCTTCACCTCTTACTTCCATCCCAGACTCTCCCCTGAGATCAGATCTCTTTTCTTCCTTGGAAAAGAAACACCATAGGTCTCCCTATCCCCCAGGCCAGAAAGCGGAAGGGCAGAGAAGCGGCCAGCTCTGGGGAAAGGTGAGTGGAGTGGAGAGGCCCTTTTGTCACAGAGATCTGAGGAAAAGAGGGCAGGATATCAATTCCATTCATCTCTTCATCCCTTCCTCCCCTATCATTCCATCCTATTATTGAAGTAATGGAGAAAAGAATAGTGTTTGTGGCAAAACTGGTCTCTCAGTTGCTCTGTTTTGACTGAGATAGAAAATTTCTGTTCCCGAAGGCTTCTGGACAATAGTGTGTCTACAACCCTCCACCCTCAGCTTGATCCAGAGCAGGAGAAAGGACCATTGCTCCTGATTAATCATTCGTCCTAGATGTGAACCTCCTGCCCGGTCCCCTTGTGCAGAGATCTCCAAGATCCTTTTTTGCTTTGAATCTCGATCCAGGAGAAGGAAGAGACTGTAGCATCATCCTCCTGGTCCCCTGCTCCTCCTGCCCCTGGGGAGCTGCTCGCGTGGGGGATCAAGTGCCCCTCTGCGCTCCATCCCAGGCTTTGTCACTGCACAGCCCCTCTCCCACCCCCCTCTCTGCCAGTGTTCCTTAGCCCTGACTGTGGTCAATAACTGTTATTTAGCCAGGAGACATAGAGATCCAGTTGTTATCCGATTGGCTGCAGCTTCATTAACTCTAGCCTAGCTATTAATTTTTAAGTCCCGGCTGGCTAGACGTTAACCCTTTCCTTCCTCAGCAGGCTGCTGGTAGATAGAAAGAGAAACAGACCTGCATGGGGCGGCTTGTAGCAATGGCTGGGCACATCCCCAGGAGCAGGGCTGAAGGCTCTCCTTTGCTTACCTTTGCTTGCTTAATAGGCTTTTCTGAAATTTCCCATGTACAGAATGGAGTGCTTCTGGGTTAAGGGGAGGAGGATTCTCCCCCCTCCCCCCAATCCAATCCATCCTCTTCCTACTGCTTTAAAAATCAAAATTAAAAGCCAATGCTTTTTCTTAACACTTCTACCCAGTTCAGTGGGTCACATAAGGGGGAAGGGGCAAAACCAGGCCCTCTTCTCATCCTTCTTCCCCTTTTAAAAAAAATCCTTTAAAAATGTCTTTTGTTATTGCATCACCTACTACTACTTCTCTGAACACATCTTCCCCTTGGGCAGCTAGCCTTTTCTCTAAACAAATATTAAAGAAGGAAGGAGGGAAAGCCCAGTTACGTAAAACTTACCAACATATTGACAGGCTGTGCAATTTTCCATATCCATAGTTCTCTTGGACTTTTTTAGATTGAGATAAAAACCTCTATTGAGTATGTACCAAGTGCCAGGCTAACATACAAACAAACTTGTTTTATCAATAATTTTTATTTCATATTGCTTCCCCATCTGTAGTTCACCCTCTTTCCATCCAGAGGAGGTCAGTATGCTTTATTCATTCTCACTCCCCTGGAATCGAGATTGGTCTTTGCGTTGATTGAAGTCTTGACTTTACTTCTCCATTGTGGTCATTGTGCAGCTCTTTCTTTGCTCTGTCACAACATCCCTTGCTGCCTTCCTTCTCTTTGTTTTGTTCCCTTACTGGGTTTAAGGAGCGCTTTAGCCACCTATGATGAATGAATTAGAATGGTCACTTGTCCACTGATGGTCACTCACTGCCCATAGCACAGGCGCCCCCGCCCTTCAGAGTGCAAGGGTATCTAGGCAGCTGATTACTTAGGGAGATAAATAGAGAAAAGTTAGTGGTTCCCTTATTATTCAGCCCAGTATACCTGAGCTGGTTATCTGGGAGTCTCTTTGTTCATGGTCTTTTCCTATATCTCTATTTCTGCTTGTCTGGATCTCTCTTGGGTAAGGAAGAGGATCAGACTTTCCAATCTGCCCACCTTCCTTCACAGTACTTCTGGGAGCCACATTGGGAGTCAAAAAGTTGACCTGGATCATCCAAATATGGTTTTTTTGGATTAGCTGAAGATTCACTTAGGTGTAGACCATGGTGAGACCCTTCCTCTTCTGAGTCTCAGTAGCCTCATGATCAGTGATCTTATGAGCCAATGCTTACTTGTGCAGAAAACTGCCCCTACTATGTGCTTTTGTTGCTCAGGTTCAGCCATGTCTAACTCTTCAAACCCATTTGGGATTTTCTTAGGGAAGTTAATAGACTGGCTTGCCATTTCCTTCTGTGATTCATTTTATAGATGAATGGAGCTCTATCCATTCTATCACCTGGCTGTCCCAACTGCGTACTAGGCTAAGTGTTGGGACTACAATGCAGAATGGCAGGTGGCCCCAGCTCTGAAGAAGCTTACTCTCTTTTTGTTGTTGTTTATTTGTTTTCTTTTTTTTTCTTTTTTTGTTTATTTTTTTGTTTTTTTTTTTCCTGAGGCAATTGAGATTAAGTGACTTGTACCCAGGTCACACAGCCAGGCAGTGCTAAGTGTCTGAGGTCAGATTTGAATTCAGATCTTTCTACTTGAGGGCTGGTGCTCTATCCATTGTGCCACCTAGCTGCCCCACTTTTTTTTTTTTTTTCTTTTTTTGTAGTTTTTACCCCTTTTGGTTTCATTTTTCTTGTGCAACATGACAAATATGGAAATAGGTTTAGAAGAATTGCACATATTTAACCTATGTTGGATTGCTTGCTGTCTTGGGGAGGGGAGAAGAAGGGAGAAAAATTTAGAATACAAAGTTTTATAGAGTGAATGTTGATGACTATCTTTGCAAGTATTTGGAAAAATAAAATACTATTAAAATAAAAAGAAACATAGCACAGGAACCACTTCTAGATTATGCTTTCCCTGGTCTCCTCAACTGCAAGTACCCTACCTTCCCTCTCAAACTGACTTTTCCTTATTGGGGCAGCTAGGATATGTAGAGGATAGAGTGCTAGGCCTAGAGAATAATTTTCCTGATTCCCATCCCAGCTGTGTGATCCTGGATAAATCAATTAATCCTGTTTGCCTCGGTTTTCTCATCTGTAAAATGAGCTACACAAGGAACTGGCAGAACACTCCAGTATGTTTGCCAAAAAAATCCTGAATGGGGTCACAAAGAGTTGGATAGGACTGAACAATAACAAGTTACTGGTACTTTATTTTTTCTTTGTATACTCAGATAGGTTATTGAGGGACTTGCTTTTTAGAATGTAAGCTCTTTTGTGAGTGGGGTTTATTTCATTCATTGAATTTGTGTTTCAAAACCCAATATATAGGAGGCCCTTAATAAGTACTTGTGAATTGGTTGATTAATCAATCAACAAGGTATTTTTTAATTAATCAGGGGAAATAACATGTACAAGTATAAATTTATCCAAAGTAAATTACAAGGTTGTTTTTTCATGGGTGGGCGAATGAAGAGGAACTAGCTGCAAAGAGGGATCAGGGGGTGATATTTAAATTGATCTTTGAAGGAAGCTACACATTTCAAAGTGGGCACAGGGGAGAGGAGCAAGTATATTCCAGGAGGAGGAGATAGACTATGCAAATGTTCGGGGGCCTGGAAATGGAATGCTGTTATAGAAATAGCAAGAAAGGCTGTGTGGACAGTGGAGAATAATATGTAATATGTCTGGAAAAGGAGGCTGGAGCCAGGAGCCATTAATTTATTTATTTATCTGTATTTTATGAAGTTGCTTGCTCTGGCCAAAGTACTGTGCAGAGCACTGGGGTAAGATAGAGAATTTGTATTAAACATGTTCCTTATGGAGTTTGGAGGCTGAGAAAAGAAAGGAGACAAGCTAATAATAGCAACAATAGCTAACGTTTATGTAGCATGTAAAGTTTATAAAACATCACATCTATGCTAGCTTGTTTGGCCCTCACAACAACCCTTTGAAGTGGGTACTATTATTATTCCCATTTTACAGTTGAGGAAACTAAGGCTGAGTGGGGTTAAGAGACTTATCCAGGGTCACAGGGCTATTCTTTGTCAGGACAGTATTAGTATTCACGGTTTCCCCACGTGAATGGATGTACAGTATGAGTAACAATCTAAGCAGATCACACCATAAAGAGCCTGGAGCACTTTCAACTCTAACCCTAAGATTCCAAATAAACATATGTTAGATGAGATTAGAGATGGAGAGTCAGGGAGACTTCCTAGAAAAGGTGATATTTGGCTGGGGGGTGGGAGGGGGGGAGAGTGTCAGGTTGCAATATCAAATGATTTGTAAGGGCCTCTCTAGACCCACCCTTCTCAGATATTCTTCTATTTTATCTGTGAAGACTTTTCCTTCTTCCATGGTCTTATCTCCCTGTGAGTGTAGGAGTACAATTTTGGAGAGACAATGTTAATCCTGTCTTCCCTTCCCTCTATCTAGTCTTGCTTCAGGGAAGCAGGGGATTGTCTGTGAAGGTAGGAGGACTGTCACTTAAAAAATTTTTTTTGTTTATTTTTAATGCACATTGTTTTATGAATTATGTTGGGAAAGAAAAATCAGAGCAAATGGGAAAAACCCTGGGAGAGATTAAAAAAAAAAAAAAACAGAAAAAAGAAGTGACCACAGCTCATGTACAATGTGTTTCTGGTTCTGCTTGTTTCACTCAGCATCAGTTCATGTAAACAGGGCTGTCCTTTCTTAAGATAGGAATGCTGTTATTTCTAGTCTCTTGATCAATGCTGACCACCCTCTGGTCCTCTGCCCTAATGGAGAGAGATACAAAGTCCCAGATAACCCAGAAAAGCAACTATAGCTATATAGATATATAAATAAATAAAATAATAGCATAGATATATAATACATGGCATATATTAATCTGCTTGGGCTTTGGAATGTGGAAGGAATTTCCACACTGGAAGTACTCTGCATTGATGAAATTACAGGTCTGGATCTCCTTCCCTCCCCATTATATAGTAGGCACTACACTAGGTGCTAGGGAGACAAAAGACAAAAACAACTCATTGTTCATGCTCTGAGGGGTTTGTTCTGTTATGAAAAAATGGTTCATATATCTATTACTTCGAGGAACCATGGGAAGAATGTTGGATTTGAAGTGAGAGGTACTTTATTAACAACTGTTGTCTTCTTGGGACTCCCTGGAGTCAGGTGGTGAATTAGGGAATAAAGAGAGCACCAGTCAGGAAGATCTGAGTCAGACACACCGGAGCTGTGTGACTCTCAGCAAGTCCTGAGTGAGTCAGTCTCAATTTTTCTCAGTTTCTTCTTTGTTAAAGGAGGGAATTGAACTTAGTAGATTTTGTTTGTTTATTTTTTGCTAATGCAATTGGGGTTAAGTGACTTGCCCAGGGTCACACAGCCAGGAAAGTTAAGTGTTGGAGATCAGATTTGAACTCAGATCCGCCTGACTAAAGGGCCAGCACTCTATCCACTGGGCCCCTTTCGTGTCTTCTTGGAGCTCTAAATTTATGATCTTGACTCATTGGTTAGGCAATCTGGATGGAGCTCCCTGGTCATGTGATTACATGTACTTAATTCACTTATATTTCAGTTTCTTCTGAATAAAATAGGGATAGAAACACTTGCACGGCAGTTTTGAGGGAAGTGCTTTCTGATCCTAAAAATATTGTGGAGGGCCAGAAAGGTGGTGCAGTGGATAGAGCTCTTGCCCTGAAGTCAGGAGGACCTGAGTTCAAATTTGGTCTCAGACAGTTAACACTTCCTGGCTATGTGACCTTGAGCAAGTCATTTAACCCCAACTGCCTCAGGAAAAAAAAAAAAGCAATATTGTGGAAATGTATTGTCACTGTACTACCCAGGAGGAGAGGCTGAAGGACACTGATTATTATCTTTGTTTGTTATTAAGCAGATCATGTGGGTTATAATGGGCCAGGTGCTGAATGTGCTTCTGGTCCTGGATTTGGAGTTTGTCCTGCCCACCTCATAAAACTTCCTGGGACTAAAGAGCTCATTTCACTTCTTGGGTCAGTTAGTGTCAGCATCTCCTTGGGAAGACAATTAGCAAATGCCAACAAAGTTGCTATTGATAATTATCTCCCCAGGTGTGAATGTCTCTGCCCTAGCTAGTGTTGATACCTGGGCTCACGGGAACCTCATCCTTGAGTAGAGCCCTGCTCAGCCTGTACTGGGTGTCCAGAGCTGAGACCCAGCCCAGCCGCACAGGGCTTACTGCTTCCCTCAGGGCTGCCCCTCGGGCAAATGTCTGGGTGGGGATAGGAGGGCAGGAGGGTGGCTCCCCCCCTCAGGGCTACTCTGATACCTGGGCCACACTGCCGGCAGGATTTGTATCTCTGGCTGGGGGAACCTCTGAAGTAATAGATAATAGATTTAGAGCTGGCAGAGATCCTGGGGAAACTGACACCAGCACACAGTCACAGATAGGATCCTGGGTTTCTCCTGCCTGAGTTCTCTTACCAGGGAAGGAGAACTTTCTTTTTTCAAAAAAAATTTTTATTAAAACTTTTTATTTTCAAAACATGCATAGATAATTTTTCAACATTAACCCTTGCTAACCCTTGTGTTCCAATTTCCCCTCCTCTTCTCCCAGCCCCTAAGATGGCAAGTAATCCAATATATGTTAAATATGGTGGAAATACATGCTAAATCCAATATCTGTGTAAATATTTATAAAATTATCTTCCTGCACAAGAAAATCAAATCAAACAGGAAAAAAATGAGGAAAAAAAAATACAAGCAAACAATAACAGAGTAAAAATGCTATGTTGTGATCTACACTCAGTTCCCACAATATCTTCTCTCTGGGTGTAGATGGTTCTCTTCATCACAAGATCATTGGAACTGGCCTGAACCCTCTCATTGTTGAAGAGAGCCACATCCATCAGAATTGATCATCATATAATCTTGCTGTTGCCATGTAACAATGATCTCTTGGTCCTGCTCATTTCACTCAGCATCAGTTCATGGAAGTCTCTCCAGGCCTCTCTGAAATCCTGCTAATTGTTTCTTACAGAACAATAATATTCCATAATATTCATATACTATAACTTATTCAGCCATTCTCCTCCTGATGGGCATCCACTCAGTTGAGGGAGAATTTTCTGAGTGAGTTAACGACAAGGGAGAACTTTCAGGTGCTGATGAGCATTTAAAACTGTCTTCTCAGGATAGAGGGAGAAACCCAGAACAAATTCTATTAAGGCTCCTAAAACTCGGAGTTGATCCAAGTTGATTTTTAAAAAAAGGTTAAATCTTCTTATATTCCCTTTCCTCTGTACCAGCCGCACCAGGAGTTGGCGGATGGGTTGATTGTTCTTTACCCTTTGATAAAAGCCATTCCACCTGCCTATGTTGGCAGAAAACAAGGTGCCTTCCTTGTGGTCTTGGCCCCTGGATTCCTATGGGGAATTGTGGGACCTCTTCCTACAGACAATAATTTTAGCACGGGAAGGAATCCTTGAGGTCACGAAGGAAGTTCAAGCCACATGGGAGCAGAACCAGTAGCTACAAGAGGTTTGCAGATGGAAAGCAGCCACAGGTTCTCCCCAATCAGTACACAAAAGAAATCCCCCTATAATATAAATCATCCCCCCAGACCTCTACCCAGTGAGCGGCCCAAC
The DNA here is from genome assembly GCF_016432865.1 of Antechinus flavipes. Classification (NCBI taxonomy): domain Eukaryota; kingdom Metazoa; phylum Chordata; class Mammalia; order Dasyuromorphia; family Dasyuridae; genus Antechinus; species Antechinus flavipes. The sequence goes on along the minus strand of NC_067401.1, from coordinate 135,089,394 downwards.
CAGGATCAGAACCTGGTTCTCCAGAATCTAGATCCAGTGGTGGCGCCCATTGTCTCCTCCTCCTTAAGTGCCTCATTGGCTTGGGGTATTTTAATTAGACTAGTCAGGTAATCAATAGGTGTTTATTCAACCCTTGATATGTCCCAGGCTCGGTACTAAGTGCTAGAGATACCAAGCAGAAACAATTAGTTCCTACTCTACATAAGATACAAGATAATGCAGTAGAGATGGGAGGAAGCTTTAGAAGGGCAGGACTAGGAAGGACTTTGGGAGGGGATTAATGTGTTTTGTTTTGTTTTTTAAAGAGCCCGGAAGACAGGGAGGGACCTCCTATTAAATGCTTTATGTGCCAAGAAAAGGAGTTTATATTTGATTGTAGCAGTAACAGGAAGTCTTCGGAGTTCACTGAGAGGAAAAGGGACACGGGAAAGCACCAGGCTGGGGGGAAAGTCCAGGCTTGGGTTGATGAGGGTCTGTGTCTGAGGAGGAGCTGTGTTTAAGAGATGCTGAGAAAGCTGTTGTATTGGATTGTGGGATGGATGAGAGAGAGTTGAGATTGGCTATATGGGATGAATGGAGAGGGAGGAAGAAACAGAAGGAGAGAAAGGGACGGAAGGAAAGAGAGGGAAAAGGGGGGGAGAGAGAAAGAGGAGGGACAGGGACAGGAACAAGTTTGGAAGAAATGCTGAAATTGTGAGCCTGGGTGATCAGAAAGGGGGGAGTTGGTGACCTAGACCATAATAGAGAAGTGCAAAAGACAGGAAAGGACTTAGGGGTGGGGAGAAGAAGAATGAGTACAGATTACTCTTTCCCTCTTTTCCTGCTCCTCTATCGAGCAGTCTTATATAGCAAAGAAAAGCAGTTAAGCAAATCAAACCAAACCAATGCAAGAAACTATCCACTCCCCCAGCCCCTGTCAAAATGGAGGTGTTTTTTTTTTCCTCCCATTTTTATTTTTCCAAATATATGTAAAGATAGTTTTCAACATTCATTTTTGTAAGACTGTGTTCCAATTTTTTCTCCCTCCTGTCTCCTATCTAAGATGACAAACAATCTGATAGAGGTTCAATATGCAGTCCTTTCAAACATTTAATGTAAATATTTTCATTAACTATTCACTGGGACAGAGAGTCACTCCCCCTGCCTCTTACAGAGGGGCAATTAAGAAACTTACATATATACACTTCAAAGTTTGCAAAGTGCATTATATGTTATATATTACATTTGACTCTTACAACCCTGGGAGGTAGATGTTATTTATCAATGCCATTTTATAAATGGGGAAACTGAAGCACAGGGAAGTTAAGTGGTTTGCCCAGGATTACACAACTAGTCAACATTTGAGGCAGGATTTAAATTCAGCTCTACTTGACTTCCAAGCTACTTAGTTTATCCACAGTGTCACCTAGCTATCTTTTGAAAAATAACAGAATAATATAGAATCAGAGGTCATTTAATCCAAACCATTTATTGAAGGAATCTGCACTATAACATAACTGACTGATGATTTGACCAAAGCTACCTAATTAATGATTGGCTAAAACCCAGGGAATTTCATTTGTCAAGTGATCTCTTTTTGAAAATTTCATTTCTTTTTTTCTTTTTCTTTTTCTTTTTTTTAGTGAAAAGTTTCTCTTCTCTGCCTTTCCTCCTATGCAGAAAAAACCTAATACAGGAAATATAGCTGAACTAAACAAATTATCAGTGTCCATATCTCTCCCTCCCACCCTCTCCAAATGTCTCTATGAAGAATTTATTACCTCTCTAGTCACAGGGCACATAGCATACTTCTTCATGAATCCTCTGGAATTGTGGTAGTTTATGCTCCATTCAGGTCTTTTATGATTGTTTATCTTTATTCTATCAATGTTATTGTATAAATTGTTCTGATTTGCTCACTTCCTTCTGAATCAGTTCATAGAAGTCTTCCGAGGTTTAAAAATCTTTGTCATTTTTTATAGATTAATGATAAATCCATTACATTTATGTACTATCATTTGTTCAGCTATTCCCCAGTTGATGGCTATCCTCTTAGTTTCCTTCTTTTTCTTTTTTTGACTATTTACCCCCCAAAAATTAATCTTAGCAATTTTCACCTTCCCTACTCAAATGAGATTTTCACCTGTCTTGGGACGATGGAGTTGCAATTTGATCTAGAGGTAGAGGGTTGGATCAGATGACCTCTACCTCTCCTAGATAAGTAAGACATGTCTGTTGTGCTTATGTCCGCGTTGGAGATAGAGTTAAGGGACCTCTGACTTTTTTTTTTATTATATTTCCACTAATGCAGGTTCTCCCTGTTTCTCTAAAAATGCTACCCTTCTTGTTCCCCAAGTTTGTCATTTTTATTATGGACACAAACGTCAATAAAACATAATTTCAATAAACAAGGAAAAACAACAAAAAAAGAGGATTTTATGGAAACTTAGAAATTTTGGGTTTTTATAACAAATTCTGCACATTGGTTGCATGGCTACCCTGCTGTACCTCCATGCAACTATCGTTAAACATTTATGAAGCACCTACTCTATACTACACACTGTACCTCTATTTCATTGATGCTCTTTTTTTTTTCCATGCCATCTTTTTTCACTTCTCCCTCTCCCAAAGCTGGGCCTGGCCATTGGGTTTTTTCCTCTCTTCATTGTGTCCACCTTCCTATTGTCTTAATCTTCTAGTGCCATCTGCTGGACAAGACTAAGGCAGCAGCAAAATCTACCTTCAGCTGACCCTGAACTTCTTAAAATGTCCCTGAAACCCTAGGGGAGTGATAGGTACTGCTGTGGAAGAACTCAGCTCCTTTAGATTTAACTGGATCAGAATTCCACATACTCTGAAATTGAACTTTCTGTATATTGTTCCAGGGAGAATCAGCCTTTCATTCAGTCATCCTGTACACATATATTTAATTGGGGTATTTATTTTGTTTCCCACTGCCCTTGTCTCTCCTGCTAGATTTACGCTACTGGAGATCTTTATTATAGAGTGCCCTGTCCGTTGTGGATAAAATAAATATATATTTCCTGGGGGTTAAAGACAAGAGAAGTCCAGCACCTTCCCAAATGTTCATACTCCTTTTTTTGTGATAGGAAAGACTTAGAGGCAAAGTGGAAGCTTTGGGGGAAGAGTGTCTGAAACGGTTTTGTTATATGAATATAATGGGCTTTTGCAGCTGGGAATGGTGAATATGAGGAAGTCTGAGAAATGGGAAAAGATTCACCTGCAATAAAGAGAAGTATACACTTAATGAAAGGAAGCCAAACTTAATGTAATAACAGTTGTCATATTTACACACTGATAATGAAACATTTCTTTCTCTCTTGTCTGAGAGGTGGGGGATGACAGAGGCAGAATGTTGTATTCTTTTTTTTTTTTTTTTTTTAGCATTTTTTTTTAAATTTTATTTTATTTAGTAATAACTTTGTATTGACAGAATCCATGCCAGGATAATTTTTACACGACATTATCCCTTGCAATCACTTATGTTTCGTTTTTTCCCCTCCCTCCCTCCTCCCCCTCCCCCCCCCCCCAAGATGGCAAGCAGTCCTATATATGTTAAATATGTTGCAGTATATCCTAGATACAATACATATTTGCAGAACCGAACAGTTCTCTTGTTGCACAGGGAGAATTGGATTCAGAAGGTAAAAATAACTCGGGAAGAAAATCAAAAATGCCAATAGTTCACATTCATTTCCCAGTATTCCTTCTTTGGGTGTAGCTGTTTCTGTCCATCATTTCTCCAATGAAACTCAGTTAAGTCTCTTTGTCAGAGAAATCCACTTCCATCAGAATACATCCTCATACAATATCGTTGTCAAAGTGTATAATGATCTCCTGGTTCTGCTCATCTCACTTAGCATCAGTCCATGTAGGTCTCTCCAAGCCTCTCTGTATTCATCCTGCTGGTCATTCCTTACAGAGCAATAATATTCCATAACATTCATATACCACAATTTATCCAGCCATTCTCCAGTTGATGGGCATCCATTCATTTTCCAGTTTCTAGCTACTACAAACAGGGCTGCTACAAACATTTTGGCACATACAGGTCCCCTTCCCTTTTTTAGTATCTCTTTGGGGTATAAGCCCAATAGAAACACTGCTGGATCAAAGGGTATGCACAGTTTGATAACTTTTTGGGCATAATTCCAGATCGCTCTCCAGAATGGCTGGATTCGTTCACAACTCCACCAACAATGCATCAGTGTCCCCGTTTTCCCGCATCCCCTCCAACAGAATGTTGTATTCTGATCAGAGGAGGTCAGACAGAAGTTACTTGTGCTAGACTGTATTTTTGTTACCAGGAAGGGTAGATGATAAAATAAATAGGTATGGATGGATGACTTTTAACTTCCTAGGTCCAGGATGGTACCCTTTCCATAACTTATTGGAAACCTTTGTTTGATTAGGACAAAAGAGTTTAGGGACTTTTAAAAAGTCTTTTCTGTCTGTCCCTTCTGAACTGGAAAAAAAGAGACAGGGGTAGTATGTAATACATACCTTAGCTCTCTTGTTACTTAACTGTCAGGGAGACGAGGGAAGTGCAGCCCCCAGCCTTGTTTTACCTGTTGATCTTCTCTGACCCACCTCTGTATCCTTTATTTTCCTTTCTTCCCCAGATAAAGTATCATGAAGAGTTTGAGAAGAGCCGGATGGGTCCCAGCGGGGGCGAGTGCTCTGATCCTGAACGCCGAAATTCCCAAGACAGTAGCAACTACCGTCGACCCCAAGAACAGCAGCAGCTGCCACATCATATCCCAGCCAGCGCCCCTGGTAGGAATGGATAGGGAAAAGGGACTGTGGTGAATATGGGTGTCAAGAGAGACTTGACTAGAATTTTGGAAGAAATTAGATAAATCCCAGTTAGGGAGTCAGTCTGTGAGCCTCTTAATGCACGGTAGTGGATATATACCAACTACCATATGACTGTTCAAACTTCTCTGCCTTCTGATCTCATCCCCACAGGGTCCTTTTGAGCAGAGATATATTGGTTATCTCTGTTACTATAAGCAACTAATCTGCTTTTCTTCTCCATCCTTTCTGGTCTTAACTACATCCCAGAAGCAGGGAACAATGTTGGATCAGTGAGGGAAAGAAATCTAAAGGAAATCAATACTGTCCCCATCCTACGAAAGCCCCTTTGCCCCCTTTTGTGGGGGATTCCCAAGCATGAAACAAGGCCAAGTGAATGAATTCTGGCTCGTCTCCTTACCTGGGAATAGAAGGCATCTGGACAGTAGTCTGGAAAGACTTCCTGAAGGAAGTGAGTTTAGAATTAGGAAGAAGAACATGACTTGGGAGAAATCAGATGGAATCCCCAGGCTGGGGAATGAAGGCCCTCAGCCAGTCAACAGGACAGCATAAGGAATGGAATAATATTATGATAAGATTATGGGGTATGTGTGGTGGGTAGCTATAGGCTAGGGCCACCAGTTTTCGTGGCCTGAATTGGTGGTATCTCTTAGTCTACCAGCAGTCTCAGCAACACCAGCAGCAGCAGCAGCAGCAGCAGCCATCACAGTCCTATGGCTACAAGGAGCCAGCTGCCCCGGTCTCAATACAGCGCAATGCCCCAGGAGCGGGTGGGGTAAGTATGGTGACCCCCAGAATCACAGTATACTAGGCAAAGATTAACTGTAGCATGTTATTTTTAGATTAACCTAATGATTATCGCTATCCCATCCACCTACTTAGTGGGGATGGTTCATCCATCAAGAGTATTTATTAAGCACTAAACACTGGGGATATTCTCCCAGAGATTAGTATGGTACCATGGAGAGTGTTAGATTTAGAAGACATAAGAGCTGAATTTGAGTCCTACCTGGTCTGCCCTTTACAACAAGCTGTAGTGACCATAGGATTCTCCCCTGTAAGAGAGGGATGGATTGATCATACCTGTCCTGTCTGTCTTATAGGAAGGACAGAGGTAAACATGGGTTATAACCACAGAGCAGTATAGAAAATGGGAGCAGTTAATTAGGACCAGGCTATTTTTTGGTGACTCAGATGAATCTGGCCTTCTAACACTTTGCTATTCCCTTCCTAGGACCAAGATTATTATTCCAGACTCCTTTCTTATAATTCCAATGCTTGCATTCTCAGGCAGTACCATGAGCCCCAGATTTGTGTCTAGTCACTTGCTGTGTGACTGTAGGCAAGCTGCTTTCATCCCTCAAAGTCTCAGTTCCTACATTTGTAAAATACGTACAATGATAAATTGCCCTACTTATGTCATAGAATTAGTATGTTTATAAAGTATATTATTTACAAAGTACCTATGGAGGCAGCTAGGGGACACCATGGTATAAAGAGTACCTAACCTGGAAGACCTGACCCCAGACATTTACTAGCTTGGCAAGTCACTTAACCTTTGTTTTCAAACTATAAAATTTTCTCAACTATAAAATGGTAATAATAGCACCTACCTTCTAGAGTGATTATGAGGACCAAATGAGATAATAGTAACTGTTTGTAAGGTGCTTAGCTTTGTCTCTGGCATGTTGTAGGAGAGTAATACATGTTTGTTTAACTGTGATAAATGCTGGGAATTCAGAGATGAAAAATTACTGGTAATTTACCTGCCTTCAGGGAACTTACAGTCCATTGGGTGTTAGAATTAATTCCTGTGTGCTGGGAGCAGAATCAGCACTTCCCCAACCCTTTTTCGAAGCCTTCTCAGGCTGCTAGGATCTGCCAGAAACAGACCTGCATAACTCTCTATAATAATGATGATGATGATTATAATTATAATAATGACTGACATCAATTTCACATTTTAAAATTTGAAAAATGCAAAAAAACCCCAAATCTCAGGCCTATGTGACTCTAAGTCTAGCACTCTTTCTATTATGATGATGATATTCGAACTTTATATAGCTTTGTATATAGAAAGGCAGTAAGATATAGTAGACAGAACACTGACTTGAAATCTCTCCTCTGATCAATACTCCTACAATGACTCTGAACTTTAATGTATGAAAAACACTGTAAGTACTTTCTCTTAAGTTATCTTTTTGTTCCTCATTACAATTCATTGGAGTTTAGGTACTATTTTTATTCCTATTTTATTGATTAAGAAACTGAGGCTTTTTTCCTTTCCATTATGAGGCTTTTAGACAGTAATTTATCTTTTGGTCCACTGGGGCCATAGAAATGGGCAGGGAGCAGAAAACCATAAGCCTTTTGGCTGCTGTGGACATGCATCTGTCCTTTTCCTTTTCCTCTTCTTCCACATACATCTATCCTTTTCCTTTTCTTCCACATACATCTGTCCTTTTCCTCCTCCTCTTCCACATGCGTCTGTCCTTTTCCTCTTCCACATGCATCTGTGCTTTTCTTTTTCTTCTTCCACATGCATCTGTCCTTTTCCTTTTCCTCCTCTTCCACGTACATCTGTCCTCTTCCTCTTCCTCTTCCACATGCGTCTGTCCTTTTCCTCTTCCTCTTTCACATGCATCTGTCCTTTTCCTTTTCCTCTTCTTCCATATGCATCTGTTCTCTTCCACATTCATCTGTCCTTTTCCACTTCCTCTTCCACATGCATCTGTGCTTTTCCTTTTCCTCTTCTTCCACATGCATCTATCCTTTTCTTCCTCCTCTTCCACCACATGCATCTGTCCTTTTCCTCTTTCTCTTCCACATGCATTTATCCTTTCCCTCTTCTTCCAGAAGCGGTACCGAGCTGTGTATGACTACAGCGCAGCTGATGAAGATGAAGTGTCGTTCCAGGACGGGGACACCATTGTGAACGTGCAGCAGATTGACGATGGCTGGATGTACGGCACCGTGGAGCGCACTGGTGAAACGGGCATGCTTCCTGCCAACTATGTGGAGATCATCTGAGCCTGCGCCGCCCCAGTTTCCATCTTGCCCACCCGCCCACCTCATCTTTGATGCATTCCTCCATTGCGCTCCTGTGAGACGTGAACATCTTTCCCGTCAGTAATTTCTGTTTTTTAGAATCTGAGACAGGTTGTTGGATTTTTCCCACTCTCAGTTTCTTTGGCCAATTTCAGCTGTTTTCCTCTTGCTGAGACCTTCCACCTTCTTCTGTTGGCCTGCTCTCTCTCCCATTGGGATTTATCCTTCTCTCCTTTCCTTTGTCTTCTCTCTGGGTTTAGTAAATGGGAAATCTCATCCAGGCGGGGAGCGTGGGCTTGTGGGGATGGATTGAGAGAGGGACAGGTCAGTGACTGAGATTCCATCTTGGAAATCCTCATTGCTCCTCGTTTCTCTCCCTCTTTCCTTTTCCTTGTCTCCACTGGATCTGTTCTCTCCACCTTTTCCCCCAAGCAAAATAAACATTCCAGGGCTCCTGCAAGTTCCCATTCTCCCCTCAGCTTTCTCCAGAGCTGGGGCAGGGAAAGAAGGACTAACAGGGTCTTAGGGACCAGGAAGAGGTTTGTTTGTTTCTCCCAAGGCAATGCTTGGGTTTGAACCAGGCCTTTCTACCCGGGGTATTCCCCCTTGGTCTCATTCATCTCCATTAGCTTCCATGTTTGGATAGATCTGTGATCTTCATTATCTAAAAGCAAAAAGCCGGGGCCAGGTTGGGGGGAAGCAGTCCCCAACCATTCCTTCAGTTTCAGGTTTACCTGTTCTTTCTCCCACCCCGCCCGTTTTTTCCCTCTTCACACTGTGATTTAGCCAGCCCATCCTGATTCAAACAGTGTAGCTTAAAGAGTGGAGCTGACCACAGTCCTTGTTTAAACGTCTTTCTTTTAATTAATTCCTCACAAGAAGCTACAGAACTCAGAGAAGTCCATCTCTCACCTTCAGTGCCCCAAGCTAGGACAAGGCAGGGGCTCAAGGATGCCTTCTCCAGAACATCTGCTTCTGGGGGCTGGAGCTTGTCTCTGTCCCAGCCCCTCGTGACCATCATCAGGGAAGCAGGGGGGAACAAAGGGAACACCTTCTAGGGCAAGTCTATGGCAAGTCCAGACCCAGCTTCCTCCAAGGGCTTTCCAGGGACCTGATTAGTGCCTATTCCCACCTCTCATTGCTTTTTTGCTGTCATCTTAGTCCATCATAGAGGAGAACATGGTAGATTGGGATTCTGTGGCTTTGCCCCAAACCGGCTGATAAATGAGCTCTGAGCGTTGCTGACGACTGGGCAGGAGCCTCCGTGTCTATGGCTCTTCATACAAGGAGAAAAGGGCACCTGTGGATCTGTGGCTTTTTCTGTGTACCTATCTGCCTTCTCCTAATATATGTCCAATGTGGAGATTGTTGGAAGCAGGGAAAAACAAATCTGAGAGTTATGACTGTTCAAGACCTTTGGATTCCTCCCCTTTCTGGCTGTTCTTCCTCCTCCCCTCCTCCAGGTCAAGAAGCATGTTCAAACTGCTGCCCTTCTGTTTTTTGGGTAAAAATACCTAAGTGTACATAATAGTGGAGAATCTAGGAAGGTCCCTTTCTTTTTGTGTATGACTTTACAAATCAAAAAAAAGGGCCATCTTACTGGCTTTGTAGAACTGGCCCATTCCCACCTGCCATCCTTGGAATAGGAGCATAGGAGGGGAAATAGGGATGAGTTCTTTATCCTGAAGAGATCATTGTATAATGAGTGCTCTTGTCCCCTCTGACCCTAACTGGCTGTTTAGCAGTTCTGTGTAGGGGTATGGAGGACTTCACAATGGCCCACCAGCCTCTCCTGTCCTAAAATCCCATTTTCTTACACCAAACACTCACCTCCACTTGGGGGTAGGTCCCAGGACAAACCTGATAACTGGAAACTGCTCCCCCAGAGCTGGAGCTCCAGCTGCTAGGGGAGGAACGGGAAGATGGTGCTATATCGAACTTCCCTTCTTCCCATCACTGGCTTGGGAGAGTCAGGCTTCTTCCAGCTCTCTGGGATTGGAGCTTCTTCCATCAGCCCTTTCTCTCACTCGGTCCCAGACTCACTCACCCAGCCTCTTCACCAGTGGTCCAAGTGACAGCGATATTTTTGTGCATGGGACAAGAGTGGAAGCTGTCTTGGAGAGGGTCTGACTGAGGGAAGAAGCTCACTTGGCCAGCACCAAATCGTCAGGGATTTTTCTGTTAGAGCGGTTGTGTTTAGGGAACTTAGGTGGGGAGCAGCATTTCCTGCATTGGCCCTTTCCCTGGCGTTGTCCCCTTCGTAGAGAAGGAAACGTCATGGGATGGGAAGAGAGCTTCATGTGGGCAGGCTGAGGTGCCTGAGGAAGAGGAAATGTCAGCACCTGGTGGACTTTTTCTACAGAGGTAGTCCAAGAAGCTAAGCGGGGAACTGGCCTGTTACCTGAAAATCTCAAAGCACAGTGTTGACTCTGGGACCAAAGACCGATTGACCGTGCTTGAAGGGTTGGGTCTGGTGGGTGGGAAGGAACAGAGAGAAGGGAAGGCTTTCGGGAAGGAATATCCTGTTTTCACACATCTCAGTTTACCTCTTGTAAAGAGCCAGTTTGAACCTCTAGACCCCTCCAATCTCTTTTACATAGTCTTTCCCCCAATCTTGGGATTAAGATACAGTGGGATACAGGGTTGTAGTGGATTTCTCACCATCAGTTACTCCCCAAGGAGTATAGTGGGGAGTGGGGGGGAAGATACAAACATGGGGGGGGAGGGGACAGGAGGGAAGGGGGAGGGTTTCTTATTAAATGTCTGTCATACCTGAGCCTGGCTTAAGGAAGGGCTTTCTGGCCTAGTTTCTTCCTCAGTTAAGCAGTGTTCCAGTAGGGGTGATGGCCTGGGGTCTCCTTTTCTTCATGTCCTCAGTTCTTAAAGCCAATTCTGATCCAGGAAAAACAAAACAAAACCACAACATAACTGTAATGTGAATCTATTCAAATGGGACCAAAACCAGAAATATTTGCAAGAAAGGAAGATGGTGAAGAATTGTAAATTCTTTGTGACACTGGTTTACTTGTTCTCTTATCTCATTCCCTCTTTTTCCTTTTCTCCCTCACCCCTTTCCTCTTCCCTCTGGAGAGGGGTGTTCCTAGGGGGCAGGGAAGAGAATTTCCTCTCTGCTTGATTTCTGCCTTTTCTCTCACATACGCACTTTTGGGCCTTTGTTTATAGCTGAAAAACACCTAAACCTGTATTTAAAAAAAAAGCAAACAGAAATGACCCTGTTAGATTTGCCTCTGTGTAAACACTTTTTCCATATGTGTGTGGCGTGTTCATTTGAAGCTTCAAGTTGTGTTTTTAGTGCTGGGCTTTGGAAATTAATCTTTTTTATTTGGGGTTGTCTTTTTTTCTCCCACCATTCCCTCTTTTTTAGGAGGAATGGTGGTAGTCTGTTTTGGTTCCCTCCCTGTGGACATGTGCCCAGGATCAAATTTTTCTGGCCTTTTAAATTCAGAATGGTTGATAGACCCAAAGGGAATCCTCTTGGCGACTCAAATCAAAATAAAAATATAATTTTTACCTGCTGACATGGTTTGGATTTATTGGCTCTGAGATTTTGGTGTGGGCTGTGTGTGTGTGGATGTATTTGGGATAGAGGGTTATGGGTAAAGGACACTCCCCTAGACTTAGTGCCCCTCAACTAAGGGAAGGTGACTAGAGCTTCATCCCAGAGTATAAATTTAGAAAATTAAGAAAATTTTAGAAATTTAGAAAAACTTACAGTCCTTCAACAGAACAGAAACAATAGAAGTTAGTAACTAATTAACAATTACAATTGGTTAAAATAGTAAGCTACTAGTCTGCTCCAGTTGCCTTATCACAACCAAATCCCCCTCAAGCTGAATTGATCCCTACTTGCCCTCGATGCAAAATGTGCTAGTTGTGACTGCTTAAAATGATTTTAATGGACATTGAGTTACAGCCAAACCTGACTGAGTCCCTCCCCCTATCCGCTACTCCAGGTAGCCTTGGCCAGTGTCCAGAGTCTCCTGCCACTGCTGCCCTCACCCCAAGAGAAGGTGAGACTTGATCTTTTCCCTTCATTTGCACACAAGTTTCATTGACTCCTGGTAGAGTCCTGAGGCATGTAGATGAATTATGGCCTAAGCTTTCCTGGGGATGCATGTACGAGTAATGGTATATTGGAAAGAAGGCGGCATTTGTGGTCGGACCCTGGCTCCTCCGTGTGACTTTACACAAGTCACTCGGGGAGTCACTAACACAGTCCCTTGCTTAAGGCTTAAAGGTATGAGACAAATTTAGAGATAGCGCCGAGGTTCGGGAAGGGCAGACCAATTGTGTGCTAGCAGTGCGGAGCAGCACCTGGCAGGCTGGGGCTGTGCATCCCACAAAAGGGGGAAAGCACCAGGTACAGGATTGTCCCATCATTGACTGCTGGGCTGGGCTTCCCCTTCCCCTGAGCCCTGGTCAGGGAGCCAGGTGCATGAAGGAGGCTTGGGTGATGGAGAGCTGGATGAGCCTTCCCTGTTTTATGCCGTAGTGTGAACTCTGGGATAACACCCAAGCAAAGATGAAGGCTTCCAGTATGTAGAAGGACTTTGACTTTGGATTCATCCTCCACTCTCAGCACAAACAAGGTCTCAACCAAGAAAATCTCTGAGCTTTGCGAGGGGGAGCTGAAGTGGGAAGGAGATTCAGGGGAGAGGAAAAGAGCTGTTTGCTTTAAGATGCTTTTTGTAATTAGAACGTGACATGGTTGGAAGGAATGTAGTAGAAATAATAGAATACCATTGTGAGAGCTGACCCTAACATAAAGGGGAAGGAAGGGACGGGATAGAGCACCAGTCCTGAAGTCAGAAGGATCTGAGTTCAAATCCAACCTCAGTAACTTAATTTTTCCTGGCTGTGTGACCCAGGGGAAGGGAGCAAGCATTTATATAGAACGCTTACTATGTGCAAAAATTTGATTCTCACAACAATCTTGCGAGGTAAGTGCTATTATCCTGATTTTACAGTTGGGGAAACTGAGGCAAACAGGTTAAGTGACTTTCCCAAAGTCTGAGGCTAGTTTTGAGCTCCAGTCTTCCTGCCTCCAAACCTATTACACTGCTTCCCCCTCACTGCTTCTGAGCACAGGGGAGTAGGGAGATGTCATCCAGAACTGAGACCTATCACTTCATCAAGACAGCACTTTTCACTTTGGAGATCTCTAATTGTTAAGACTTCCTGACATAAATATTAAATTTATCCCCGTAACTTCCACCCCTTGCTTTTGTTTCTGCCTGTTGGAGTTAAATGGGAAACATAATCTCCTTTGACAGCCTGCACAGCTTTCAGCTTCCTCCAAGTGTTTTCTGTGCTAAATATTGTCAGTTTATTGTTCTTTTTATTTTCTTGTTTTGTGAATCACAGCAAGTGTTGAGTGTCTGGGGCCAGATTTTCAGTCAGGTACTCCCTTTTTCAGGATTGGTGCTCTATCCACTGATGCCTCCATTCCTCCAGCTTCTTTAATTTATTACAGACCATGAAATGAAGGTCCTTGCCACCCTGATTGTTCTCTTCTGGAAGCTCTAGCTTATTCACACCCTTAAACGTTAGTGCTTCACGGTGAAGACAATGTTCTAGTCGAAGAGAAAAGCTCTTCCCCTCGTTCCTGTAAGTTGTGGTTCTCGGTACAGCTCGGTAGCATCCTAACTTTTAGGCTGATCTATCACATCTGATTCGGTTTGCTCTTTTTCAGACAAATGCTGAATACCGGGACTCCCCTCTCCGGTACCTGTGAAGCTGAATTTTGAAACATTTATGTTATTCCTGTTAAATGTTTTACTTTCTTAGATTCACCCAGTGTTTGAGCCTGATGAGATTTCTCTCTGTCTCTGTTTCTGTTTCTCTTCCTCTCTTTCTTTTTGGAAGATCATAATCTTCAGCTTTCCATTACCTGTACAGGCTGTCTAGGTTCAGAGGTAACTAGGGAGCAAAATGGAAGGAATGCTGGGCCGGAAGTCAAGAAGACCTAAACTAGAACTGGTCTCAATCACTTATCAATTGTGTGATCCTTAGTAAGTCATAACTTCTGCCTGCCTCAGTTTCTTTAATTGTAAAATAGGGGATCATAATAACACCTGTCTCCCAGGAGTGTGAAAATCAAATGAGATAATATTTTAAAGTGGTTAAGCACACTTTGGAACATAATAGGCACTTCCTTTATATGCTTTTATCCAAAGCATAAAAAGAGTATTAAAAATAATAAAATGTTAAGCTACAAATAATATAAAAAATTTAAAAATTGTTAAGCTACAAAATTCTAAGCACAGACACCCAGGACACTCCACTAGAGATCTCCTGTTAAGCTGATGCTGAACCTTTAAGGATTTCTCTGAGTTTGAACGTGCTCTTAATTCTGAATCAAGCTTTTCTACAAGAAAAATGTACCTTATCAAATACTTGGTTCAAATCTAGGTGCACGATAGCCTCCCTATCTATTATTTAGTGACTCTGTCAAAAAACAAAAGAAAATAAGGTTGATCCGACATGGCTTATTTTTTATAAATTGTGTTGGCTCTTGATAATCACTGCTTCCTTTTCCAAATATTCCAAATATTAATGATATTTTCTAGTTAAAGTCAATGGTTTGTGAACTGTGTTCTTTTGTTTTCTGGAGGGAAGGGCCCATTGTCCTCTAGTTTTAGTCTGCTTCTCTCAGTTTCCACAATGTTTTGGATATCTAAGAAAATGGTTCAGCTAACACATCTGCAATTCCTTTAGGAGAATGTAGTCCATCTAGGGAAAGTTATCCAGGACACTTTACGGCTCTCTATTTCCCCCATCATTCTGTTAACCGTTTTGTTTTATTTTTTAAAGGTCACTCGCTGCAAAGGTTATTCTTTTGGGAACGAAAAATGGAATATTTCTGATGCCTCTGTTTTCACTTAACATCATCATCTCATCCATCCCAAGCATTAGTCCTAATCTTTCTTTCATCCCCCTCCTTCTAAAAATCTTTTTAATGACCTTAGAACAGCTCGACTCATTCTTAGTGTTGGAAATCCTAAAGCCTTTCCCTTTACTCCTTGCTTCAGTTTTCTGTACTTCAAAAGAAACATGAAGTGATAGGTTTAGAGACTCTCAATAGCCATATGGACTATCTATGGCTCACCTGTGGAAGAGCCTCCCAGCTGGTATTGTTCTGATCAGCTGGACACACTGTACCTGGACTCTGACTGTGATGTCATTATGGTCTTCTTTGAGAACAGACCACAATTCACCAATCTACTCAGCTTTCAAAAATATAATTTGGTTTCATCAGACAAATCCCATTTTCTCTCTTAATTGGAATTGTTTTCCTTTATGTCTTCAGAATTTCATAAGAATTTTCTACGTTTTTTTCTTTTGGAAATATAATTTTACAGCACTTGCTTTTACTCTTTTAGGTATGTGTGGTTGTTCTTTCCATTTACATTATTGTAGTTATTGTGTATAGTCAATAATGCTTATTTCAAAATCAAGAATTTGTTTCATATATCAGGGCACTTTTTGACCATAAAAAGAATTTCTGTTTATTTGGGCACAATTTGAGAAACTATACAGAAAAGTTCATCTCTTCACAATAACTCACGAGCTGCAATCCTTCCAATGACACCATTTACAAGAATACTTTAGGTTTTTGTCAAGGTAAAAAGTCATACTTAATTCTGTATCTTCTGGTGCAATTGGAATTGGGGGAGGGGGAGGGAAGGTTTTCACACCCTCCCTCCTACCTCAATTTCACCATGATCTCTTGCCCAGCATTGCAGCATGCTCAGGCTAAGGACTGTACTTCTGTTTATAATAGTATCTATTTATTTTTAGGCAATTAAGTGCTGCAATGGCTAAAGTACCAGGCTTGGAGTTAAGAAGACCCATGTTCAAATTATATTCAGACACTAGTGTGTGACCCCAAAGCAAATCACTTAATCCCTATTTGCCTCAATTCCTCATATGGAAGATGAGGCTACACTGGAAAGGAAATGGGAAACCACATTAGTATCTCTCCCCTCCCCCCCCAAATTCCATGAACAAAAATGTATAAAGTCACATAGAGTCAGACAAAGCTGAATAACAACCATTTAACATGTATAGAAATGTGCTATTTTTATTAACTTCCTCTCTTTTTCTCATGTATCACTGATAAATTTTTAAGGGTTGTAGTCTTAATTCCTTTTCCCCATAAAATGTGTAATTTGGGGGACAGCTAGATGGCACAGTGGAGTCAGGAGGACTTCAGTTTAAATCCAGCCTCAGATACTTAACATTTCCTAGTTGTGTGACCATGGACGAGGCTTAAAAAACAAAAAAAGATTGTGGTTTCTATTGCTCATTTTTGTATAGTTGAATGCTTTTTGGGAATATGTGTCAGATTGTAGCAGAATTCAGTGTATTCAGTGTATTTTGTGCATTTAGTTGTTTTTTGACTGCTTACTTCATTCTGCATCATTTCACATTGATTTTTTTCCATGCTTTTCTATATTCATTACATTTCTCATTTCTCATAGTACTTAATATTCCATTCTAATCATGTGCCATAGTTTGACTGAGGGGCATCTACTTTCTAATTCTTTGTTCTCACGAAAGGTGTTGCTGTATTTTGGTTTATGTGAGGGCTTTCTTATTATCAATGCCCTTCTTGGATTACAAACCCACCAATGGATTTTTGACACAAAAGATATGAACATTTTTGTTACTTTCTTTGTATAATTCCAAATTTCTTTCTTTCCAAATGGTTGTATAGATTCACAGCTCCACCAACTATTCACACAACCCCTGCAACATTGATTATTACTTTGTGCTTTGCCAATTTTGCAGTGTGAAGTGAAACTTCAGAGTTGTTTTGAACATTGCTTTTATTAATGATTGGAGCATTCTTTTATATGCTTGCTAATAGTTTGAAATTCTTCTTTTGAGAACTTTGCTTATTTCCTTTCACCACTTATCTGTTGGGTAATGGAGGTCATAGATTTTTGCCAATAACTTCTTGCTTAGATTTTGTTTTTTATAGATTTTCAAATGTCTCAATAGCTATTTTCTTTCCTTTTTTCTAGAAAGTTTTTATAATATGAATATCCACACATATTGTCCTCCCTTCAACTTTTTTTTTTTTTCAAAAATAAACTTTACTGAAATCAGTTGTTTTTATATCACTTGTATTTCCAAGGGTATTTCTCTCTACTTCTACCCTGAGTACCATCTTTTATAAAAGAGGGAAAAACCCCTCTCAAAAAATTACTTCAACAAAACTAACTAACACATTGAAAAACATATTGTCAACACATTGACATCATATGTGGTGTTTCATACCCATGATATCCAACTCTGCAAAGAAGTAAGAAGAGGTTCCTTTTTAGCCAGGCTTGGTTATTATAATTTCACAGCATTCAGTTATGGTTATTTTGTTGTTCTTTCCATCTACATTACGGTAGACATTTTGCATGTTGTTTTCCTAGCTGTGCTTACTTCATTTTACATCAGTTTGTGTATATTTTTCCTTGTGTCTCTGTATTCATCATTTTTGTTTCTTATAGTATAGTAATATTCTAGCACATTTATCTGCCATGATTGGTTTAATCTATGGGTATCTATTTTGTTTCTAGTTATTTTCTGACAGAAAAAAATGCTACTATGACTATTATGGCATATATAAGACTTTTCTTTTTGGATATGGAGTTGTATGTTTATATGTATGTATATGTATACACACATACACAAAAATATACAAGTATTTTTGTTTAATTTAATTTAAATTCAATTAGTAATCCTTTATTTTTCTCCTCCTAATTCTTCCCCCAATTCCAAAGAAAAAGAAAAATACAACTCTTGCACAATCAAGCAAAATAAATTCCCTTATTGTCCATATCCAAAAACATATGAATGTATCTTGAATTCATTACTTCTGCCTCAAGGTAGATAGCATTATCTTATTATCAGTCTTCTGGAATCATGGTTGATCACTGCACTTTTAGACAAATATATTCTCAACCTTTATCAGGATCTGTCCTTGGTCAAGAAATTGTGATCTCTATATTTTATATCCCATTCACGGATACCACCTTCTTAGCTTGACAAAATCTATTTTTTTCTTCTGTACATCTTGTCTTCCATTGACAGCAGTGAGGAAAAAAACCTGTATCTCTATGGTTTTCAGTTTCTTGCCCAAGAGTTTGTAATCTTAGATAATACTTAAGTTCCTTCTGTCAGTTTCATTTGTACTTGAGATTCATTAGAAGCCATGGTCATTATCTATTTTGATAAATCATAGGAGATTCTCTGTAATGTCTTGAATACATATCTGGGAGAGGACAATAGACTTCTCTAGTGTCATCAGGTTGACAAGTGACAAATAACTATTTCTGCATTCCACAACCCCTTTATTCTCATTTATTGTTCTGGACATTCTTGGATGAATCCTACAGGACACTTTGGTGACTTTGTTATTTGATTCCTTGGAGGACCAAAATTGATTGATACTCTTTAGGAAAAACCTTAAATTTGTTATTTTAACCCCATGTGTAATTGTCTTTCTTCTTGTCTTCCCCTTCTAGGTAACATTCTTTTTTTCTTTAAAGGAAGTTTTTTCTCTTACGTTTCAGATTTTTTTTTTCCTTCATTGAATTTTGCTTCCCTTTTTGGGGGGTGGGTAGGTGGGGATACACTTCATTCTCTCCAGTAATCTGGAGTATGGAATGTGACATTACTAAAATTCTTTACCTACTTTTCTAGGAGGTAGATCTGCTTATCTCTGTATAGCAGACCCTTGCTGTGGCAGAAATATAGTCATTGCAAGTCACTGCAAAATTCCATGTGGACTTTGTACTGAGATTTTTTTGCTCTCTACCCCCTCCACACTTCTTATGGGTATTTACACATCATCCTTAATTGCTTTTTCTATAATTTAATTTAAATTCAACTAATAAACTGTTCTTTTTCTCCTTTCCATTCCTCCCCTAATTCCATAAAAAAAGAAAAAACACAATTTTATAAGCTTTACAGGGCACTTTACAACGTTCTTAGGATTTTGGCAGCTGCACCTAACTTCCTTTCCTTAATTTCAGCAGCTCTGTAGCTAAATCCCACCTCCTCTCCCCCTTACACTGATCTCTCATATAGGTACTGCATCAGCTTGCCCTATCCACTAATAGTCTTTTATTTTGCTTTAGCCATTCCATTTATTCTGCTTTATCTTTTCCTACTTTTTCCTTGCTAACTACTTTATCTTTAATCTTCCTTCTTTTTCTTCAAGGTTCTTTCACAGAACTAAATGTCATAGAAAAATGTAGAAATTAAGGATGATTATTGTCACTTTTTATCTGCTTTTCCCAACAGCTCAAAAATAGTGAAGTCCACATTCTAATTTTCATACATATTTTCTTTCTTTAATTTTAGATATTTTATGTATTTTAATCAGCCAAAATCCATCTTCTTAATCTCTCATTCCCCGCTCCCAACTGAAAACATAAGAAAAACAAAACCAAACATAGTCAATCAGAATAAATTTCCTTATTAGTTCCCTTCCTCCCCATCTTTTCTTTTTTCTGTATTCTGAGTTCTTCAGCTCTCTATCAAGAGGTAGGCAACATATTTCATCATTAGTCTTTTGAAATTATCATTAGTCACTAAATTGATAAGGGATCAGCACAATAGTATTCCATAACATTTATGTGCCATAATTTGTTAATTTATTCCCTCTGTATCATCTCCACATATTTGAATGTAAATTTAACCTTTTTGATTTAGTCCATTATCATTGTTCATTTATGCTTATCTTTTTATGTTTCGCTTCATTATTGTATCCTTTTGTTTTTTCATCAGAAATGCTTGGGAGTCCTCTATTCCATTCTTTTCCCTCTGTATCATCATAGTTTTCCTGGGTAAATTATTTTTAACAATAAGCTTATATCTTTTGCCTTCTGGATTATTCTATGCTAAGTTCTTTTCTCCATTATAGTATATATAGCTGCTGAATATTTGTGTGATCCTGGCTGTGGCTCTTCATTACTTGACTTCTTTTTTTTTTTAAATGATAATTTTTTTTTCAAAATACCTGCAAAGATAGTTTTCAATATCTACTCTTTGTAAAATCTTGTGTTCCAAGTTTTTCTACTTCCCTCCCTACCACCCCCTTCCCCCAGACAGTAAGTAATCCAAAATAAGTTAACCATGTGCAATTCTTCTAACTATATTTCCACATTTATCATGCTGTAAAAAAAAAAAAAATCAGATCAAAAGGGGAAAAAATAAGCAAGAAAAAACAAGCAAGCAAATAGTAACAACAACAACAAAAATGAAAATACTCTGTTCTGATATCCATCAGAATTGATCATCATATAGTCTTCTTGTTGCCATGCCCAATGATCTCCTAGTTCTGTTCATTTACTCAGCATCAGTTCATGTAAGTCTCTCCAGGCCTCTCTTAAACCATCCTGCTGATTGTTTCTTACAGAAAAATAATCTTCCATAACATTCATATACCATAATTTATTCAGCCATTCTCCAATTGATGGGCATCCATTCAGTTTCCAGTTTCTTTTCACTACAAAAAAGGCTGCCACAAACATTTTTGCACATGTGGCTCCCTTTTCCTCTTTTAAGATCTCTTTGGGATATAAGCCCAGGAGAAACACTGGTGGATCAAAGGATAATGCAGTTTTCTAGTCCTTTGGGCATAATTCCATATTGCTCTCCAGAATGGTTGGATCAGTTTACAACTCCACCAACAATGTTTCAGTGTCCCAGTTTTCCCACATCCCCTCCAGTATTTATCATTGTTTTTTTCTGTCATCTTAGCCAATCTGAGAGGTGTGAAGTGGTACATCAGAATTGTCTTAATTTGCATTTCTGTAATCAATTGTAATTTAGAGCATTTTTTCATATGATTATAAATGGTTTTAATTTCTTCATCTGAAAATAGTTTTTTCATATCCTTTGTTCATTTATCAATTGGAAAATGGCTTATAATCTTATAAATTTGAGTCAATTCTCTATATATTTTAGAAATGAGGCCTTTATCAGAAACCTTGAATATAAATTTCCCCCCCAATTTTTTACTTCCCTTTTAATGTTGTCTGCATTAGTTTTGTTTATAAAATTTTTTTTTAACTTAATATAATCAAAATTATCCATTTTGCATTCCATAATATACTTCAGTCCTTCTCCACAAATCTGAGAGGGAGTCTATCCTTTGTTCTTCTAATTTGCTTATAATACCACTCTTTATGTCTGAATCATCAACCCACTTCAATTTTATCCTGGTATACGGTATTAGGTGTGGGTCAATGCCTAGTTTCTGCTGTACCAATTTCCAATTTTCCCAGCAATTTTTGTTAAGTAACGAGTTCTTATCCCAGAAGCTGGAGTCTTGGGGTTTAATCACATACTAGATTACTGTAATCATTGACTATTATATCTTGTGAACCTAATCTATTCTGCCTCTCTGTTTCTTAGCCAGTATCAAATGGTTTTGATGACCACTGCTGTATAATACAGTTTTAGGTCTGATATAGCTAGGCCATTTTTGTTTGCATTTTTTCATTAATTCTTTTAAATTCTTGACCTTTTGTTCTTCCAGATGAATTTTGTTATTTTTCTAGGCCTATAAAGCAATTTCTTGTCAGTGTAATTGGTATGGAATTGAACAAGTAGATTAATTTAGGTAGAATTGTCATTTTTATTATTTTAGCTTGGCCTACCCATGAGCCCTTGATATTCTTCCAGTTGTTTGGATCTTACTTTTTGTGTGTGAAAAGTATTTTGTAATTATGTTCATAAAGCTCCTGGATTTGCATTGGCAGGTGAACTCCCAAATAGTTTATATAATCTACAGTTATTTTAAATGGAATTTCTCTTTCTGTTTCTTGCTGCTGGGTTTGTTGGTAACAGCTAGAAATGTGATGATTTATATGGGTTTATTTTATAATCTGCAACTTTACTAAAGCTATTGTTTCTAATAGTTTTTTAGTTGATTCTCTAGGATATTACTTGAATTCTTTTTCTGAATGATTGCAATATTTTTCTTTGACCTGGAAACTGTGGACTTTTATAATAAAGTCCCTGGGAGGTTTTGTTTGGACATTTCGTTGAGGAGATGCCAAGTAGATTCTTATTATTTCTTCTCTGCCCTCTAGTTCTAAGAGATTGGGCAGTTTTATTTTGATATTTTTGAATTCTT